>NC_089501.1:35123263-35479763 GCF_036850765.1 Saccopteryx bilineata | reverse complement strand
TACAATGATATTTTCCTGGATTTGTCTCTACCTCTTTGGGACAATTTCAAAGGAGACTGTCTAAAGACAAGCTAGACGGGCAGCTCACGGAGTCTTTTCTAGCCTCACGATTGTGTAACTTACAAATGCAGTATAAAGACTGTGATCTTGGCATTTTTTCCTAGAAGTACTCCAGCAAAGCTTGGAATTCAAGAGTCTTTTCTCACAAATCTGCAGCTCAATGACAATTACCTTTGTTCTTAACTCACGCACCGTTGGTCTGAAGAGATGGACCACCTCTGAGAACAGCAGCGCCCCATCCCATGCCCCCTGCCTGATTCAGTAAACACTAGAATGATTTTAGCATTTTCACTTTAATACCTACTTCGATATGTCCAATGCATGATATTTTATTTTCAGTGCATTTAAATCTCCAAGTCTACATGTATTTCACAAAGTCGTCTCATTAACACTTTCTTCTGGCAACTCTCCATGTATACATGTACTACTTAAGCAAAAGGCGCCATTATTCATTTTCACATTTTTTCATGGAGTGATAAAACTTATCTCCAAATACTCAGATTTACTTAGTGACATCTTTATATTCTTAAATGAATAATACCTTCTAATTTTCAAGATAACACCCTGTTTACTATATAGAACTCTGCTGGAATACACATGACCTCATCACTATGAGTAAAGCAACTACTTGATGTGCTTCTGCAAACTTTTAGGAAGAAAAAAAAATGTGTCTCTCTTCCCTGAACTAACAAAGTCGGTATCTTCTATGGTCCAGAGGTCTGTGCACATACCTACAGGGGCAAAGCTGGGTCTATTTGCAATCTGTCTCTATAAATACTTAATACAGAGTTTGAGAGGCGGCTGACTAGAGGTCCATCTGTTAAACTGCTGCAGACATTGTGAATTAACTACAGAGAATAGGTCCATTACATTGTCAGGGTTCGACTGAGGGCCAAAGATATGCAACTGATCCCACATTCTGAGTAGACCAACACCCTGATAGGAACGAAGCAGTCCATAGTGGATCAACGAAAATGTTGCCACCAAATAAAGTCAATTCCTTCTGAAAATCAGTTAACAGTGCTCTGGCCAGTCTAAAACATCAGAATGAATTCCCTGACTTAGATACAAAATCTTTATCTCTAAGTGAAGCCAAAGTTCTCAAGGTCCCTGATATTGTCATTCCTCAATAAATGACAATCAAACCAGGAGAATTACAACACACAGAAGCTAGATGTACTTGTTCCTTGACATTTATTTAACTCTCAACACTTTATAAAGTTAATTCATATAATTGTAAAAACCGAACACCCCAACAACCACAAATCAGACTGCCATAGAGCTTTCTGTCACCCTATTAAAAGATGCTGTTTGCTTTTTGAAGAATGAAGAATGTCAGGATTTTTAATAAATGATTGCTCATTCAGAGAAGATGACATCGCCGTCCTTCAGAGTGAACAGGCCTATATTAACATGGTAGGTGAGGAGCAGCACACAACCGAGGGCCAGTTCTCTCTCCTCCAGTCTTTCTATCCTGCTTTCCTTTCCAAGTAGAGTGTAAAATGGAAGTAAATGGGCTCATATAAACAAAGGCAAGTTTTAGCACATGCACAGATGATTTCTTCTTCCTTTTCTCCTCTTGACACCCTCACTTCTCTTCCTGCCCCCTCTTTAAGATTGAAAAAATAATATTTTTGAGTGAGAGGGGCCATAACAGATTCCCCATTCTATCAGGTTCTTTCATGTCTTTGCTGCCTTTTTTTTCCAGCCTTGTCCTTTAGACATAAAAAAAAGAGCATCTATAGAAGAATCTTCGAAGGAGGGGGAGGAACAAAAAAAGTGCTTGACACTGAGAAAATAAGGAAATGATTAAAAGTTCTTGATTGCATTCAGATTCACATGCCAAGAATAAGAAATTTGCTTCTTTCTTTCCACCCCCACTCTGAACTTAACACATGTGTGCACACTCACACATACACACACATAGCAAATACACACACACAGCCAATGCACACACACATATCCAAATTCATGTTGGCATAAACACGCAACACCTCCTGTGGTGTTTCAGGTAAAATATAAGAAACCTATGTATCCCAAACATATGGTTTATCTACCTCTATGGTGTGTGTACCTCTCAGACATATGGTGTATCTAGAGAGAGATGTAAAACCTTATTTCAAATGAGTAAATCTACGTTCCCAGAGTATCATTTCTTTGCTACTCTGCTAGTATAAGCCTAACCAAAGCAACACTGTAAGCAATCTATTAGCATTTTGTACAATGCAGTAAGTACATTTTTTCATGCCATTCTATGATTTGATACTAAGACAATGGAAGAGTTAAGGAATTGAAATGCCTAAATAAAAGTTGTCTATAGAGCTCTTGGTCCATATTAGATGTTTAAATGTACTACTTTAAGAATTAATATTCTCCACCACAGACGGAAATGGATTCCCACCATTAAAGAATAAGAATTACAGCTTTATTTTGGTTGCTGTTCCAAAAGATAATAACAAACCCCTTTTCAATTTAAGATTTTAAAGCACAAAGCTTACAAGTAGGTAAGATGATATCATCAGAAAGCAAATCTGATTCTAAAACACAGGGCACAAGAGCATTAAAATGAAAACACAACATTAACAGATTATCATTTTAAAGTTCTTTGCTATTATTCTTAAAGAATAAATGAAATAATGATGCTATTGTTAACATTTTCCAAATCCAAGTTTGGAAATACCCAGGTTGTGAAATAAGTTTGTTAATACATTTCTTTCATATGTAAGGTTACTCTACAAATTCATTATAACATGTGTTGGGTATAATATGTAAAGTGATAACGTAAAGCAGTCATCACTTCATGTCACTAGACCTGCCTCTGCCCTTCGCACTAGGAAATGGATTTCCTGGGTAAAAGAGATCATGCCCTTAAATTTCTCTTCTTAATCAAAAGGAGAAAAATTAACTTTCCTAAGGCATCAGGCTAATGGATATAAGAAGTCATCGGCTAAACAGCCACCCATACCATCTATAAATGTCCACACTGGAGGAACAACACGAGAAACACATACAGGATCTCTAAGAAGCCATGCATGATGGCCATGCACCTTTACACACTCCTGGGGTTGGCCTGGCTGCCAGCTCTAGCCACATGATGTCTTCTCCCCAGGGCCTCTGGCCGGGAGGGATAAGATCACAGAGTTGTACTGTACAACAGGTTCTCAAATAATGTAGTTCCATTCCATATCACTTACTTATAATATTCATGAGAAAAAGAAATGAAGTGCTTGCTGGGTGACTGTGTAGAGCTTGCATCTTCACCTCTGTCTTTCCCATGTTTGCACGGGTTTTCTCCGGATACTCCGGTGCCCTCTCCATCCCAGCTCTGGGCACACAAGGTGAACTGGTGTGTCTATATTACCCCAGTGTGAGAAAGTGTAAGTGTGTGTAAGAGAGGCCCTGTGATGGAAGGTGTCCTGACCAGCGTGGGTCTCACCCTGAGCCCTGAGCTGCCAGAAGGCTCTTCGGCCACCTGCAATTCCAAATTGGATCCAGTGGGTCAGAAAGGAATTCTCTTACTTGTTTTTCTTTATCATTCTTAAAGGTATGTAATGGTCACATTTATTTCAATGTTTAATATTAGAAATGTTTTGGGTTCTTATTTAGAAGTTTGATGTTTTTGTGACCAGAAATATGCCATAGAAACTTGACTCTTTTTTATATCAATTAGCCTATGGCAAAATTGGTTATCTTATACATCTCTTTGTTTAACATCACAGTTTCTAAGTACCTGTAGATGATGTTAAGCAAGGATTTACTTTATTAGAGCTGAAAGGGGACAGAGAGGTCATTTAGGCCAACTTTCTCATCTTAGACATGAAGAAATGGTCTATGTTTTAAATGGTATGCTCGCCATAAATTTTTGTCAAAGTTTAGATTGAAACACGTGTTCCCTGACAATCAGATTTTTAGCATCTTGCTATGCAAAGCACAGTGTATAGACCAGCATCATTGAGAACTCATTAGAAATGCAGAACTTCAGGACATGGTCCAGACCTACTATATTAGTAAAGGTCCTCAAACAAAAAAAACTAACATGGTGTGTGTGAGTATGGGTCCTATGTGTGTAAAGAAATATGTTGTACAGAATTGGCTCATGACATTCTGAGGACCAGAAAAGCTGAAATCTATTAAAAAATGGTGGCATGCTGGAAACTCAGGCAGGATTTCTATGTTACAGTCTTGAGGCAGAAATCCTTCTTCTCTGAAAAACTTCCCTTTTCTCACTTAAATCCAATTGATTGGGTAAGGCCCACCTACATTATTGATAGTAAAGTCCTTTTATTTAAAGTCAACTGATGGTAGATGTTAGTCATCTATAAAATACCTTCACAGCAACATCTAGACTACTATTTGATGTAACAACAGGGCACCATAACTTAGCCAAGTTGGCACATAAAATTTATTTAGCACACTTCCTGAATCAGAGTATGCCTTTTAATGTGATCCCTGGTTGATTTTTTTGTGCACTAAGGTTTGAGAAGCTTTGATTTAGCTATCAGTAAAATCAGCTAAATAACACAGCCCCATATCTCTTATAAAAAATTTAATATGACAGTGCATTAAGTAATTTAGAAGTTTATTTTTCTCCCATCAAAAACTTGAGCACTGCAGTCTGGGACAAGGACTCAACAAGCAGGAAGCCAGACCTCTTCTAACTTGCTGCTCTACCATATTTAACACATGGCTTCCATCTCATGGCACAAGGTACCGGTTTCAGCTCTACCCATCATGCCTTTGGTCTCATCAGCAGAAAGGTAGAAAAGGCCAATGGAGAGAACATCCCCTTTCCTGTAGGGACATGACTCAGAAATGACACTCATTTAGGGTCAAATCCCATAGTCTAAAATTTGGTCATACGACCACATGTATTATAATGACAAGGGAAGCTGAAGAGTGTAGTCCTTTTATAGGGTCATCAATTATTCAATAAAAACTCAGTAGCATTCAGAGTTCTGTAACTAAAGAAAGAAAGGGAGACTGGTTACCACAGGACAGGTCATTTTTGACACTTGTTTTTCTGCACCAGCCTACCTGCAAGTAGTTCAGGGACTGCAGATAAGGAGGCGGGGAAGTAGCAGGAAAAAAAAGCATCTTTCCTGCTTTATTTTGCAGTAGCAATAACAGAATCCAATATATCACTGGGAGGATGAGGAAACAGAGTGCTGGCAGCTCAGATAGCCAGTGCACTGACTGAGTACTTCAGCGTGGTCCTGATCTTGGCCAAGCAGCTGGTTTCCCTTGTTCCATGGAGGTAGAGGATTCTACACTCTGGCTCCTTTTATGCTTCATCGCCTCCACCCCTTCACTGTCCCACAGGAACGACTCACTTCTCCCTGTTCCCATGGCCAAGAAGGAACATGAAAGAGGAAACAACTGTCGTCAAAGCTTCTTCTATTGTTCCGTGCTGGATAGTCTCATATACCACAGCTGGGAATAGAAGCATGTAGAGCCACTTTCAATGTTCATGCTGACCACAAACCTTGAAATTTCCTTTCTCCAGGCAAGAGACTATGTGTTTGGAGGTAACTGAGAAATATACAGAAGAATGATTAGGAATGCTTTTTTATAGCAGAGTGATGGTTGCATAAGTATATTTTTATTTAATTAATAAAAGTAGCTTTACACACACACAAATACTTAGTAGTAGAACAAAAAAATCTTTAAAAATATATCAATTTCCCTGTACTACTAACTTCCACAATAAACCACATCCATACACAAAGTCCCTTCAGACACCAACAAAGCATATTTTACAGAACTTTCTGTAACCAAGGTAACAAAACATCATCGTTGCTTTGTATCAACTTTTAAGACAAAAAAGTCATTGTTATATTGAATGTTTCTTTGTAATAGTGTTTATTTCTATGATGTTTACCACCATTTTCAAGATCTAAGTTATATCAGGCTGTTTATTTTCTTCTAGGTAATAACTATAACTTCCAACAGTTAATTAGAAGTACCTAGATTATATGTTATAAAAATCGGGGGCTATAAATGAATAACAATACAGCTGTGGCAGGATTCTGCTTACTTTCACTTTAAAGTTTCTATAAAAAATTATTAACAAAACAGCATCACTTAAATAATACCTCTACATTAATTACATGGTCCACAAACATGCATGCATACCATCAAGAATGGTATACATAGTATGAGATGCTATAAATAATTTCCATGTATATCATTTTTATTTTATCTTTTTCATGTATAGCATTTTATATAAAACTATTTGATAGCTTTCTTGCCAAACTTGATTCATTAAGAATCACTTGCGGCCTGACCTGTGGTGGTGCAGTGGATAAAGCGTCGACCTGGAAATGCTGAGGTCGCTGGTTCGAAACCCTGGGCTTGCCTGGTCAAGGCACATATGGGAGCTGATGCTTCCAGCTCCTCCCCCCTTCTCTCTCTCTGTGTGTCTCTCTCTCCCCCTTTCTCTCCTCTCTAAAAATAAATAAAATAAAAAATAAATAAAAATAAAATAAGAATCACTAGCAATTCAGTTACATGATAAATAGAATAAGATAATCCATTCCGAATCAGATGTACTCTTATAAAAAGTACCATGTCTCTCAAGTGCTTATACACACCTTTCTTCTTCCTTTTTTAAAAATTATTGAATTTATTGGGGTGACATTGGTAACAAAATTATACAAGTTACAGGTGTATAATTCTACATATAATGCATCGGTATATTGCACTGTGTGTTCACCAACTCAAGTCAAGTCTCCCTCCATCACCATCTACCCCCCTCTACCTTCCTCCCCCTCCTGCACACATTTCTGAACATAAGTACTCTTTTCAAAGTGTTCTCTCTTACGAGGGTTTCACTTAGATGCTCAATCTTGCTCTACAATCAAAATGTTTTGATGTATACAACTCTATGATATCATTTTCTTCCACTAAACTCATGATCTCTGTTTGATATGAATCTCTGGTGTTAACTATCTGGAATCAAGAAATATTATTATTATTAATCATAGTTATTGTCATTAATGAAAATGATGGCTGGTGGCATGGCTGTTAGCAATTTCCTAAAACTTTTTTTCTATCTCCTGCATGGTATGTGAGGATATGAGCGAGTGTGTGTGTGTATAACCAGTGGGACGGGCAATTTTTGCATCATGTAAGTACATATGTATATAATCAATATCACTAATGTAATTATTGAATTCACACTTCCATTAATTTTAACAATGACCATTTTTACATTGAAAATTAGTGATTGGCTTGAAATGTTTTTGCTTACTAACTACAATTTAAAATTTAAAAATATCAAAGAGATGCTAGTTAAGAAATCTCCAACCATGAATAATGACTTTTATTCTGTATTCAAAACAAATAAACATGTTCTTACAGTTTAATGAAGCAAAATTAAGTTGTTAGCATAGTGCTCACCATTTCCTCTGGGAGTGTGCTTCACTCAATCTACTTCTCATATCCTTTCCTATGCTATGGAGAAATCTGGATTTCTGTTCCCTGGAATAGCACTCCCCAGATGACTTAGTTTGATGAGAATAATTTCTATTCCCAGTCAGGAAATGAAAGTATAGGGCAGTGAAAAAACATATGATTGAATTTTTCCAGTAGCATAGACTTATTAGCACTAAGACTTTGCAATTTACACTAACTTTCTTTTACCTCATGATGTTTGTCCTGTAGCTCTTGAATTGGACTTTTTGTAAACCGACTTCTCAGAGGTCATTTTGGTTTCAGACATAGACACCTTCTAGGGACTTAGTGTAGGGGCTACATTTGTGTTCTTAAAGCAGAAGTTTTCATTCATTTTTGTTCTGAGCTAGTTTAAGAAGAGCTTCAGCCACAGTATGATTTAATCTGTATTCTCAACTATTTAGAAGAACACATTTGATTAACCATGTTAGAGAAGTATTTCCAAAAATAGAACTGCATGGAACACTGCTCAGTGGCCTCTCAAAAGCACCAAGTTGTCAAATATATTCTAGTATTCTAGCTTAGCCCTTTACTATAAGTAATGGACTCCAGAGGAGCTCTGCTGATTGAACCTCAGTGGTCAGGCCATACAGAACAAAAGAAAGGAAATGAAAGTGCAAATTAACCCCTCTCTTTCTCCTTCACTCTTCTAGTATGTTCTCTTAACCCCAGAGCTGAAGTGACATCTCCCCAGGACCTTCTTCCCAGGGCATCGGAGTAAGAGTAGAACCGGACCTGGCATCCACGTGCTCAGATCCATGCCCGCATCACTAAGCCAAACCATGCAAGGGTCATTGGATTGCACATCTAATCACTTTTCTCTCCTTCCTCTCTCATTACGTCCTCTCTGCTTACAATTCCCAGGATGAACATTTTCATTCTCCAATATCATAGCCACCTTCAACTTAAGATAACAAGCTTCACTTACACAGTCATTTTTTGTCTGTTTGTTTTCTCTTCTTTTGGTCATATTATTGCAATTCAATTTTCTGGCAATGAAAATCTTACTTGCTAGGTTGATGATAAATAGATATCATAATAACTGTTCTTAGCTTTAATTCCCAACTCCCATTCCTCAGAAAGGCAGACAATTCATGTTTTGGTTATTTATGGCTATGTAACAACCTACTCAAATAGTTAGTGACTTAAACAACACCCATTATTTAGGTTGCTCACAAATTTAAAGATTGGAAAGAGTTTGGCAGTAAGGGTTCATCTCTGCTACAGACTGAGTTTATTAGGATAGCATAACTGAGCCTGGATGATGCACTTTTAAGGTGGCTTACTCACTCGGCTGGCAAGTTGATGCTTTGCTGAGGCTATTGGTCAAGTGTCTTAGTGCCTTTCTATCAGGCCTCTCCAGGGTGCTACTTTGCCCTCACAGAGTAGTAGCCATGTTTCAAGCAAGAAAGTGAGATCTGCTAATATCTTAAGTCCTAAACCCTAGAATTTGTTCAGTCATTCAGTTGTATTCTCTAAGTCCTTGTTTTCAGAGAGCCTTCTAAATTCAAGAGACTTGGGAGGGTAGGGAGAAGATGGGGAAATAACAGACTCTACTTCCTGATAGGTAAAGTACAAAGAATCAGTGGCAACTGTTAACCAACCACACTTAATTGAGTAATCCTCAGTTAAATCATCATTCCTAGGCTTTTGCAGTTAATCACAGATCTTGTGATAATAGAATAAAGAGGCCAGCAAATTCTCTCTCTATAATACTGCCAAAATTGTCAAGAGCAATCAGATTAAGTGTTGTGCATATCAACCGAGATCATGAAAAAATTAAGAACTATTTATTTATAAAAAAAAACTACTGACCATCAAGCAACAAAATTGGGAAACTGTAGCATTCTTGTCTGAAGCTGCTCTCTTCTTCCCACAGCTCTGATCGTGTAATAGCAGGGCAAAGCTGGGCATGCAAACCAAGAACTTCGCTGCTTGGAATAGACTGACTTGTTTTTAAGCAGAATGGTAATAAATCCATTCCCAGTTGCCCTGTTCATAAAAATAGCAAACTTGGTAGAAAATGAACAGGGAAAGTACACAGCCTTGTTTGTCTGTCTATGGTTCCACTTGCGGAAGGCAGTAGTTTAAAGTACTCGAAATTTAACACAGAGATCCTAGAAATGAGAAGAATCAGAGATGACCTAGGTGGTTTCTCCACACATCCCTGGCAAAAAGTGGATATACATGCAGGGGAGACCCAAGAAATCCCAGTCCTACCACACACTCCTGGCTAATTTAGAATCTGTATGAACACACAGAAATAACCAGAGAAGGCCTATGCTGTCCAAACACTTATGGCTAACAGAGGCTGCACATTTATGCAAGAAATATCTGAGAGGACTTATGAAAAGAAAAGCTAAAACACATACATAAAGAGGAGGCAGACAATTGTCAGGGTGGGGCTGGGTGTGGGGAGTGGAGGGATTAAGCTAAAAACGACCAGAAAATTAGAGAGAAAAAGACCCATGGACACAGACAACAGAGTGGTGACTGCCGGGGCGGGGCTGGGCAGGGGGAGGTGGAGGAGAGTATGGGAGGATAAATGCTGATGAATGAAGACTTGATTTGGGAGGGTGAACACACAATATGGTGTACAGAAATGTGTTGTAGAATTGAGTACCTGAAACATGTATAATTATGTTACCCAGTGTCACCCAAAAATTTTCAATGAAAAAATAACTAAAATTAAATAAAAATAAAAGTAAAATAAAGAAAATGATGAAAAGCTGAAACAACTAAGAAAAATGCCTGAATTTTGAATTCCCTAACCAACCCACAAAAATATCCCTCAATAGATGGAGGAAATTTTTCAAATATAACCAAAACAAAACCACATTGGTAATAAGAAACTTCAGGGGGGATACTGTAATCCAGAATTTCTTGTACATTATCTAAAATGTCCTGTTTCAGACCAAAACAATTGAGGCTTGCAAAGAAACAGAAAATTGTAACCCATATGCAGGAATTAAAAAGAAACTGAGTGAGCCCAGATATTAGACCTGGTAGACAGATTGTTCAAATCAACTGTTATAAATAAATTCAATGAACTAAGCCTGGCTTGTGGTTTTGCAATGGATAGAGTGTCAACTTAGAATGCTGCGGTCACTGGTTCAAAACCCTGGGCTTACCCAGTCTAGGCACATACAACAAACAACCAATGAACAGCAAGAATGAAGCAACTACTTCTTGTTCCTTACCCCTTCCAGTAAAATCAATAAATAAAATCTAAAAAAAAAAGAATTAAAACAAATCTTGCTTAAATAATTAAAGGAAAATATGATGACAATGACTCAACAAATAAAATTTAATAAAGAAATAGATATTATGAAAAAATAAAAAATTTGAGAGTTGACACAAAGAAGAAATAACCAGTGAACTTGATGGTAGCTAAATATAAACTATCCATTGTAGATAATAAAATGAAAAGATTAAAGAGAATTTAACAGAGACTCAGAGACATGTAGTATAACATTAATATTATCAAGGTATTTCTAGTAAGAGTACCATAAGGAGAGAAGATAAAAAGTAAGAAAAATAGTTAAAGAAATAATGGGCAGAAACCTCCCAAATTTGGTTTAAAATACTAATTTACAGATCCAAGAAGTTCAAAAATTCCCAATAATGTTTTGTTACAAAGAAAGCCTCGATTAGACACGTCACAATCAAATTGTAGGAAACCAAAGAAGAAAAGAAAATTTTGAAAGCCAAAGAAGAAAAATTATCACATACACAGAACAACAATAAGACTGATAACCTTTCAATAGAAATAATAGATGCTAGAAGGCAATGGAATAAAATATTTTAAATGATAAAAGAAAACTGTAGTCAACAAAGAATACTATTTCTATCAAAACTATCCTTTGCCTGGTCTGTGATGATGCAGTAGATAAAGCGTCAACCTGAAATGCTAAGGTCACCCAGAAATCCAGGCCGGGGCACATTACTGCTCCTCCCCACTATCTTTTTAAAATGAAGGCAAAATAAAGTCATTCAAATTTTAAAAAAGACTGAGAGAAAAAAAAAATGCTACTAAACCTGCTCTACAAGAAATTGTAAAGGTATTCCCTCAGGTTAAAAGAAAATGTCACAGAGTAACTAGGATCCATGAATAGATATGAATAGCTGGAGAAACTGAAAAAATATGTCAACAATTTGGAGTGGGTGTGGACAACACATATAGTATGCAGCAGTCTTACATCGGAACTCACTAACATGTATTCATGTTCTCTTAAGATTACTCTCGCCACCTTTTCTGTTCTCTTACGCTGAACGCCTATTGACCCACTGGCCTTTAGTCACATGGTTGACATTGTCATCTTTGGAGAGCAATCTTTTAATCTATAATTCTCTTACAGATTTTTTCTAATGAATATTCTTTCATAAATCATATGCATGCAAATTCCTGTTTTAGACTCTCTGTTTCTACTTCACCTGACCCCTTACTTAGCCTTGACACCTCACGCATCATTTCCCATGCACTAACCCTATTCCACTGCTGGATGGGTGCATCTGTAACCTTCCTCCACACAGAGTTCCAGATTGAACATGCCTCTCTGCAAAGTCTACTCTACTGTTTTCATGCTATGTTGGTATGGAAAATTTTTCTATGATGTTTACTGTCTTCCCAAGTTCCACTCAAGGAATGTTTTGAAACAAAGACTCACTCTGTTTTCAATGCCCAGAATCCCTTGAGGAAAAACATGAGGAATGATGCATTTGAATCTACAACTGATCCTTAAATAACATGTGTAAGGCCAATAGCTGCAGCCACCATCACAGCCGTCTGGTCCATGTAGGTTCACATTTAATTTGGACAGATCGTAAAGAAACTGCGGAGCCAAAAACTGGTGGTCCATTTTCCTTTATTCTAGTCTCGCACTCAGTAAGTGAGTAAAAACACACAGCAGGAAAACACTTCCCTTTCCATTCAGGGCTCCCAAAGCCACTGATTCATCCGAGTATTCCTAGAATCAAAGTTTTCTACCTCCCCAGTCTTACTCATCTCTGTTCCCCATCTCCTTCTCCTGCACAAAATGGCTTCTCCTTCACCATTCTGCCATTTTCGCTGCCTCTTCCACGTGGCCTCCTTGCCCTGCTACAACATGGGCTCCTCCTTTTAAAACCTTTTGGCGGGAGATGACGTCAGAGTAATGGCGGGGTAGGAAGCGATACCGATAAATCTCCCCCAAAGCTCAACAAGATCTTCAACCAGAAACAGAGCTTCCAGATGCTTCGCAATACACCCAAAGGTATGACTGAGTGAAAAATTGGCTAAATATATAACCAAACCCCGAAGGAAATAGGGAGTAAGAAATGCTCCACCTTCCTCACTAACCTAAACAGGGCGGCTTTCTCTGGTAACTGTGAATATAGAAACTGAGGCGGGCAAAGGGGGTGAATAGATCCAGGCCGCCGCGGCACAAACGGCCGAACCAGGCTGTGGCACGGAGATCCAAGCCGAGGAAAATCTGATCCTGTGGCAACCCGGGCAATACAAGCTAACACTCGCGCCAAACCCAAACAAAGAAAGACAAGCGGAGTGGCCATTTTACCTGGTCTCCTGGTCGGTGCGCAGTTAGTGGGCGAGAATTTCTTCCTAGGCCCCGAGAGTGGGTGCCCGTGTTGCCCCACGGAGAGGCAGGGTCAGAGGCCTTTCTGTGGGCTGAGGGCAGAGTCTCTGGGCAGCCCCAGTGCCCTGGGAAAGCCACGCACGATAGGGAGTGAGAACTAATTCCAACAGTGGAGATTTTCCGTGCTGGAGGGTGTTTCACTCAGAGGGAACCGCGGCCGGCCTCATATCCTGGTGTGCGCGCGCAGATAAGGAGTGAGCAATTCCTCCGAGTGCCTCGGCAGTGCGCGCCCGTGTTATCGCACAGAGGGGCAGAGTCAGGGGCCTTTGTGTGGGCCAAAGCGGAATCTCGAGCCGCCCCAGCGCCTTGCAAAAGCCGCGCACGGGGTCGGAGCGAGACTCAATTCCAACGCTGCAACTTTTCCCTGCAGTTGGGGGTTTCACTCAAAGCGTGAGACTGCTGGCCGGATATCCTGGTCGCAGACAGTGAGTGAGAGTTTCCTCCAAGCGCCCCGGAAGTGGGCGCCCGCTTGTGTTACCAGACAGGGTGGCAGAGCCAGAGGTCTTTGAGTGGGCGGAAAGCCCGCCTGATTATGCTAGCAGCTCTGACTGACTGAGCCTTACCCAGAGCCCTGTGCTGAGTGGAAATAAGAGTGGGGAGTTGCCAGCTCTTTGAACCTCTTACTATCCAGGCAGAGGCAGCAGCAACCCCATAGCTGGATTATCAGGCTACTAATTGAGGAAGGAAAGACTAGGAGAAAGGCTCCAGGAACACGGACTCTCTCACTGTCGGAGCCTATAAATGCTAATGAGCTTCGACTGCCAACAAGACTAAAGCACAATACATGACATTGCCATAGAGACTTATCAACTGCAAACCTCTACCTGAGCGTGCCAAAGGGGCAGAACCCGGGGTACAGAGTCACCAACCAGGAAGAGGGAGAGAAAAGAAAAAGCAAGAAGATAACCTCTCAAAATCAAGAATAATCTGCAGACTTTATAACCTATCACATTTTATTATATTTGTTCGTTTGTTTCTCTTATCTTCATTCTTGAGACTTTTTTTTCCTCCTCCAATTTGGCCAATTAACTCTCTACCGGTCTTACTCTCTCCTCTCCTTGAACTACACTACCCATAAGTGTTACATCTCCCATTATCTTTTCTCTTCTCTTCCTTTCTCTCTATGAGGGTTGCACTCCAAAACCCTTAACTCTCTCTCTCTCTCTCCTTTCTTTTTTCTTCTTTTAGTGGTTCCCTCTTTTTTTCTCTCTCTCTCTTTCTTTTCTCCCTCTATATTAGTTTCTTCCTTTCTCCTTTACATCTCCTCTCATTCAAACCTCAATAACAAACAAATTATCTTATCTGGGACTCAAACCTGTTTGTGGCATTTTGGGGGGTTTTTACTTCACCTTTTTAACTCACTAGCAGTGCTCCCATCCCTGGCTCTCCATATTATCTAGTTCTTGTTCCACTAAATACAATAGTAAGTTTTTAATTTGTCCCCCCATTTTTCCGTTTTCCTCTTATTCCTCTCATCATAACTCTTAGACAACCAACACCTAAAAGCAAATCATTTTATTCTTGACCCAAATTTTTTCTTTATTTGCTTTTTGTGGGTCCATACACTCTTTTTTTTTCTTTTTTCTTTTTTTTCCTTTTTTTTCTTTCTTTTTTTGCCCCTTTATTACTTTTCCCCAATTCAGGCCCTCCATCACAGGCATTGTTTGTTATAATTCACAGTCCACCACAAGATTTTCTCAAGAAAGAGGGGAGAGGAGAGGAGAGGAAAAAAGGAGGGGGGGAATAATTTTCTTTTTTTTTTAATTTTTATTTTATTTTATTTTTCTTTATTTCATTATTAATTTTTTTTAAAAAAACAACTCTTCGATTTTTTATTTTTTATTTTTATTTTTTTTAACTTTTTATTCTTTATTAAATCTCATTAATACTATCAACAAAACCACCCTCAGATGCCATTAAGGAAGAGAAAATTGAATATCATGGATACAAAAGAAAGAGAGGTAACACAGCTAGATGAGGAAAAATCTATGGAGAAAAAATTTAATATATTGGAAACCTTGGAGCTAAATGACAGAGAATTCAAGATAGAAATCCTAAAAATCCTCCGAGATATACAAGAAAACACAGAAAGGCAATTTAGGGAGCTCAGAAAACAACTCAATGAACACAAAGAATATATGTCCAAGGAAATTGAAACTATAAAAACAAATCAAACAGAGATGAAAAACTCAATTCACGAGCTGAAAAACGAAGTAACAAGCTTAGCTAATAGAACAGGTCAGATAGAAGAGAGGATTAGTGAAATAGAAGACAAGCAACTTGAGGCACAACAGAGAGAAGAAGAAAGAGACTCAAAAATTAAAAAAAATAAGATAGCCCTACAAGAATTATCTGACTCCATCAAAAAGAATAACATAAGAATAATAGGTATATCAGAGGGAGAAGAGAGAGAAAATGGAATGGAGAACATACTCAAACAAATAATAGATGAGAACTTCCCAAGCCTGTGGAAAGAACTAAAGCCTCAAGTTCAAGAAGCAAACAGAACTCCAAGTTTTCTTAACCCCAACAAACCTACTCCAAGGCATATCATAATGAAATTGACACAAACCAACAGCAAAGAAAAAATTCTCAAGGCAGCCAGGGAAAAGAAGAATACAACATATAAAGGAAGGCCCATTAGATTATCATCAGATTTCTCAACAGAAACTCTACAAGCTAGAAGAGAGTGGACCCCAATATTTAAAGTCTTGAAAGAGAGGAACTTTCAGCCACGAATACTATACCCATCAAAGCTAACCTTCAAATATGAAGGAGAAATAAAAACATTCACAGATACAGAAAAGATGAGAGAATTTATCACCAGAAAACCCCCACTCCAGGAATTACTAAAGGGGGTTCTCCAATCAGATACAAAGAATAAAAAAACAACAAGAACAAAGCCACAAGTAAAAGCTCCAAGAAGAACATAACAAAACCAACTTTAAACTGTGACAACGATAAGAAAGGGGGGGAGAAGATGAAGATTAACAGTAGCAAAGGGCGATGGAGGGCAAAAGTACTCACAAAATAGTGCACTACAATGAACAGGGTAGGAACCCTTTTCATTACTTAATGGTAACCACCATTGAAAAAACCACCACAGAAGCACATGATTTAAAAAAGATAGCAATAGAGGAAAGATGTATGGAACACAACCAAATAAAAACAAAAGATAGAAAAATGAAAGAGAAGAATCAAAGAAGGCACAAAACTAACAGAAAGCAAGATATAAAATGGCAATAGGGAACTCACAAGTATCAATAATTACACTAAATGTAAATGGATTAAACTCACCAATAAAAAGGCACAGAGTAGCAGAATGGATTAAAAAAGAAAATCCAACTGTATGCTGCCTACAGGAAACTCATCTAAGTAACAAGGATAAAAACAAATTCAAAGTGAAAGGCTGGAAAACAATACTCCAAGCAAATAACATCCAAAAAAAAGCAGGTGTAGCAATACTCATATCGGATAATGCTGACTACAAGACAGGAAAAGTACTCAGAGACAAAAATGGCCATTTCATAATGGCTAAGGGGACACTGAATCAAGAAGACATAACAATTCTTAATATATATGCACCAAACCAAGGAGCACCAAAATATATAAGACAGCTACTTATTGATCTTAAAACAAAAACTGACAAAAATACAATCATACTTGGAGACCTCAATACACCGCTGACGGCTCTAGATCGGTCATCCAAACAGAGAATCAACAAAGACATAGTGGCCTTAAACAAAACACTAGAGCACCTGGATATGATAGACATCTACAGGACATTTCATCCCAAAGTGACTGAGTATACATTTTTCTCCAGTGTACATGGATCATTCTCAAGGATTGACCATATGTTGGGCCACAAAAACAACATCAGCAAATTCAGAAAAATTGAAGTTGTACCAAGCATATTTTCTGATCATAAAGCCTTGAAACTAGAATTCAACTGCAAAAAAGAGGAAAAAAATCCCACAAAAATGTGGAAACTAAACAACATACTTTTAAAAAATGAATGGGTCAAAGAAGAAATAAGTGCAGAGATCAAAAGATATATACAGACTAATGAAAATGACAATACGACATATCAGAATCTATGGGATGCAGCAAAAGCAGTGATAAGAGGGAAGTTCATATCGCTTCAGGCATATATGAACAAACAAGAGAGAGCCCAAGTGAACCACTTAACTTCCCACCTTAAGGAACTAGAAAAAGAAGAACAAAGACAACCCAAAACCAGCCGAAGAAAGGAGATAATAAAAATCAGAGCAGAAATAAATGAATTAGAGAACAGAAAAACTATAGAAAAAATTAATAGAACAAGGAGCTGGTTCTTTGAAAAGATCAACAAAATTGACAAACCCTTGGCAAGACTTACCAAGAAAAAAATAGAAAGAACTCATATAAACAAAATCCAAAATGAAAGAGGAGAAATCACCACGGACACCGTAGATATACAAAGAATTATTGTAGAATACTATGAAAAACTTTATGCCACTAAATTCAACAACCTAGAAGAAATGGATAAATTCCTAGAAAAATACAACCTTCCTAGACTCAGTCAAGAAGAAGTTGAAAGCCTAAACAGACCTATCAGTAGAGAAGAAATAGAAAAAACCATTAAAAACCTCCCCAAAAATAAAAGTCCAGGCCCTGACAGCTATACCAGCGAATTTTATCAAACCTTCAAAGAAGACTTGGTTCCTATTCTACAGAGAGTCTTCCAAAAAATTGAAGAAGAAGCAATACTTCCAAACACATTTTATGAGGCCAACATAACCCTCATACCAAAACCAGACAAGGATGGCACAAAAAAAGAAAACTACAGACCAATATCTCTAATGAATACAGATGCTAAAATACTAAATAAAATACTAGCAAATTGAATACAACAACATATTAAAAAAATAATACATCATGATCAAGTGGGATTCATCCCAGAATCTCAAGGATGGTTCAACATACGTAAAACGGTTAATGTAATACACCATATCAAGAAAACAAAGAACAAAAACCACATGATCTTATCAATAGACGCAGAAAAGGCTTTCGATAAAATACAACACAATTTTATG
This sequence comes from Saccopteryx bilineata, assembly GCF_036850765.1. Lineage (NCBI taxonomy): Eukaryota > Metazoa > Chordata > Mammalia > Chiroptera > Emballonuridae > Saccopteryx > Saccopteryx bilineata. The sequence continues at coordinate 35,461,543 of NC_089501.1, read as the reverse complement.
TTTAAGACTCTCAACAAAATGGGTATAGAAGGAAAATATCTCAACATGATAAGGGCCATATATGATAAACCATCAGCTAACATCATATTAAATGGCACTAAACTGAAGGCTTTCCCCCTTAAATCAGGAACAAGACAGGGTTGTCCACTCTCTCCACTCTTATTTAATGTGGTACTAGAGGTTCTAGCCAGAGCAATCAGACAAGACAAAGAAATAAAAGGCATCCATATCAGAAAAGAAGAAGTAAAGGTATCACTTTTTGCAGATGATATGATCTTATACATCAAAAACCCCAAAGAATCCACAAAAAGACTACTAGAAACAATAAGCCAATACAGTAAGGTCGCAGGATACAAAATTAACATACAGAAGTCAATAGCCTTTCTATATGCCAACAATGAAACAACTGAGAAGGAACTCAAAAGAATAATCCCCTTCACGATTGCAACAAAAAAAATAAAATACTTAGGAATAAACATAACAAAGAATGTAAAGGACTTATATAATGAAAACTATAAACCTTTGTTAAGGGAAATCGAAAAAGATATAATGAGATGGAAGAATATACCTTGTTCTTGGCTAGGAAGAATAAATATAATCAAGATGGCTATATTACCCAAAGCAATATACAAATTTAATGCAATTCCCATCAAAATTCCAATGACATTTTTTAAAGAAATAGAGCAAAAAATCATCAGATTTATATGGAACTATAAAAAAACCCCGAATAGCCAAAGCAATCCTAAAGAAAAAGAATGAAGCTGGGGGCATAACAATACCTGACTTCAAACTCTATTATAGGGCCACAACAATCAAAACAGCATGGTATTGGCAGAAAAATAGACACTCAGACCAATGGAACAGAATAGAAAGTCCAGAAATAAAACCACATATATATAGTCAAATAATTTTTGATAAAGGGGCCAACAACACACAATGGAGAAAAGAAAGCCTCTTCAACAAATGGTGCTGGGAAAACTGGAAAGCCACATGCAAAAGAATGAAACTGGACTACAGTCTCTCCCCCTGTACAAAAATTAACTCAAAATGGATCAAAGATCTAAACATAAGACCTGAAACAATTAAGTACATAGAAGAAGACATAGGTACTCAACTCATGGACCTGGGTTTTAAAGAGCATTTTATGAATTTGACTCCAATGGCAAGAGAAGTGAAGGCAAAAATTAATGAATGGGACTACATCAGACTAAGAAGTTTTTGCTCAGCAAGAGAAATTGATAACAAAATAAACAGAAAGCCAACTAAATGGGAAATGATATTTTCAAACAACAGCTCAGATAAGGGCCTAATATCCAAAATATACAAAGAACTCATAAAACTCAACAACAAACAAACAAACAATCCAATAAAAAAATGGGAAGAGGATATGAACAGACACTTCTCCCAGGAAGAAATACAAATGGCCAACAGATATATGAAAAGATGCTCATCTTCTTTAGCTATTAGAGAAATGCAAATCAAAACGGCAATGAGATACCACCTCACACCTGTTCGATTAGCTGTTATTAGCAAGTCAGGTAATAGCAAATGTTGGAGAGGCTGTGGAGAAAAAGGAACCCTCATACACTGTTGGTGGGAATGTAAAGTAGTACAACCATTATGGAAGAAAGTATGGTGGTTCCTCAAAAAACTGAAAATAGAACTACCTTATGACCCAGCAATCCCTCTACTGGGTATATATCCCCAAAACTCAGAAACATTGATACGTAAAGACACATGCAGCCCCATGTATATTGCAGCATTGTTCACAGTGGCCAGGACATGGAAACAACCAAAAAGCCCATCAATAGATGACTGGATAAAGAAGATGTGGCACATATACACTATGGAATACTACTCAGCCATAAGAAATGATGACATCGGAACATTTATAGCAAAATGGTGGGATCTTGATAACATGATACGAAGCGAAATAAGTAAATCAGAAAAAACCAGGAACTGTATTATTCCATACGTAGGTGGGACATAATAGGGAAACTAAGAGACATTGATAAGAGTGTGGTGGTTACGGGGGGGAGGGGGGAATGGGAGAGGGATAGGGGGTGGGGAGGAGCACAAAGAAAACAAGATAGAAGGTGACAGAGGACAATCTGACTTTGGGTGGTGGGTATGCAACATAATTGAACGACAAGATAACCTGGACTTGTTATCTTTGAATATATGTATCCTGATTTATTGATGTCACCCCATTAAAAAAATAAAATTATAAAAAAAAAAAACCCTTTTGGCATGAAAGTCCCTCCCCCAATACACATTAGCATAATGTTGGGCAGATAAGATATATTATGTTCACTTTGTTAAAGATGGCACTGCCCACGTGGATGCTTGTCACTCAGGTGATAATATTAGTTGCCCTTCTTGCTTGGGATGGGCATGATTATACTAATGTGTGTTGTGGGATAGCTTTCTTTCACACCAAAATGTTCTAAAAGGAGGAGCTAGAAGGCCATTTGGAGAGAGATCATGCTGTTCTGGATGAGAGTGATTACATTCTAGGAAGAGCCCATGGGGGCAGGGCAGGGAAGTCATGTGGAGGAGGCAGCAAAAATGGTGGATTAGGAGAAGGAGAAGCCAGTTAGTGGAGGAAAAGAAGATGGGAACAGAGGTGAATATAACTGGCGAGGTGAAAACCTTTGATTCTAGGAAAACTCAGATGAGTCAGTGGCTTTGGGAGCCCTAAATGGAAAGGAAAGTATTTCCCACTGTGTGTATATCTCACCCACTGGGTGCCAGGAAGAATAAAGGAAGATCCATTGCCAGTTTTTGGCTCAATTGCTTCTCTATGATATGTCCAGATCAAATTCAAACCTGTATTGGCCCGGTGGCTTTGATGCCAGCCGCAGATACTGGCTATACAATAACCAAGCCCCTTCCCAAGCAAGAAGGGCAATTAGCTATATCACGTGAGAGCATAACCACGTGAAAGCAGCAGCCATCTTTAACAGAATGAGCATAGAATAACTTATCTACCCGACAACATGGCTGTGGACTGTGCAGATCCACTTGCATGAACATTTTTTTTTTCAATAAATACCTGTAACCATTTTCAATCCATATTTGCGAGTCCACAGATGCAGAGGACTGACTAATTATATGCATTGATGGATGCCATTTTACATAGAGGACCTGATATCCATGTATTTTGGTATCTGCAAGAGGACCCTGGAACTAATCCTTCATGGATAACAAAGGGAAAGTAATTTTTAGAGGAATCAAAAGGTATCCATGGATTTTCAACTGCTTAGTGTTTGGTGCACCTAACCTCCATGTTGTTTAAAAGTCAACTGTGTAAACAATTCTACCCCTAACCCTTAATTATCTTCTGAAATCTCCTTACCCTGCTCTAGAAAATTAAGTTGTCTTCCCAAATTTTTATTTTTCAAAGTCAAATGTTCTTTAGAACAGCTGGATCTTATCTCCATTGAGACAGTACTAAACCTGAACTAATAGGAACAGAGACAGTCTATGAAAGTACAGTATTTTCAAGACAACTTGATTAATGTCAATATATCCACTCATCTATTGATGGGCATTTGGGTTACTTCCAAATCTTGGCTTTTGTAAGTACGACTGACTGCAATGAATATTGGGATGCACATATTCTTTTGAATTAGTGTTTCAAGTTTCTATGGATATGGTCCCGGAAGTGGAATTGCTGAGTAATAAGGCAGTTCCATTTTTAATTTTTGACGTAACTCCAAACTGCTTTCCACAGTAGCTGCATCAATCTGCATTCCTACCAACAGTGCACAAAGGTTTCCTTTTCTCCATATCCTTGCCAACACTTGTTGTTTGTTGATTTATTGATGATAGCCATTCTGACAGGTGTGAAGTAATATCACATTATGGTTTTAATTTGCATACCTCTGATGGTTAGTACCACTGAACATTTTTCAAATGTCTATTGGCCATATATATGTCCTCTTTGGAGAATTGTCTACTCAGGGCCATGCCCATTTCTTAATTGTATTGTTTATTTTCTTTAAGTTGAGTTTTATAAGTTCCATATAAATAGTGAATATTAAGAGCTTATCAGATGTATTGGCAAATATGTTCTCCCATTCAGTGGTTTGTCTTTTTATTTTGTTAATGATTTCCTTTGCAATGCAAAAACTTTTTAGTTTGATGTATTTCAACTTGTTTACTTTTTTTCTTTAGTTTCCCTTGCCCAAGCTGATATATCAGAAAAAAAAATATTGCTATGAGAAATGTCTGAGACTTTACTGTCTATGTTTTCTTCTAAGACTTTTTTATGGTTTTGAGTCTAACATTGAAGTCTTTAATCCATTTTGAGTGGTACATTTACACAATGGAATTCTACTCAGCCATTAAAAAAGGAAATCTTAACTTTTATGACAGCATGGATGAACCTGGAAACTATCTTGCTAAGTGAAAAGGGCAGACAGAGAAAAACAAATACCATATGATTTCATTTACATGTAAATCTAATGAAAAAAATAAACCAACAAAATAGAAACAGACTCATAGATACAGAGAACAGACTGACAGCTGTCAGAGGGAATGGGGTTGGGGGAGATGAGTGAAAATGGTAAAGGGGTTAAGCAAGGAGAAAAATCTCATAGATAGACAGCAGTATGGTGATTGCAAGAAGAAAAGGGTGGTGGAAGGAGGTAGATTACGGTAAATGGGGATAAATGGTGATGAAAGGAGACTTGTCCTGAGGTGGTAAACACACAATACAACATACAGATGATGTATTATAGAATTGTACACCAAACCTATACAATTTTATTAATTAATGTTACCCCAATAAACTCAATTAAATAAATAAATTTGTTTAAAAATTAAAAAATTATCCTGCTCCATATGAGCATATACAACATGCATATATCTTTATATAACTTATAGATAAGTAAATGTATTACTATTAGTATATTTAGTCTAATCCCAGCCTCTAGGAGGTCTAGTAATTAAGATTTAGTGTATATTAAAGTAAGATGCATGATGCTTAGCAATTCTTTAAATGGATACATTTACTAATTATCTTTTTACTGAGTTTACAATATTATAAATATTATATTATTACTTTCTAACAGAATGAAGTTCAACATAGTGTCTTTATTCTCTTTCTGTTAGGATATTTGAAGCACCTTTGAGACTACCATATAGAATAATTTATTAAGATAACATAAAGAAAATTATTGCTTTGAAGGCAGATAAAAACTTATCTTAACCCTGGCTCTTTGGACTTTGGCCAATGGCAAAAAAAAAAAAAAAAAAAAAAAAAGGCTTCTACTTTGACTCCTTGTCAAAGTTATTAATGAGAAAGCATTGTTTTGATAATTAAATGTGATAAACATATAAGGAAGGCCAATATAAAATATTGAACACTTTAAACATGTTAATGTAGCAAGGTGACTTTATAAGGATTTATTTATTAATATTATCAATGGAAGAAACAAGAGACAAATTGTGAGGCTGAAAGGGTGAGTGTATAAACCATAAAAATATCTGTTATAAATGACAACTGAAGATTTTGCCTTATACAAAATAAATAGGTGAAAGAAACAGTAATAAAATGAGTCTCATGAAAAAAAAATTGTATCAATCATCACTAATCAGATTTCTTGGATTAATGACAATCCAGGGACCAAGCAGAGAAAATACTTGCCAGAGTATGCTAGAGATCCCCCAGTCTGAAAAACCATAAGGATGCTCGCTTTTCACACACATCCTCAAGCAGGAATTATTATGCAATTATGAAATCTTCTACCTCTACAGACAACTTTAAAAGTCTAATTTTAGCCTGACCAGGCGGTGGCGCAGTGGATTGAGCGTAGGACTGGGATGCAGAGGACCCAGGTCCAAAACCCCGAGGTCGCCAGCTTGAGTGTGGGCTCACCTGGTTTGTGCAAGGTTCACCAGCTTGGACCCAAGGTTGCTGGCTTGAGCAAGGGGTCACTCTGTGTGCTGTAGTCCCCCCAGTCAAAGCACATATGAGAAAGCAATCAATGAATGAACAACTAAATAAGGTGTCGTAACAAAAAATTGATGCTTCTCATCTCTCTCCTTTCCTGTCTGTCTACCCCTATATGTCCCTCTCTATGACACACACACACACACACACACACACATACACACACACACAGTCTTATTTTATCAAAAGTCAAAGGGGAAGAAATTATCTCACACCTTACAATCAGTTGCAGAATTTTGAGGGGAACCTGGATGAGATGCTATGAGCACCCTGACCATACACACCAGCCCTCACACTTCAGAACACACTGGCTGGAGTTGCAACTTCCAGCACCTGCATTTCTTTACCTGAGGGTTTTCACAAGCCAGCACAGCCTCTGCAGCATTCTGGGTATGTTACCTTGCATATGAACTTCCCCCAAGAGTAGCCTTTAACGAATTAATGAAAGGAATTGGTGCATAAATATTCCAGCAACCTTATTATCCCTTGTGCTCTGAGATATATGTTCCACACTAACTTTCTAGGTTTCCCCAGTAAGATTAAGCTCTAGTGGACCACAGATATAGGCGCCTGGAGAATATGCCCTTCATTTGCTGCTTGTCCTTGTCTTCCTTCCCAATTCTGAGGCAAATCAAATCAAGACACTAATCATCCCTCCCATCAAAAAAATAAATAAATAAACCCTGATCCAAAGGTTTATTTTAGAAAAAGACAATTACTGATTTTTTTAAAGTACATTAATCAGTATATACAGATATAGCTATTAAGCTCAATAAGTGACTATCTATTGTATTTCCCCATGTATAAGACTCAACTTTTTCTGGATAAATTTGGAGTCTAAAAACTGGGTACATCTTATATAGTGGTTATAATTTTTTACTTGCATTTCTGGCTTTTTTGCGCTTGTTTTTGCACTCATCATTGAAGACAGTGATTAATCATCAGACACAGATGAGGACAAGCTAATGGATGAGAGTTTTGACAGTGATGAGGAGTTGTATGAGTTTTATGATGAATGAAACTTGAGTTCAATAACTTTATGTAATACATTTCTTTTTTCAAATTTCGGGCCCCCAAATTAAGTTGCTTCTTTTATATGGGGAAATATAGTATATCCTATCAGGGTGGAGATGTGTAATTATAAATGACTTGCCCCCCCCCCAAAAAAAAAAGTTGATCTAGTTTTTCCAGGCATAGCTAGAAGGGGGAATATCAGCTAAAGGAAACATTATGCTCAAAACAAGATGAAACAGTTTCCACCATTACAAAGATTTTGGAAAGACCTCAGAAAGGCTGGGTGATATAGTGGTTAATAGTATGACCATGGACAACATACTATCTGGGTTTAAATATCAGCTTTTCTACTAACTGTTCAAGTGATATTGGCAAATCAGTTACTCTGTATGCCTCAACTCACTCATCTATAAATCTCTATATCCCATTATTTTGTTGAGTTGTTTTTTTTGTAAATTTTTAAGACTTAATATAGGTAAAAGGTTTAGAACAATAGCTGGTATTTAGAAAGTGGTGAATAAATGATAATTGTGATCTATTATCATGGCTGGTTTACTCACAGAGAAAGGAATAGGAGCTAAAGCTGGTAAAGCAACCTGAAGACAAATTATGCAGGGTCTTATAGTCTTTGCTAAATACCTCTTTCTTCATTTTTAAGGTCAAGGGTCAGCAAACTACATATGTCTCACCAGCAAAATTCAGCCAATTACCTGTTTTGTAAATAAATTTTATTAGAACATTCCTATATTGAATTTGTATATTATCCAATACTATTTTCATGCTACCATGGCATTCACTGAGATATCAACAGATCAAAGGATTATCAAATGGCACAGTTGAGTTATTCTGATATACCATATGGTCCGCAAAACCAAAAATATTTACCATCAGGCCTTTTACAGAAAAAGTAATCCAAATACAGATATACATGAAAGGGAATAGCATGCAGAGTAAAGGGTAAACTCTATGAGTAAAAACTTGCAGACAGAGTTTGATGGTCATTCCACAGGTCAAGACTAAAGTTGATAAGGTTAATATAGCCAGATTTCATAGCCTCAAAAGAGGAAGGACTTTGTCTTTAGCTAAAGGAGGATTGTATTGAGTTGAAATATATACAGTAGAATAAAGCTTTCAATTTTGCAGTCCATAGAGCATGTCTAGCCCAGAGATAACTTTTATTTATTCTATAGTGTTTATATATATATTATATATATATTTTGTTGTTGTTGTTGTTGTTGTATTTTTCTGAAGTTAGAAATGGGGAGGCAGTCAGACAGACTCCTGCATGCGCCCGGCTGGGATCCACCCAGCATGCCCACCAGGGGGCGATGCTCTGCCCATCTGGGGCTTCGCTCTGTTGCAACCAGAGCCATTCTAGCACCTGAGGCAGAGGTCATATAGCCACCCTCAGCGCCTGGGCCAACTTTGCTCCAATGGAGCCTTGGCTGCGGGAGGGGAAGAGAGAGACAGAGAGGAAGGAGAGGCGGAGGGGTGGAGAAGCAGATGGGCGCTTCTCCTGTGTGCTCTGGCTGGGAATCGAACCCAGGACTTCTGCATGCCAGTCCTCTAGGATTCAAGAGTGTACACTCTGCCACTTATGAATACAAAGTCATGAAGAATGGGAGAAGGAGCAGTTTTCTCTCAAAGCAGCTATAACAGAACAGTGGCCTTGAGGGAGAGCTAGATTTTGATAAGAACAAGTGAGAAGAAAGTATTGCATGAAGAACTGAGGAATGAGACTAATTATTTTTTAAAAACGTAGAGATTTACTATGGCAGAGGAGAAAAATGTTTAGGAGCAATTGCATAGAAAGTCAAGTGAAAGCAGACTTACAACAGGATAAAGAGAACAAAATAAAATAGATTGGAAGTTAGAAATATTTCATTTTTGTCAATGTATGAGGTTGAGTAGGATGAGCACCATAGGTGAAACTGGCTGGCCTCAAAATCCCCACCTTTCTTGTAAAGTTGCTGTGGTGTTAGAATAAGTTGTGGGTAGGTTAGGTTTAATGTCATTTTAAATTTTGTCTCCTCAGACGCTGCCTACAAATCTGTCTAAATTAATTAGAACTACCCCGAGGCTAAATCAAGGTCATGGTGAGGTCTCTGTCGAGAAAGCCTTGGGGAGAAGTGCTGAACTGGTTCACTGAAGCAATGTCTATGGTTACTTGGAACCCTAAGATCATATGTTTCTAATATCTTCAGAAATGAAGGAGGGAAAAGTCATCTGAAACTACAACTGCTTAAAAGAAAGCTGTAATCTCAGGACTCTTTTCTTCCCTTCTGCTTCTTAAGAATAAATGTTCCTTGTTCTTCACTGAGCACCGATGGGCTTTATATATATATCAATATATGCAAAAGAATTGACCCTATGTACCTGGAGATATAGTTCTTCTCATCCTGCATCTTGGATCTTGATGTGCCTTTCTCTGTTTTTCTCATAGTTGTTTCTTGATTTTCTGTCCTTTTTCTCTCAGAAATCACTTATCTATTAAAAAAGAAAATAGAGAAAATAATGAATGCAAGAATGTCTTTAAAATCATCAGTATTTTCACTGTCTATCATTATTCTATTATATTCACACTATAACAGACAGAAACAGTTTCTTGGTCTTACATAATAGAATATTTGCTCTTTTTCTTTCGTGTTTGTCCAGAAAATCCTATGGAGGTATATTTTTATTTCATTATCTGTTAAAAAAAAAGCCATGAGGAAATGCCACTCCTTAACTATATCTGCCCAAGCACTACAATAAAGAAATCTACCCCAAAAAGGAAAAAAGGCCAAGACTATGAACTATTACTGAATAGGCAGAAGTTTTACACTGTATACTTCAGATCAAAATGCATTTTAATGTCTGTATTCTTGGCTGAGAATGATTCTTCATTCAAAATGAAAAATTTTAAGTTAGACAGATACATGCAAAAAGTAAAAATAGACTACCATATATAAGAATAAACTCCAAATGGATTAAATAGTAGAATGTAAGTCATGAAACCATAAAAATATTAGAAGAAAACATAGGGAGTAATTAATATCTTGGACATTTCTCATGGCAATACTTTTTTCTGATATATCTCCCTGGCAAGAGAAACAAAAGAAAAACTAAACAAATCAGATCACATCAAACTAAAATGTTTTTACAGAGCAAAGGGAACCATCAACAAAATGAAAACACAATCCAATGAATGAGTGAACATATTCACCAATGATACATCTGATAAAGGTTAATATCCAAAATTTATAGAGAAGTCAAAAAATTCAACACCAAAAACAAACAAACAATCTAATTAAAAAATGGACATAGGGCCTGAATAGACACTTATCTAAAGAGGATATACAGATGATCAATAGGTATATGAAAAGATGTTCAACATAACTAATCATTCAAGAAATGCAAATTAAAACCACAATGAACTATCATCTAGCACCTGTCAGAATGGTTCTCATCAATAAATCAACAAACAATAAGTGTTGGCAAGGATGTGGAGAAAAAAGAACCCTTGTGTGTTGTTGGTAGGAATGCAGATTGCTGCAGCCACCATGGAAAATAGTATGGAGTTTCCTCCAAAAATTATAAATGGAACTGTCTTATGACACAGGGATTCCAGTGATTCAACTTCTAAGATTAAAGCCAAAGAAACCCAAAACACTAATTTAAGAGAATATATGCATCTCTGTGTACATTACAGTCTTAATTGTAGTGTATATATATACAATAGCCAAGATTTGGAAGCCACCCAGGTGCCTGTTACAGTAATATAATGTTATAACAATTAAATATATAGAAATATAGAAAAATATAGAAAATATACAGAAATAAGTTAGGATATAATATTAAAAGCCATTAAGACAAATGAATAAGGCTACAACCTCTGGGTAGGAGCTAATCTAGTATGTACAGATATGATAGTCAAGACTATGTAAGCCCTTTGCTCAGGGCCCAGCTAGTGTGTGTGTGTGAAATTATATAAATAAAAAGAGTTCCCTGCGAGGAACTCCCAAAAAGTGGCTTGATGTGATAATCCCATTGATTAACACCTGTTAGAAGTCATATGCCAGAAAAGGATACTAAAGTTGAGGGGCCCCCAGCTGGAGTTAGTCGTCCAGACTCCAACATTGAATGTGAACTGTCTCTAAGCCACTCTGACCAAAGACAGCCCAGAGGAGCACGCCGATGGGGTCCCGTTAAGCTGTACCCAGGCACACCAAAAGGATTTGCGAATAATAAACTGCCTGTGTGATTCTTGCAAATAACTTGTGTGTTGGCGCTGTCATTCCTCCGATGGCAATTGGTCTCAGTACCAATAAGTAGAATCCTCATAGCTACCTCAAGAATAGACTCAAAGAGGCCGCCAGCCCTGCTGTTAAGCAGGAATGTCCCACTGCATGGGGAAGTTGAATCAGGGACGCCTGATTGATGTAGAGCTCGGGCTCTACTGGGACAACGCCCACATGAGTAGATAACAGAGCTGTAGTATATTACACATGCTTAATATGTACTACACATTACACAGGGAATACTACTCAGCTGTGGAAAAAAAAAAGAAGAAGGAAATATTATCTTTTTCAACAACATGGATAGACCTGGAGAGCATTATGCTAAATGAAATAAGGAGTCAGAAAAAAAATCATACACATATGATTCCACTTAAATGTGAAATCTAATGAACCAAATAAACTAACGAAATAGAAACAGAATCACAGGTGTTGAGAATAGACTGACAGCTGTCAGAGGGAGGGGGGATTGGCAGGCTGGGTGAAAAAGGTGAAAGGATTAAACCAAATAAAAAAAAAATGAGGACACCGGAATGGTGACTGCCAAAGAGAAAGGGGAGTGGGTGGGGGGAGAGGGCAAAGGGGGATCAATGGTGGAGGACGGAGATTCGACTCTGGGCAGGGAGTGCACGACACAGTCAGCAGATGATGTGTTATAGAGTTGTACACTTGAAACATGTATGTTTTTACTAACCAATGCCACCCCAATAAATTCAATAAAAAATAAACAAATGAAAGATTTTACATTTCAGAAAGAAAAATAAAACTGCAAAGAATTTAAATGCAAATATCCAGTGACAATATTTGGTACAAAAATTCACTTAAATTTCTTCTCCAAGAAATTACCAATGGGATAGGGAATGGAGAGGAGAAGAAGCAGTTCTCATGAAATGGTTAAAAATAGATAAGAAAATTAAAATAATATAACCCTTATTCAATTAGAAGAGAAATTATAAAATATTGCATAGAGTGTGGTTTTCTCTTCTATCCTAAGATTTATTCTGGTCTGTGCCCTGGGAGAAATGTCTAGTTGGAAATAGATAAGTAAGAATTATGGAGGACTTTTCAAAAGTTAGCACACATGGCTCTCTTCGGTGTTTTCTAAAGTTTATTTCCCACAAAGTTTTAAGAAAGAGGAAGGAAAAGATGAGACAGGAAATACAAGTCCCTAATGACTTCTCTTTTGACCCACAAATTCAAGGAAAGGAAGAGAAAACACAAGTATTGCTCAAAGTTAAATCATCATAGCTTAAACTTTTGCTGAAATTAGAAGTCCCTTACTTAATGGAAAAAAAAAGAGTGCTGTGGGTTTATATTTAGTTTTCTGAAAGCCTAAAGGGCCTAGGAATATAGTTTATTTTTTTTCTACCTTTTCTTTCTTCTTTTATTTTTTAAAGATAACTTAGACTTATGGTCTTTTAAAATAATCATATATTTTTTCCCTCCTTTTCTTTTTCTAGACATAAGAAAAAAGGCCACTGGTAAAGTGTTGATGCAATTTTTTCTTTCTTTAAAAGTCTAAGGAAAGAAGTTTCCTTTTTAATATAAAATTTGTGTTCAATATCAGTAAGTCAAATTAAAACCATATATGTGCTATGTGTGTTACTATCCTTTTAAATATTAGCAATTCAAGAGATCAAAACAACCACTTATTTTCTACACTTAGACACAGAGGTCAAGATCCAATGGTGTGTCACACTCTGTTATGAGTTCTGTTGCAAGTAACTTGTTACTATTAATAGTTCAAAGTTTGCAAATGATTTACTTTTGTTTGAAGTTAGAGAAAAGTCAAGGTTATCCTGAAATGTCAGTCTCACTCAGCTGCACTCTGATATCATTTGCTGAGTGGGAGAGCAGGAGAGGCTTTATAATCAGGATGCTAGTGAGTGAATGTCACCCACTGTTTGTGTTCAGAGGTAAAAATACTGAAACCACTTCATCAGACTGAGGGCAGATAGCAAAATAACCCCACAGACATTGGAAGGAAGACTCCATCTGAATGTTAAATTAGAAAGTCATTGCTAAACAGATATAATCAGAGATATGTAAAATAAGTTTTAAGAATAACAAGGTGTGTGGGATCACGCACTGAGAGAAATTCCAGGCACCTCCCTTGTAAGGATGAGCGTGTCAGGCCTGAAGTCAATAAATAACTTAATAGTTCAATGTTCCTGCTCTGAATGGCTTGCTCAGAATGTGTCCTTCTGAGTCTTATGTAATTTCAAATGTGTTTTTTTTTTTTCCAGAGAGTGTAGTATCCCAGACTTTTGACATTTATATTTTTATATTAAACTAGCATCATGGTCTTAAGAGCAAACAAAATATATTGAAGGTCTGTTTTGTTCCAGATCATATGCTGGGAACTAGGTTTACTGAGATATTAAGAAAGAGCCTTCTCCTCAAGAAGCTTCCCTTGTGAAATTAATTAAGGTGAACTGTTTCTGAAAGGTTGGTGTGCTCTATGTGCCCAGAAAATCACGTTTACGAACCTACAAAATTGAGCAGCAGGCTGGATTGCAATGAGTCTGTCAAATGAAATAGCATCTTATGAAGCCGCATGAGGACCAAACAGCTGATCTCAACTGCAAAAAAAATCTCACCTCACGATTCCCTTTCTGCATCTACAGTTCTAGTCATCATGGAAAGTCAGTGCCACTGAGCCAAAAGTCCGATGTTCTGAGTCCATTACTTGTTAGCTTTAATGAGTGTAACTATGGTAACATCTTTGAGACTCAGTTTTCTTACCTACAAAATGAGGCTTACTCCACACAGATGGGAGGACGATGTGGTGGGCAAAAACTGGGTATCAATTTTGTTATGAAGCAACTACTGTGTACCTGATACAGTGCTAGGCAATTTCCCCACACTCTTCCTTTAACCCTTACTTCAGGCACTATTGCCTTTAAAGTTGACTTTCTAGGTCATGTCGTGTGGTGGCGAAGCTGGAATTTGAAAAACAGTCTGCCCCTAGGTCTATACTCTCCACCTCTTCAATCTGTCTCGGTCTGTCTCCGTCTACCTCTGTGTTGTCTACAACTATAACATCGCTTGGAAAATTAGAAACCATTCTATTGTTATCATCCGAGTCTTGTGATCTAAGAGTGAAAGTGTCTTTTAAGTCTTTCTACTTGACAGCAGTCTTTCTACTTGAAGTTTCTTTTCCTCTAAATATAATAATTTGTACCCATTCGTCAAGGTGACTATACTTCTCAAAGGAACAGAGATCTCTTTCCCCTTTAAAATCTAACGTAGCTACACTATATCACTGTCTTGTCCAGCAAATATCTAGTATTTTTAGTTGTTATTTCACACGTGTCTTGTCTTCTCAGCCAAACTGAATTTTCCTTTGAGTAAAAGAATTCCTTGGTACTCAAGCACCAAGCCATTCAGCACCATTCCATTAAAAGAGGCAAGTTTTTAAATGTTTTGCATTGATATATTAAAAATATATGGCAAAAACTGAAAGGTGGTCAGTAAAATAGTCAATCTTTAAAAGAAATTTTAACATTCATCACACCCTATTATAGGAAAAGCACATCCATTTTTACAATCTTTTTCTCATATTTAAAATACTAGAAAACAAAGAAAATTAAAGGCATGTTATTGCCTGGATATAACTACTGCTATTATTTTTAGTAGTTATAACAACTCCTTATTTTTTTCTATACATGACTATTTTTATAAAATTTGAATTAAAACAAAAACTTAAATGACAGGAATTCCATTTTGTTATATGTTTTTAACTTACAATTTATAGAGAAGGTATTCTATATTATTATATGGCTTTTCATTACATCTTTTTCATATGAAATTATATCAAGTGTTTATTAATTTGCTTCATGTTTATTAATTTGTTTCATGTTAATTTTGTCTATTTATTGATTGAGCTCAATACCATAGGTGGCTTTTATGTCTGCTTTAAGTGCCAGCTGAAGACTTTCTGCTCAGTTACCACTTCTTTCTAACAAGAGGTCTCCATTTATTTTTCTAAAGAATTAGGCACTTAGAAGGCAAAGATAAATGAATGGGACTACATCAGAATAAAAAGGTTTTGCTCAGCAAGAGAAACTGATATAAAAATAAACAGACAGCCAACTAAATGGGAACTGATATTTTCAAACAACAGCTCAGATAAGGGCCTAATATCCAAAATTTACAAAGAACTCATAAAACTCAACAACAAACAAACAAACAATCCAATAAAAAAATGGGAAGAAGACATGAACAGACACTTCTCCCAGGAGGAGATACAGATGGCCAACAGATATATGAAAAGATGCTCAGCTTCATTAGTTATTAGAGAAATGCAAATCAAAACTACAATGAGATACCACCTCACTCCTGTTAGATTAGCTATTATCAACAAGACGGGTAATAGCAAATGTTGGAGAGGCTGTGGAGAAAAAGGAACCCTCATTCACTGTTGGTGGGACTGTAAAGTAGTACAACCATTATGGAGGAAAATATGGTGGTTCCTCAAAAAACTGCAAATAGAACTACCTTATGACCCAGCAATCCCTCTACTGGGTATATACAACAAAACCTCAGAAACATTGATACGTGAAGACACATGTAGTCCCATGTTCATTGCAGCACTGTTCACAGTGGCCAAGACATGGAAACAACCAAAAAGTCCTTCAATAGAAGACTGGATAAAGAAGATGTGGCACATATACACTATGGAATACTACTCAGCCATAAGAAATGATGACATCAGATCATTTACAGCAAAATGGTGGGATCTTGATAACATTATAAGGAGTGAAATAAGTAAATCAGAAAAAAACAAGAACTACATGATTCCATACATTGGTGGAACATAAAGGTGAGACTAAGAGACATGGACAAGAGTGTGGTGGTTACCAGGGGTGGGGGGAGGGAGGACATGGGAGGGAGGGAGGGAGAGAGTTAGGGGGAGGGGGAGGGGCACAGAGAACTAGATAGAGGGTGGCGGAGGACAATCTGACTTTGGGCGAGGGGTATGCATCATAATTTAATGACAAAATAACCTAGACATGTTTTCTTTGAATATATGTACCCTGATTTATTAATGTCATCCCATTACCATTAATAAAAATTTATTAAAAAAAAAAAAAAAGAATTAGGCACTTAGTTCATTAAGGCACTTCTTCTTTAAAATTACGCCTACTGGGGAGGCATATAGCCCTCTCTTTTCCCATCCCATTCTTTTTTTTTTTTTTTTTTTTTTTTGTATTTTTCTGAAGCTGGAAACGGGGAGGCAGTCAGACAGACTCCCGCATGCGCCCGACTGGGATCCACCCAGCACGCCCACCAGGGGGCAATGCTCTGCCCATCTGGGGCATCGCTCTGTTGCAACCAGAGCCATTCTAGCGCCTGAGGCAGAGGCCACAGAGCCATCCCCAGCACCCAGGCCTTCTTTGCTCCAATGGAGCCTTGGCTGCGGGAGGGGAAGAGAGAGACAGAGAGGAAGGAGAGGGGGAGGGGTGGAGAAGCAGATGGGCGCTTCTCCTGTGTGCCCTGGTCGGGAATTGAACCCGGGACTCCTGCATGCCAGGCCGACGCTCTACCACTGAGCCAACTGGCCAGGGCCTCCCATCCTATTCTTAACATGAAACTCTTCTTCTAGAAGCCATTATCACTACCTATGTGTATATAATACAAGTATTTCAAATACTATTTTTCATTTCTTAAGATATCTATCTAAAGTCACTGTAGGAATAAACCATGTGTTTCTGAAAAAAAATGTTTATAGATTATAACTAGTGTAGTTTCTCCATAGCTCCACTAGATTGAAAGTTGGTATATCTGCATTTCTGATGATTTTTAAAAAAATTTATTCACAAAAGACATATTTACAGATTACCCCAGGTGTGCCATGTGTTCCTCTAGGTGCTTTGGTTGCAGAGCAAAACAGTCAGAGATCTCTGTTCCCATGGGATTTAACTTTCACAGGGCAAATGTGAGAAATAAATAAAAATACAATATATAAATCTATAGGTGGAACTGAAAGGGTCCAAAGGGATGAGCTTTATTATTTATTATGACATTATTTTGAACCTATAATAAATATGCATGGCGAAAATTTCAAGTTGTTTAGAATAGATAGTAATTGTACATGACAAAAATTCAAAATGACAATAAAAGATATATAGGTGAAAGAAGGGAGTCTCTCTCTCACCCTTTTTTCTCCAGTTCTCCATTTCCCCTTACTGCAGCCACCATTACTAGATCAATATACACATGTTCAGAGTTAGTCTGTGTAATATAGAACCGAATTATAGAAGTCTGTTTATCCATCTTTGAAAAAAAACTGACGGAATCACAGCATATATATTGCTCTTTGCTTTGCCTTTTTATTCAATAATATATTTTGATAGACTAGATATTGAAGGGATTCCTTAGCAAGGGATTTAGACTTTATCCTATAGTAAAGGGATTAGCGTACTTTTTCTGTAATAAACCAGCTAGTAAATACTGTAAGGCTTTGTGGGACATACAGCCTTTGTTATTAGGACAAAGTTGTCACAGTATCATGAAAGTAGCCTTGGACAATATGTGAGCAAGCACAATACAACTTTCTTTATGGACACTGAAAAAAAAATACATATATATTATATTTTGGAAAGTGTCCCATATTGATATATATATAGATATGTTTTATTCATTTTAATAGCTGCATACATAGTATTCCATTATATTGTTTTTGCATAATCCATATAATCAATACCTTATCAAATAAATGCTATATTATTTTTCACCTACAGGATTTGCTACATTACTTACTTTTTTTATTCCAAATAATCCACTTCCTCATTTTTTCTAACAAACCCTTTATTTTCTAGAGGTTCTGCTTCTGGTGCCTCCCATGATTAGAATTCTGTTTGAACTGACAGCTCTCTTTTTTCAAATCTGCTATCTTAGCATGGTTTCCCACCTCTCTTCTGTGGTCCATTCTCCCCTAGATATTATAATTTGCTCATTCTCAGGTATCTCTTTGATTTTGCTATAGCACATTCTCCAAGTAGCTACCTTAGAAAGGGTATATCTGAAGCATTAGATGTATAGTATAACAACAATTTACATAGCACTTACATTGTATTAGGTATTTTAAGTAATCTACAGATGACTTGAAGTGTACAGGAGGATATGTATACATTATATGCAAATACTATGCCAGTTTATATAGGATAATTCAGGATCTGAGGATTTCTTTATCTTTGAGGATCCTTGAACAAATCCCTCTTCCAATACTAAGTGATGATTATACTCAAAGTACATTTACTTTGATATTTCTACCATTTAATTTATATTTTTGTTACCCATGCAACAGAAATTTGACACACCTTCATCCATTATTTTCCCTGTTTACCATAGTTTTTCAATGACCTTATTTTGTTCTTAAATGAAGTCTTATCCATTGTTTAAAAACTAAAGGAAAATACAATGGCATTGTTTCTGTATTTTTACTAGAAACAAGTGTATTTAGATATTAATATTTTTCAAAGTTTGTCAATATTTACTGAGAATGCACAAATAAGCATTGGTCTTGGGGTGCTTGAGGCCAGTGATCAACCATGACAAGAATAAAAAGTATTCCAGTGAAGAAAATAGTTCCTAAGACCTGAACTGTTGTGGTACAGTGGATAAAGTATTGACCTAGAATGCTGAGATCATCAGTTCAAAACACTGGCTTTGCCTGGTCAAGGCACATACGAGAAGCAACTGCTTTGAATTGATGCTTATTACTCCTTCCATCCTCTTTTCCTTCTCTAAAATCAATAAGTAAATTCTTTAAAAAATAAATTCCTGAGAAAGGACTTTTTAAACATGAAACTAGTTGGAGCATTCACAAAGGAAAAAGATGATGAACTTTATTGAATAAAAAGTAAATCCTTCAGTTTGTCAAAATAGGAAGTACCAATAAAACCAATGTATATACATGCATACACAGAGTATATAAATAGATACAAATATACACACAATCAACAAAGAGAAGTAAAAACATAGAAGCATAAATAGCAAAATTATTATGGATATAGATACAAAATTTTTAAAAATTTGAATGACCAATTAATACATGAAAAGTTATTTAATCTGGCTAGTAATTAAAGAAATACACAGAAAGATAATATTTTTATTTTTGGAAACAGAAATCTTTAAATTATATTATTATTGATTGCTGGTGTGGTATGACAAGTTAGCCTCTACTATACCTTGTTGGAAGAATAAATTGGGAACGCTTACTGAAAGGAATTTGTTGATGTTAAGGAAGATGAAAGAGCTTCATAATTTAATCCTGTAATTCCACATATGAAAAAATTGGAAGAAGTTGAAGATTTCAACAATAAATAAAATACTAGAGTGTCATTAAAAATCATGTTTTGTAAAATATTTTACTGAGATGGGAAAATAAATATGTTGATATATTAAATTAAATAACTGTACAAAAAAATTGATCACTTCTAGGTAAACAGTATACTAGAAAAAACTTGAAAAAATACATTGAAATTTTAGCTAAGTATATATTATTATTAGATGCAATTTTTGTTTTCTCATTGAAAATTTTCTGTTAACAAAAAATTACTAAAACTGTAGTAGTAGGCCAATAAAGTTTTAAAGTTGATAAACAGAATAAAACATTTCAATTTCCTTCATGTCTACAAATATAAGGCCTGGTCATAATGTAGGCCCTGAGATTTCAGGAACAGTAATAGAAAGCAACAAGTGAGCATGAAATTCACTTTGTGTTTGAAGACATGATATTGACAATATGGGAGTGGGCAGGCCTCATAGTGATGTGTTGGTCAGAGAGCTACCAACAATGGAGCCCAGGCAGAGGTAACGCAGAACCTAAAAACCAGCCCAGTGAGAGATGTACTTGTCGGCACAACCTGATTAATTCTAACAAAAGGCAGATTGCCCTGTCTTAACTATAATATACACTCTATATGTCAGTCAAACTCCTATCTTAATAACTGTTCTTGTTGGAGGTTTCTATGTAAAAACAATATACACATTATTGGTGAATTCTTTAAAAAAATGTAAAAGGTGAAAATGAACTAAAACAGGTTATCCACAGAAAAAAGTCTAAGATTCGTTATATGAAATTATATTTTCTCAAAATTTTGTATACTTTAAATTGTTTAATGTGTTTGAATTTTGAATGATTAACATAGTCAAAGATATAAAGAATTTTGGTAAAGTCATTAACATATTATGCTTCATCTTCATAAATAATTGAATAAAGGAAAAGGAAATAAGCTTGAATCACAATAAGAGAGATTTCTTTGCTTTGTTTTATTTCTCTTTTTTTGGAGGGGAGGGAGGAACATAAATAAAGAATTTGAGGTCAAATTATTGCAGCCCATTGCTTAGGAGCTTATTGTCTCACCATCTTGAAGCTCTTCAAAACAGCTCATTCAATAATCTGACTTAGTTTAGAAACAGAAGAATGGACCAAATGACTTGCCCTGTCCCTTAAAATGCATATGTCAACAGATAGAGCACATTGTGTAAGAGAGAGATTAAATAAATAACACACAATATTTTAGTTTTGGAAACCTAAGAACCTATTTGACTTTTTTTCTTCAATTTCATTTCACATCTCTTGAGTAGTCAACCACAGCAAATGGGCCATACCTGGAGGAGATTTGAGAGCATGGATGTGAGACTTGTGGGTGGGCCTTGCAATTGTTAAAGCATTAGTGAATGAGGTCTTTTTCCTAGAGGAGAAATGCAATTTTGTCAGGAGAAAGAAGGAACTGTTTTCTTTTTTTATGAAGCAGAATTCCTTTCTAATTCTCTGAGCCTTTTACTATAACTGCTGTGGCATATGTTTTAAATTATATTGTATGCATGTGTTCCCCATAAAATTAGCCATCATGACCCATTGTTCCACAGTCCTTCCTTTCATCACATTTTAGAGGCCTGTGTTCCATATTAGCAAATAACCCTTAGGGAAAATTATGCATTTTCCATACACCAGCTTTGCTACATATTTGATAACACTTATTGTATATTTAAGGATATGGGTCAATGTATAAAATTTTTAAAATAATAAAACAAGTGGCTGATTGTTTCCTCCTGGCAAACAAACTAGGAAGTCCAAATGAATATATCTAGCATCAATATCAAAACAGAATTAACAGCTCCATTTCTAACCCATATGTTTGTGAATATATAACTCCATCAATATGTTAACTAGGGTGAAGGCACATTGCCAAGTTTAGAACCCACTCAGATTCCTTGGGTTCTGAGTTTAAAATGAAATTTGAAACTTTCCAGTTTCAAGGTCCTTTTTGGTGCTGTAAAAATGTGACTTCCTGGTTGAAAACGTTAAATGTTTTTGGATACCAACTTGCTTGCAGAAACAATATGATAAGTGTGAATGAATCAGTAACATATGGATTACATTTTCTTCTTAAAACTCTGACTTTTTAAAACATTTTAATGGAAAATGCATGGTAAAAACATGCATTGGATTTAGCCAACTCTAAATCATTTGAAAAATATTTTTAAGGCATTTTTTCTCAATGGACATGTGGCAGAAGTCCTAGTCCATAAGGTTAATGTAGCTGCACTCTTTTCCTCAACCCTTCCCCAAGACCCGCAAATTAATACACAAGAGAAAACAAACTGCTAAGTTCTCCTCTCACTTGGTCTTTTTTTCTCCTACTTCCTTGAATGCATCCTGGAAAACTTTATGTATCATTTGTATTGCAATGGCACAGATGTGTTTTAATAAAATTGTTCTCCAAACTCTTCTAAATGTAAAGCTCTAGGGAATAGCAGCAAAGAATATACAATAATGATGAAAAGGAATGCATTTGTTTGTAATTCAGAATGGACATCTCAAAGATGAGATGAGTTCTTGTCCTCAATCAACAATCTATTAATCAAAGTTAACAACTACAAGGGTATTTTTTCAGAATGACCTTTGAATACCCAAGAGTGATAAATAAAAATGCAAGAAAATAATGGAATGTCATAATGTCTCAAGCTTCGATATATTATTGTGGTATGTGTGTAAAATACTATTTTCTGTATTTATTTCTGCTGATATGAAGTGTTTTCTGTCATAAATAAGGCTTTGATACTTATTGTTTTAGGCTCTAGTCAATTCCACATGTAAGTTCACTTAATTGTCTTCCTGAATTGTTTCTGAAAACAAGATTATATTATCCATTTGAACTTATGATTGTAATTCTGTTCCATTTTCTAGAATTCTGCATGTTTATTTTCCTGAGTTGTACATGTTTTTTGAATTTGGTCAGGGCACATTGCCAACTGCAAATTTCAAGAAGTATAATATCTTACGGTGTCAGCTCAAACTTTGCAGAGGTCTGAGCAAGGTTTGAACTACCAATCAGAATTTATTACTTAATGGCTTTCTAATTTCAGAGAACCAAAACCAATATTCTATTTCTTCTAAACAACAATTATCTTAGTACAAATGTGGTAGACCACCTATTTATTTTAGATTCCATTCAAATAATATATATATACACACACACACACACACACACACACACACACATATATATATAGGCATTGGGTAAAAATTATTTACTATCATATTTTGGAATATCCACTTAACTTATTTGTATAGAGCAAAAACTAAGGACACTATTAAAAAGACCAAGAAGAACATAAGTTCTTATATTTTATGTGATAGTAGAAATTACATAGTATTACATGACATTTATCTCACATAACATTTACCTGACTTAAAAACCATGAATAGATGCAATTCTCTAAACTGTGGCAGAGCAATCCATGAGGGTTGTCTCCCAACTCTCTCATTACAATTAATGAATTTAATTACTGAGATGGCTTTAATATTGTATTTTCATCTTAGAATCTACTGTCTGTTTTTCTATATCCCATATTAAAGAACATCACTCCATAATTTTCAAGAATGGTGAGGTCCTCCTCACCCCTGCCCGATTCACCGTGAAAGTGCATGATTTTAAGAGTATGGCAGGCACTATGATCCTGGAAGCAGATCTACAGAGCCAGACGCACTGGTGCCATTCACAGCATTTGGTACTACCTACACCCTACCCGCTCCCCACACACATATGTACAAAAACCCAACAGGAAAACTCTACTATTAATTGTTTCAATGTCAGTATTCCCTTTTTCAACCAACTTTCTAAAGATTCACAACATTCTCACCAATGAAGAAAAAGTCTACAACACTAAGACTTTCTCTCCCTCACCAGAGTATGGCACCCTGTGAGAAAGCCAAGAGATGCAATGAGCCAATGAGTTTCACAAAATCCCTATACTTCTTTACTGAATGTTGAAAAAAGGCAGAAGTCAAGTTATATGGTTTTGTTTGTGTGTGTGTTTCACTTCAGAAGCCACAGGGCCATGAGGTAGGGCAATGGGGATAAGTAGCTTCCGCTAGACGTCCTTTGGCCAGACACAAGACTCTAGATGGCAGCATGTCACTGAATAGGGTAAAGAACTGGTTGGTAGAAGGTGACTCACATCGAGCACCAAATATGTAGAGATGGTGTTTGCAATCACAATTGTACATGTAGAGCCTAGCACTGGTTGATTAACTAGAACAGCCAGTGACCATGGCAGAAGCAAACATCCACAGCTGCGTTCCTCACAACTGAACACAGGAGAGTGCCTGAAGCGCCCCAGCGTCGCAGGGACTTGAGTGAATAGAAAAATGTCTGAGTTAAGAGTTGACCGGGACATTTGAAGAATCTCATTGGGGAAGAAAAAAATGTTTCCATGCTCAGGACCTAGACATCACCTCCACTCTTCTGGGTGTGCACACATGCAACTGTTCACATAAAAACCACAAACTATCACCTCTGCATCTCATAATCCAAATTTCTGTGTCTACATTTCTGAAAAGAAGCATTAAGTAAAACACCAAATAGTGAAAAAAAGACTGAATTTTGGTCCAGGAACAAATGGAGAGAGAACACATCAATCAGTGTGAAGAATTTGGGAACATTGATAAACATGAAAAGGAAACACTTGACAGGTGACATGGTATAGGTACTCAACTGAATAATGTTACATAAATATTAGTAGAATAAATAGTGCAAAACCTACAATATCCTACTGTCTCCAACTCCTTTTTTAGCCCCCTAGCTCTTGCTGTAATTATTTTCCATAGTCGTTCACATTATAAGCTCATTTAGTTTGGGTCAACTAAAATTCTAAGACAGATTTCATATTCATATGAAATATTTTCTAGCTATGTCTCTTCTCTCGTATAACATGCAATGAGTAGCATGAACCTAAATGCAGGATTCAGCTTTGATTCTTTTTAAATTTGGATCTTGTTCATTTGGATCCCCTGTTTTAGCCCATTAAAATAATTTTTATCTTGATTCTTTCATCCATTATATTATCTCTCATTCTCATTATTATATAGATTAGTTAATAAGTAGTATCCTTTATCCTTGAGGCCCAAATGGGCCAATAACAAATAAAAAATGTTCCTTAAGAAGTGATTTTATTCAGTCTATTGACTTTTGAGTGCAATCCATTTGCCTATTTCAGATTTAATGAATGTACCAGTTGTGAACTGAGGTTATATCTAAAGACTAATATATACAGCTTTGGGACAAAGCATCATTAACCATGATTTTAGAGTGAACATCAATCAAATTCTTCTCCTTATTTATTTTCATCTTTGTTAATAGACTTAATTTTTTATTATTTTTTCTTCATCTAATTCCATTGTTCTGTGAGATACATTTTGAAATGTTTAATAATTCAGTTTATTTAAAGGAAAAGACAGCTACATTTGTGATTGCTCCATATGATTCAGGCACTTTGCCTGACATAATTATATATGACATCCTTCCTACCTACAATCCCATATATAATCTTACTCATATTTTTATAGATGGAGAAACTGAGATTCTAAAATATGTTAGGTTCATTGGCTTAAATCACAGAGTTAGTAAGTGGTGATTTTGTTACAAAACTAGGTTGATCTGCTTCCAAAACTTGCCTAGCTTGTTTTACACAGAATATATACTCAGCCTACATAATGATTTATTGTAAGACACTTTGTACAAAGAGCACCTGGACTACAAATATTAAAAAAAAAAAAAGACAGCAGCACAGTAAGGATAAGACAGGTGGAAGAATAGCTAGAGTACAAGATGCACAGGATTGTCAACAAGAAAAGCACAAACATTATGCTCGGGAGAAGAGAAAGAAAGCTAGCTTTTCCTGAGAAAGCTGTGTTTGTCTCATGCCACACCTTTTATTAGGACATGCATCCCCGATTGCTTGGACTATTCTGGCTTCTTCCCCATTTACTTTACACTACTATTGGCAACTGCCTGGTTCAGGAAAATAGACTGTGCTTTGGAATCAAGCACATCAGGACTGAAAGCTGCCACTGCCTCTTTCTATACACCTCGGGCATGTTGCTTTACCTTTCTAAGCCTCAGTTTCCTTTTCAGGAAAATTGTCACATTAACAACTAAACACAAGATTCTAGTAGTTAAACTACATCGTAAGTGACATGTTGGCCATTAGTAGGTGTTCAGAAAATGATTTTTCTGTTCTCTTGCTATCTCTTAAACTAATTTTTCTTGAACACTGCTGTACGTGTCATGTGAAATTCCTGGTTTTGGAATGTGTTATTGCTCTGCTTAGTTACTCCCTTTGCCTGTCTCATCTTACCCTCTTTCCTGTGCCAGATTGATAACATCATCCCTAAGCTTGTCTTTCCTGCTTATGTACCTTACACGCCCAGCAACCAAGAACCCCACTGACTTATGAATGTACATCATTTTCATTCTAGTCTTTGGGCTTTTGACCATGGTTTTCTTTCATTTTTCTTTGGATTATTATTATTTATTTATTTATTTTTTAGAGAAAGACCAGGTTTTATTTTTTTTATTTTATTTAGAAAATTAAAATTTAATGAGGTGACATTTGACCAATAAGAAGAGTACATAGGTTTCAAGCAAATATTTCTGTAGCATTTGAACTGTTTAGTGTGTTGTGTGCCCATCGCCCAAAGTCAAATCCTTTTCCAGTCACCTGTATATTTGTCCCTCTTTGTTCCCCTCCCCCACCCCCGCAACCTTTTCCCCCTAGTAACCATTTCATTTTTATCTATGTCCTCTGCTTAGTCATCACACAAATTTTGTTCATTATCTAAGGCTCAGCTCTGGTCCCACCATAGGTATGGTTAAGTACTCCTACCTTTACTGATTTATTCTTCCTCTTATGAGTGCTTACAGCAATTAGTGTTTGCAAAAAATAATTTAGCACTTCATTTTCAACTCTTCTGCTCCACTCTAGCCTTCCTTCCTTTCAGTCCCCCACAGCTAAGCTTCCCAACTTTATGTTGTACCAATCTAGCCTGCAGGTATCAGGTAGGCTCAAACAGTGCTATTTATCATGCAATGTTACCCAGGACAAGACCCCTCTGGCCTGGGTGCTGAGACCGATTCAACCTCTTAAGTTTCTATGGTGCATCATGAGTTTGTTCTATGGCACTCCCGAGGTTCACTCTGGATATCCAAAGAGTTTCATTTCATCTGTTCCCTTTGGTCCCTAATGTTAATTTAATGCAAAAAAAAAAAAAAGTAAATGTCTACCATATCCTTCAGAAATCCCAGTATTCAAAATCTGCTTGCAACTGACCTGCCTCAAGAATATACACCTTGGCTTCTTTGCTCTTGCCAATTACATTTTCTCAAATTAAATATAACAACAATAATTGCGATAATAATAATAACAGTTAACTTCTGATGAGGGCTCACCTTATTTTGGGAACTGTTCCAAGAACTTTACATAATTTACCTCCTTTAATATTCCCAGTCCTATGAAACTTATTCATTGGAAATTGAAGCCACAAAGAATAAGTCATAACTTTGTGCAGGTCACATGGCTAGTAAGTGAGTAACCCAGGACAGAATGCAGAGCAAAGCAAACTGTCTCCACAGCTTGTCCTCTTAGCATCACTCCAGGATTGAAAATTGTGCTACTTCATACCCATCAAAGGAAAGGTAATCAACTTTGTCAGGTTATACTAAATGCATGATTACAGCCTCACTTACCATGTCTGGGCTTTCTTTTGCCTGACCAAAAATTCTTGATGCCATATTTCGGCCTCATCCACCAGTTCTACCACTGAAATTGGTCCTATTGCAGGGTTAGACCCCAGGGTCTGGCAAACCCAATTGGAGAGCACTTGAAACAGAGTCCAGCTCCCTTCTGTCTCATGCCATGAAAAGGTAAACTTTTTATCCAAATGGAACTTTGTGCAACCTAATCAGAGCACCACCTTACACCTTCACCAAATAATACAGAATATATATATTCTGAGTGCAACAATTTTTTAACCCATGTGTACAAGTTGGTGCAGATATTGAGGAGCATTACAATTAGATTGCACGTTATTCAACAACTTCAGAAAACTTATGTCGTTCAGTACGTTGGAAAACACTGAGTGTGTAGTTTGGTGATTCTTTTTCAAAATTAATAAGGGAATAAGAATAAATAGCCATGGTAGCAACCCTAAACCCAATTCATCATCTCTATACAAAGCCAACGTGTCATTTCATGCTTTATCCACTCTCTGGAATGCCCACGGTAAGCATGCAGAAACAAATAGCTTTTGTCTCACACCCCCAAAAATAGCACATATGAGCATGCTTTTACATGTGCATATCCATAAACCCATTAGGAATAAACTCTAAAGTCTTCCATTGATTTTAGGAAAGCTGAAAGAAAAATGTTTCTAGAATACAAAAAGGAACTTATGATATCAGGAGAAGAAAAAAAATTACAAGATATGATGAAGAGATTCAATACATGATATCTGTAAGAGTAGATTTAACCAGGGACACTTGTGTTCCTCTTTTGGGTATATAAGTATGCACACTGAGCCTCAGTTTTCTCAGCTGTAAATTGAGAATAATAGTTTATACCTACTACAATGCCAAATGAAAAAGATTTTTAAAAAACATATGAAAACACCTAATACCTTTACATTGCTATAGAAATACTTCTATTGAAACTTTGCTCAATTTTATTTGCACTCCAACCAACCCTATTGAAAGTGTCAGTTTATATTTTACAAACTTAAATAATCCTAGCTCTACAACTTGTATCTATACATACAAAGTTAAGTAACCCAGTGCTTAGAGGTCGTTTTGTTTTTGTTTATTTTTAAATTACTTTAAAGTCTGTACGGGGGAGAAATACTTGGTGAAATATTTTCTTTGCTTGCATACAAAGAGTCAACCATAGTCCACAATGCCAGCTCAGACCACAGCCTTTGGTCCTCAGTAGTTCTTAAATACACTGTTCCTCCTGTGCAGACACTCACTTGAGAAAACTACACTTGGTAACAATGCTATCCCCAGCCTAAATCCGACAAGAGTCTCTCCTCAAGTCCCTTCATTTCACTGCATAAAAATTCAATGGGTTAGACCACACATTAAAAAATTCAAGCTACAACAGAATCTGCTTGCCTTTATTTTAAAACATCCACATTAACTTTTTTTTCTCTTCCATTTTCCTATTTCACAGCAGAATGATCCTGCATACCTGAAAACAGTACCACTCTGATTACTAGGATAACTTACTGTTTTCTTTTCTATTAGATGCAGGGCGAGGAATCCATCTTGAGTCTGGAATAACTTTGACATGGATTATATAAGCATAAAAACACATTGTCATCATTTGCTTCAAAACTTCATTTGAAAATGTTTTAAATCCTAGGAAATCAGGGAAGTGTCAGCAAAACCTAAATTTAGTATGGCATCTGAGAATCACAAGACTAGAGCCCTGTCTTGAAAAGACTGAAAATGTTGCTGTTGAGAGATGGATGTGCTGTGAATGTGGTAAGAGGCTGCAGCAACGGGGCTTAGCCTTGATGATGAAGCAGCAGAAGCAAATGCCAAACAGGTCTCTGCACTCACAGAGCTTGGTGAGAATTACAGGAGACCAGAGGCAAGGAATTGCAAACTTGTTTGGCATTTGAGAGTATTAAATAAAATCAACGGTCCTGGTTTTATTTTCTGAATTAGTCTATAGGAAAAAGGAAATGGCAGAATTAAAAACAACACAAATTATTTGTTTGATTCATAACACTTTAAATTGAGGCTGTTGCATAGGAAGGCTTGCTTAGCAAAACTGGTCTGATTCTGACCAGTTGGCTTAGTGGATAGAGCATCAGCCCAGTGCGTGGACATCCCAGGTTCGATCCCTGGTCAGGGCACATATCAAAAGCGACCATCTGCTTCCCTCCAACACCCTCTTCCCCTTCTATCTCTCTTCCCCTACCACAGCCAGTGCCTCAATTGGTGCAAGTGTCAACCCCAGGCATTGATGATAGCTCAGTTGATTTGAGCATTGGCCACATCAGACAGGGCTGCCGAATGGATCCCAGGTGGGGCACAGGCAGGAGTCTATCTTCTCTATTCTCACTTCAAAAACAAACTGATATAATAATGTGGGGACTGTTTGGTTTCCTCGTCCTGAGAAAAGAAATTGGGCCCAATTTCACAGAATCTCATATCTACTATCTTTATTAACTGAACAAAGAAGATAAGGCCTGATAAGTTTTTCTTGATACGGTAATTTTATGTATGCTTAAAGCATGCTGCCAAAAAGTTATAAAATCACACAAAATTTTGATGGGTAATTTTTCTTCATTGGTGGCAAAAGGAGTTACAATTATCATCTTATAGTTTCCATTTCTGGTGCCCATTTCTCAGCCACCAAATTTGCTTTATCTCTGGCTCAATACAAGAAAAGAGAACAGTCTCCAGGTACTCACAGGAGGCTGCTGAGCATGACATGGTACAGTAGAGAGCTGTGAAATCATTGCATCTTAGCAAGGGGGTCTCCTCCAAGTATAATAATTGAGGAGCAATTTAATTAACAAGTGCCCATCTGGTTCTGGTTTGTTCACATCGAGAAAATATTAATCAGAATTCACTTACTTAGATATTCCTATCAAGATAAGCATAGGCATAATTCATCTATGAGGAAGTTTCGCAGAGATATCAAGGAACGATTTTTTATTGTAAGCAGTAAGCAAATGGAGATTCTGTTGCGAAAGCCAGTTTATTAAAATGTACCAGCTCATCTTCAAACTCCTTGGCAACCACAGTCACTCTTAAAAGACTGAGGAGATGGAAGTTTTCATTACTAAAAACTTTAACTAATGAGGAATGGCTACAAATTATGAAAATGATACAATTCTACTATGATGTCCTATAACACATAGGACATCATGAAGGGCTATAACTCAGCCTTTATGACAGCAACCGTGAACTTTGGATTCAATGTTCTTTCTAACCCACATAAAACACCAACGTGTTCAGTCTTTCCTGATAGAGAGAAAATGAAATAATGGGAAACAAAAGCATTTAAGAATTGTATCTGTGGACTTTCATCTTTTTAGGTATAATAAAAATAAAGTAGGCCCTCCACTCCTGTTCTAAAAATGAACCAGGCCCTGGCTGGTTGGCTTAGCAGTAGAGCATCAGTCCAGCATGTAGAAGTCCTGGGTTTGATTCCAGCCAGGGCACACAGGAGAAGCGCCCATCTGCTTCTCCACCCTTCCCTCTCTCCTTCTTCTCTGTCTCTCTCTTCCCCTCCCACAGCCAAGGCTCCATTCGAGCAAAGTTTGCCCGGGCACTGAGAATGGCTCCATGGTCTCCACCTCAGGCACTAGAATGGCTCCGGTTGCAACAGAGAAATGATCCAGATGGGCAGAGCATCGCCCCCTCATGAGCATGCTGAGTGGATCCTGGTCGGGCACATGTGGGAGTCTGTCTCTCTGCCTCCCCATTTCTCACTTCAGAAAAAATAAAAAATAAATAAGTAAATGAATCAGAATGTAATTTGCAAGAAAATCCAATTAGCTGTTAAAATGAAAATGAAAGCATCACCATCCTAAACCTATTCATGGAATTTCTTCTCTAAGATACTGTTCAAAAAAGATGTAATTAGAAAATAGAAGAGGGTGAGGGTATTGATCTTCTTCAAACAAAATTTAAAAAGCAAAAGACACACAAACAATATAGTCTACCTTAATGAGCTAAAGTTGTTGACTTTGGAATCACACCACCTGGACTCCAATCATAAGCAGTTTGCTATTTGACAACGGGCATATTACTTAAGCAATATGTACCCGTGTCTCATTTAAAAAGAGAGTGATAAGAGGACCAAAATAAACAAACAAAAAATAGAAACAGACATGGATATAGAACAGACTGACAGCTGTAAGAGGGGAGAGGCTTTCAGGACTGGGTGGAAAATGTGAAGGAATTAAGCAAAACATACACACATGCATACACACACACAAAACCTTCATAGACATAAGCAGTATGGTGATTAACAGAGGGAAAGAAAACAGGTGGTAGGTAGAAGAAAGTATTGGGAGAATAAATGGTGATGGAAGGAGACTTGACTTAGGTGGTGAACACATAATACAATATACAGATAATGTGTTATACAATTGTACACCTTAAATATATAGAATTTTATTTACCAATGATACCCCAATAAATTAATTACAAAAAGGGAATTAATTCAAAGATTGGTTGTAAGAATTAAGCAAAATGTTGTACAAAAAAGTGATTGGAATGCTTCCCAATATATCACCAATACTTCAGTCATGTATTTATTTGCACATATTTACTTAGCTCTGTGCAAGTACCAAGTTAGGTGCTTGGGTTACAGCAGTGAACAGAATAATGTTTCTGCCCTCATGAACTTTATATTCTAGGGGAATTTATCTATTATGTTATTAACCTGTTACCTAATAATCTATGAAAACATTTAATTTCAACATGTACCAATACTCTAATGCATTACAGACATAAGACAGAGTCTAGCACTTATTTTAAAGTTCCTGAGGCCTAAGGAGGAGAAGTGAAAAAAAAAAAAAACTCTATTAAAATCAACAAAAACAACTGCACAGATGTCCTAAAAGCATTTAAATGTTTTTTTGGATATAAATATCTCTTTGAGAGTTTACTAAAAGCTGCAGATCTGTTTCTAATAAAGTTAAAATACATACCTAAAGACTCAGCAATTCCACTCCTAGATATCCTACAATCAAAAGATATGTTCATAGCCTGACCAGGTGGTGGCGCAGTGGATAGAGTGTCGGACTGGGATGCAGAAGGACCCAGGTTCGAGACCCCGAGGTCGCCAGCTTGAGCGCGGGCTCATCTGGCTTGAGCAAAGAGCTCACCAGCTTAGACCCAAGGTCGCTGGCTCCAGCAGGGGGTTACTCGGTCTGCTGAAGGCCCGCGGTCAAGGCACATGTGAGAAAGCAATCAATGAACAACTAAGAAGTCGCAACGCGCAACGAGAAACTGATGATTGATGCTTCTCATCTCTCTCCGTTCCTGTCTGTCTGTCCCTGTCTATCTCTGCCTCTGTAAAAAAAAAAAAAAAAAAAAAAAAGATATGTTCATAGAAATACATGCCAAGGATGTTTACAGCAACTATATTCATAATATCCCAAAATAAGTTAAAGATTCATTAATAGAAAAAAAGATAGCCAAATTGTAATCTAGTCACAGAATACTGCTTAACAGTGAAGACAAAATAACTATTGATAGATATAACAGCATAATGAATCTTAAAAATATCAGAAATTATACACAAATGATATATACTGTATGATTTTATTATGATGACTTTTAAAAACCAGTACATATTTGCAATGAGTGGTAGATGGGAAATTGACTGAAAAAGTCCCCCAAGGTAGCTCCCAGAATGAAAATCTTTTTTTTTTTTTTTTTTTTTTTTTTTTTTTTTGTATTTTGTATTTTTCTGAAGTTGGAAACGGGGAGGCAGTCAGACAGACTCCCTCATGCGCCCTACCAGGATCCACCCGGCATGCCCACCAGGGGGCGATGCTCTACCCATCTGGGGTGTCGCTCTGCCACAATCAGAGCCATTCTAGTGCCTGAGGCAGAAGCCACAGAGCCATCCTCAGCACCCAGGCAAACTTTGCTCCAGTGGAACCTTGGCTGCAGGAGGGGAAGAGAGAGACAGAGAGGAAGGAGGAGGGGAGGGGTGGAGAAGCAGATGGGTGCTTCTCCTGTGTGCCCTGGCCAGGAATCGAACCCAGGACTCCCGCACACCAGGTGGATACTCTACCACTGAGCTAACCGGCTAGGGCCTGAAAATCTTTTATGTATTGTTTTAAGTGGTAACTACACAGGTATATACAATAGTCTCAACTCATAGAAATTAACTTTTAATGTTAGTTAAAAAAGGTAAGTCATTAGAAACCATAGACAATTTCTCCAGAACAAAGAGTCAAATTGTAAGTGGAACCTAGCATTGAATTTTCTGATACAGAAACTAGTGGCCACTAGATAATTTAAATGTTACTATTAAAAATAGCCTGAGCAGGTGGTGGCACAGTGGATAGAGCATTGGACTGGGACACAGAGGACCCAGGTTCAAAAACCCAAGGTCACTGGCTTGAGCACAGGCTCGCCAGCTTGAGCATGGGGTCGCTGGCTTGAGCGTGGGATCATATACATGACCTATGGTCTCTGGCTTAAGACCAAAGGTCACTGGCTTGAAGCCCATGGTAACTGGCTTGAGTGCAAGCTCACTGGTTTGAGCAAGGGGTCACTTGCTCTTCTGTAGCCCCCTGGTCAAGGCACGTATGAGAAAGCAATCAATGAACAACAAAGGAGACTAAGAAGCTGCAACAAAAAATTGATGCTCCTTATCTCTCTCCCTTTTCTTTTCTGTCCCTCTCCCTGTCTCTCTCTCTGCCTCTGTCTCTGTCACACACACACACACACACACACACACAAAATAGATGAATAGATGATAGATAGATAGATAGATAGATAGATAGATAGATAGATAGACAAATTCAAGAGGAATTTTCTAGAGAAAATGTTTTGTCTAATTCACTGGCATTTCCTATATATTTATTTTATTTTGACATGCATCCATACAGATGTCAAAATAAAAGGTTGGGCTTGATCAGAACAACTATAACAAATTATTTTACCATTAATATTGAAAGGTATGGATTTTGGAATCATTTATTATTTCCTTTCAAAAGCGTGTACAGTTAAAAGAAAGGTTATTAAGTGCATTAACTATGGAGAAATCAATTCATATCTTTGCTTAATATTTTCTTAAGCAATATTAAACATAGAATATCCTTCTCAAGCAATATTTTATATGTTCTAAAATTATATTTGCTTTGACCTTCTAAAAAAATGTAATTTTCTGTCAAGGACCTGTAACCTAGTCTAAGCTATACATCTGCAATAATAAAATAAAATAAAATAAAATAAAAACATATATATTATATATATATATATAGAGAGAGAGAGGCTAATAAGGAATCCAACTGTATATTAATTTCAAATTAACATTTATACTGATTTCAGGCTTTAAAGGATGCTAAAAGAAAGAAATAGTTATATGGAAAAAAATTACTCTTGATTAGAAAAAGACCATCATGATAGATCCCCATTCCTCTCTCACTTATGAATGGAACAGAAAGCCAAGAACAATAAGAAAACAGATTTTTTGAGAAAAAGGAGACAGAAGAATGCTATAAGAAGAGGAAGACTGGCAGGCAGTCTCAGAGGAGGAATAAATGATGCAGACTGGAAGCTTTTACTTGGATTTGTAGAAAAGGATTAGGATTCAGTAAAAGAATAAAGTTTAACAAATAGGTATTAACTAGTTATACTGGTATATTTATTTAAATATTTTTAATTGAGTATCATTGACATGATTTATTAGTTAATAGTGCTGCTTGTTGACTTAAAAAAAGAGTTGGGTTTTTGCAGAAAGAACATGATGTCACGGAATAAGTGTTCTACACTATATATACTAATGGGCAGTTTAGACATTTAATTACTTGTTTTAAGTCTACAGCCTTTGCCCGCCTAAGGAAGACATAGAACCTAAGAGACAATAATTTATAGCCATTCATACTATTCCTCTAACAAACCTATTAAAAATGACTAATTTGATACATCTTTCATAAACATTAGTATAAACCAATAGCTTTTAAACTTTGGACCAAGACCCTCAGCAAGAGATACTTCTTCCATTATGACCCAGAATACAAATTTATATCACTAAAACAAAAGCCCACAAAATAAATCTAATCTTTTCTAAACGTGACTCACTTTTATTCTGCTCTGTTCTAATTTTCTATTCCATTTTAAATGCTAATTGTTATCCACTGAAATGATTTCTCTATCACAAATTTTTAATCTACTTCTCTTTGTCTAAATTCTCTCTATGATTGGTAAAATGGTACTGAAAATCTTTGGGCAGTGAGCTAGCATCCAAGGACTTTAAGAATAACAGGTGTGACAAGGGTAAGAATGTTTGGATCTTCAAAAGAGACCTCTGAAGAACATGCCAAAAGCAGCTGAAAAACTAGTAGTGAGATACCTTTCCCTTGCCCTTCCTTCAACAAATTCTGATGCTCCTACCATCCCCCTCTGAAATACCATCAGTCTCTATCCCTGGTGTCCTAGAGCAGGAGTCAGCATCCTGCTTTTTCTCAACTAGGTAATTCAATGTTGGCTTACCCAGAATCTGAGATTTACTGATTTACTACACCTACATATCTTAACCAAATTGTTATAGCTTTTAGCTACTGAACAAAGAATTTATTATTCTTTTCATTAACAGTGTTTTGTCCTCTAATCCCCATTACCACATGCAGTGTAAATGGTGGAGATAGTAAATAGAAGAAAGGAAGGTTTTTCCCCATAGGAACCTATATGCAATCAAAGAAAGACTACGCACAGTCTCTGAACCAAGCCTATGCCTCTAGAAGTATGTCAAAGAGAAGAACGATCAGTCTCCCAGTGTGTTTACTCATAGCAGCACAAGAAGAATTTATGACAGTGGGAAATATAGAAGAAGGGATAGACAGACAGCTAATTAGCTGATTGTTGGTGAAGTAGTAGGGGCCAGGATACCCTTTAAATACAAAAGTTCCAGTCCAGGGATTCTACTGAAGTGTGTATCAGAAACATCTAAGAGACTGCTTAAACCACAGCTAATTGTCCAAAGTATACAATCCTAGACCCTAACACTGAATGCGAGGCAAGGTGGGAAAAGGCAGATACAGGAGCCTTAGAAAAGCAGGATGCAGTGCAGGTAGACGAGGAATGCATGAGCCAGGCCGTAGCAACACTTTCCCAAAGAGTTGATTGTGTTTCTTGATATTAATTTCCAGAAGTGGAATTGCTGGGTAATAAGGCAGTCCCATTTTTTATTTTTTGAAGTAACTTTATACTGCTTCTTGTAGTGGCTACACCATTCTGCATTTCACTCACAGGTGGAATCTAATGAACAAAATGAATATCCTGACCAGGCGGTGGTGCAGTGGATAGAGCGTGGGACTGGGACATGGAGGACCAAAGGTTTGAGACCCCGACGTCACCAGCTTGAGCACGGGCTCATCTGGTTTGAGCAAGGTTCACCAGCTTGAACCCAAGGTTGCTGTCTCAAGCAAGGGGTTACTCGGTCTGCTATAGACTCTCGGTCAAGGCACATATGAGAAAGCAATCAATGAACAACTAAGATGTCACAATGAGGAACTGAAGCTTCTCATCTCTCCCTTCCTGTCTGTCTGTCCCTTCCTCTGTCTCTGTCACACACACACAAAAAGAATTAACAAGAAAAACAGAGATGGGCTCACACATAGAGAGTAGGCTGACAGCTGTTGGGGTCAGTGTTGGGTGAAGGATGTGGAGGAATTCAGCAAAAAAAGGACAAAAAAAAAAGAGAAGAACTTATGGACACAGACAACAGTGTCATAATTGTGGGGTGGCGGGTGGTAGGTGGAGGCAGGTCCAAGGGGATAAAGGGTGATAGACTTCAGGGAGGAGGATGAACATACAGTTTGGTGTACAGAGATGTATTATAGACTTGGGCACCTGACGCCTATATAATTATGTTAACCAGTGTCACCTCAATGCATTTCATTTTAAAACAACAGTCGTTGCTGCAGGATCACATGGCTGAATAATCACAACACAGACCAAATAAAAAACATTGACTCTGAAAGACTCTTTTTTATGAAAGTGTGTCTGTAGGAAGAGTGGAGAGCGTCACCCAAACCACATGACCTGATACTTGAGCAGTGCAGGTTCAGCGCTAAAATCATACCCTATCCTAATTTATATGCTCATATCACATTCCTTACTATTCAGGTGAAGAATAAGAAGACATTCCCTGTGGCTGGATGGGATATGTTATCGGGCTTGTGATGCCCCCCCAGCAGCCCTATATTGGGTTCGGTGACGTGACCATAAGGATATCCTAAATCACCACGAAACGGGATGAAGAACGCAGACCCACAGTCCAGCTACTTCACAGGCCACATGGCCTCAAAGCACTGACCTGATAAACTTAACAACCATTATTAATGTTTCTGTGAAAAAATACGTTCCAGGCTCTAAAGAGCATTCTTCCAGGCAAACATAGAGAACACGGTCTGCTAGGAACTGTCTCTACTGGCCTGGGATAGGTTTGTTTTGCGCATGAAGTTTGCTTCAGAAGTTTTTTAGAAAGCAATTTCCTGCTCTTGGAAGGTGACTTCAAATAATAAATTGCCACCAAAAATGGCCATGAAACTTTTTAAAAACACTTGGGAAGTGGAAAGGATGAACGAGCTGAAAACAAGTCCATTTTGGGAAGGTTCTGACGTCCTGGTGAAGGGAACTTTTCACTTTAAACGGAAAAGTACTCATCCGATGCGTGTTTCTTTGTATGGCATTTAATACAGATTTCGACTGTGTGAAATAGGAAATTGGATTTATGTGGCTTTTGCTTTAAATGATACTAAGCGTGGAAATAGCAGTGCATGCTATAGCAAGTTTCAGATATGAAAAAGAAAACCTACACTATCAAACCCCTTTCTAAAGTGTTTATATGAAGTCCTACGCTTTGTCGGCATTCAAAAGCAAACCAGGACAAATACAGAAAATTCATAGATGGTTTAATGGCCTCAGGCTTCCCAAGGATGTTAAAAAGTTGAGAGTTGTTCTGGCAGACTCATGCCCTCTCCTTCTACACGTCATAAATTCCGAAGTGTCAGTGTCAAACTGTGTCGATTGAACTCATTTATCAATATTTGGAATCGTATAAACGAGCTTACCCAACGGTAAGTATTACCCATTTACTCCTTTACAGCGGTCTAATAGTAACAGCACCAGCCACGGGTTTCCAGTCCTCTCCAGGAAACCGAAGAAGCATTGCCTCGGGGGAGACTTACATAAGCCTGCATCTGGGGAGAGGCGGGAGGAGGAAGCTGCAAATTGCAGGATCTGCTGATCTGGATATAGGTCTCTGCAGGAGCTTCCAAATGTGTCTTTGTTTATGTTCTGGGCTCTGGGTTGTCGTGGGGCACAGATCTAAGGAGGAAGGAATTTGTTGCTGCTTCAACAAAAATAAAGTGTAATTAAGATGTAGAGAAAGGTTAGGTAAAAGGGAGCACAAAGATTATCTCAGTCTATTCTAAAACAAATATTGACACGTTCATGAATTTAAACATCATATTTTGCTTTTTTAATAGCTGGTCTTCAGTCTTGGATATTGAGCTTAATAAATCCTGATGCCTCCACACAAACTAAAAAAAAAAATGTATGGCAATGAAGCATATAATTCAAGTAGAAATATTACTGGCTCTGGGTCAGAACTGCCTTCATTCTACTTCCGAGCCATGCAGTGTGTGTAAATTAGCCTCTTTGAACTTCAGTTTTATTTTCCTTAAATGTGAACAACAAGGAAATATTAAGTGTGATGATTCAATAAAAGGAAAAAGAAAGTAAAGCAACTAGTAGGAGACCTCTGCAATGTGGCTTTCTTCCCTCCTTTCCCTTCTCTTTCCTCTTTAAGGGCTGTGCGTATATTTTTAATAAGAAATGACATAATTGATGACAACAATTATCCAGAAAGCATAGCATGCATTACAGATATTGGTAGTTCACTCTACCTAGGACTGGGCATGAAAGAGTTAAACAGGAACAGCACTTTGGCAGCTAAAGGGGGGCGGTGGGAGGGAGGAGGGTAATGGTGGGTTTAATAGTGTCACACAGGCAGAGTCCTGGAGCTGGGAAGCTCTATGGTGTTTCTTCTCAAATCCGACCAGTCAGGAAGTGATTCTCTCAAACCAAAGAAGTTTAAATTGCCCCAGTCTCGTTATACTGCTGCACAGCAGGAAACCCAGGACACACAAGGTTCACAAGAAAGAGTCCAGCATTGCTCTGGATAATATGGAAAGCAAATGAGTCACATTTCACACAGACTACTGGAAGGAAGCAAAGTCTCCTCAACACGTCGCCTTAAAAGGACGCAACTTATATTAAGCCTTAAGCACTTGCAGATGTAAAGACCAAGAAAGTGACGCAAATAGCAATAAATCCTCCAATACCTGTTCAGTTCCAGTTCACATACTATGAAATACTTAAAGAATTACACAAAAGTGTGCAAGGATTCTCTTCCCCCAAGTAGCACATCTGTGAATCTACTGGACGAGACAAGAAAAGAAACTTAGACTGAATCTGAACACAGGTTCATCTGTCTTCAGCACAAGCTTAGTGTAGCTAAATAGATATGGTAAACAGAACTTCATTATACAACATTTTAAATATGTTACATATATTTATGCTTGTCATAATTCTCTTTTATTCTTTCAACCAGGATTCATTTTCTCTTTGCTGGAGCAGGGTGTGGACTTGGGCTTTATTGCTCACTTTTGGACTTGTGACTGCCTGATAGGAAGTAGCTGCTCAGAAACATTTGCTAAGTGAATTAATGAACCTTTCCAGGTGTAAAGAAGACTGCCTTTTTAGATGAGCAGTTACAATACAGGATATTAATTGACCGGAAAGTGAACTCAGGGAGTACTATCAGATCAAGAGTAAGGGAGTGTAGCCCAGTACATGAAGTGATTCCATATTGTATTTCATCTTTTTGCAGTTTTTTGTTGTTACTAATTTTTTCTTTAAGTTTTGATTTATGTGAATGTCTAATCAGTTTTTCTTACCCGTTTCAGTCAGTATTTTGATATCCTGCATAACCCAAACTTTTTATTACTAGTACTTCCCTTTTTAAGGCCCTGGTCTTAACCAGGCTTATTTCCATATGGCTTTGTGGAGCTACCCGAGTCTAGGTCCATTTTGTAGCTTAGTGCGGTAGTCTGTTGAGTGATACCTAAAGGAAAGATGTAGGTGTTGGAAATATTTGTACTGGTATCTACAGTATAGTGTTAGTGAGCAAATCTCCATATTATAAACATTAATGAATATCAGTAATTTATGAGTTTTTTTCTAAATAGATCTTACACTAATTTATGCTTTTGTATTTTCTTCTTCCAGGAAATAAGTTTCATGCCATCATTTACTTTTTTCCAAAATAAGACCTTTTTTTTTTTTTAGAATTAACCACCAGCAACTCTGCAAAATATCATTAGCCTTCTTTTACAAATACCATAACATCAAAATGTTACCTTTATTAAAGAGTTTTTTATATACTTTTTGTAGAGTTTAAATTTTATCTATTTCTTTTCCTTTCTTCATGACCTTACAGAGAACCATAACGATATAGGCATCATGATTTCCTCTTATAGTTACACACATTTTTTCCCCATTAGATCATGTGTGTTTAACCACCAAGTGACTCCCTCTTCATAACTTCCAGGGGGTGG
This sequence comes from Saccopteryx bilineata, assembly GCF_036850765.1. NCBI lineage: Eukaryota > Metazoa > Chordata > Mammalia > Chiroptera > Emballonuridae > Saccopteryx > Saccopteryx bilineata. The sequence continues at coordinate 35,420,613 of NC_089501.1, read as the reverse complement.
TAGAGGGACTTAAGAGAGAACTACCAGTGTTCTTACAGAAAGGGATTTCATTATCTATCCCCTGAGTTTCCTTTGATTTGTAACAAACATGTTATAATTTAGTCCCTAATACCCAAACCACTTTCAATTATTAAAATACATGCCATTACACATATACCAAAACCCACAGAATGTGCAGCACCAAGAGTGAACCCTAACGTAAGCTATGGGCTTTGGGTGATTATGGCATGTCAAGGTTGGGTCATCAATTGTAACAAATGTACTGCTCTGGTGCAGGAAGCTGTGTTTGGGGAATTGCCAGGAATTGGAGGGTCTATGGGAACTTTTTGTACTTTCCATTCAATTTTCCTGTGAAACTAAAAATACTCTAAAAAAATAAAATCTATTAAAAAAACACTTGCATTGAACATAAACACTAGATACTGGTCAGAGCACTTTATATATTTTATACAGGTTAATTTATGTAATTTTCATAACTACCTTATGAGAGGGCTAGTAATACTAATATCCCCTTTTGATGATGATAAGCCCACAGCAAAGAGAGATTAAGTCAGCTGAACCTGAATAGCACAACTGAAAAGTGTCAGAGCCGACCCCTGGCGACAACCTGCATGCCCGTCATTTCTCTGCAGGGTTACTACTCAACCACACCAAATCGACACTGTAAGTACAGTGGTGCCTTGAGATACGAACATACCAACATATGATTTTAAGATACGAGCTGCAACTCGGTCCATATTTTTGTTCGAGATCCAAACGAAATTTCAAGATACGAGTCATGATTCAGGAAGCTGCCGCTAGTTGGTGCATTGGCGCACGGGTCCAGTATTGGCAGTTTGCTATACGAGTTGACTGACTGACGAGCTCGGTTACAGAATGAATTAAATTCGTATCTCAAGGTACCACTGTAACAGATTCCTTTCTTTAAAGTATTAGCTGAAGTTGATTTCACAGAAGTATTACATACTTTCCATAAATGTATATTTTTTAAATCTCTGCCTGTGTCACTCTCAAGAATATGCTTCATGAGGAAAAGAGAAGTGAACTAGTCCCTAACAGTTCCTTCGTAAAGATAAATATAAGGAGTCATTCAAGTTTTTTATTGCAATCAGGATCATCAGATTGCCTCAGTGATCCTTTGGCTTCTGCCCAAGTCTGAAGTACTCTGCAAGTCTGTATTTATTGATTTGGCAGCTTATTGCCTTGGTTATCCCATGGCTATTGGAGAACGATTTTATTCTTGTATATTTCCTGTTTTACAAATAATCTTGATGACTTGTATAACTTCTAAAAAGAGAAAATAATCAACATTTTTAAAAGTTTAGTTAAGAGAGGGACATCTAAATTGTTTAGATAACCATGGTGACACAGATGAGAGAAGAATTTCTAAAGTACATAGCTGTTTGTTCCCAAAGTTCAGATTCCTTTTAAATGAGTTAGTGTCAAGAAAATTATTAAATATACATATGTATATATATTCTGATATATCATATATACACACACATCCATGTGTACACAAAGTTATTTTTCAGAAGGAGTTTCTTAGACACAAGAGGAATCTCACAGAATACCTATAAACTTGGAAGAAGTATTAATACTTTCAAAATAATACTTTGAAAACAATAGAGAAATGAGATGAAGAGTTAATGAGGATATTGAAAATTGTCTCTATGGATGTCAGAGTATCTGCTGGAAGCTTTTAAAAATATTAATGGTTACTGAAATAGAAAAATCTTAACACTATGGAATGAATAAAAACTACTTCTCTAATGAAATTTCTTAAGGGAGAACATTTGCTTTGTACATTTTTAACCTTTACTTTTATATTTATCTTAAGTATTAAAAATAAAACAGTGCAGAGAGTGTTTAAATATAAAAAGGAGATTTTGTGGCAAGTTCAGAATATAATTGAATTTCATTAAAATAGAAATGACTTATCAGAAAAATGAATAGGGAAATAATAACTTACATTCTCATGGAATGTCTTTATAAAGAAAAAGTGGAAGATTTATTTGAAATAATGTTAGTCTTCAATGCTGAAGTTTACAAAGGAGAAAATGTATAAATAATGTGTTCATAGATAGCCCCAGGATGCACACAGTGGATGCATTGTGTTCTCTTGGGTTGTGCAACTACTTTGAAAGAAGTTTTCTTCTCTGTGTCATCAAAGAAGAATTTTTGGCACTATCAGGATACGCCACCATTTGGCCTTGCAGACGCCAAGCATACCTGGAGAAATGTGCCAGTTGGATTGTGAGGAGCACTGTGATCTCTGCTGAGTTACCCCGCTGGACTGGGGAGAGTCTGACCCCCATGTCACATTCCAGCTGTTTGCTTGTTTGTTTTTAATCCCAGTCTAGTTTAATTGGAATAAGGTGAGTCACCTTGCATGTATGTCAACTGACATTGTGTCATGGAAACTGATGAAAATGGTTGAACTTGAAGTTAAAGAGATAAGATTGTAATTGAATAGGCCTTGTATGAGCTGTGTTTTGTTTTTGTTCTTCCTTTCCCTACTTAGCTTGTAAACAGGTTCCCTGGAGTTTAAACTAAGAAATCTCAGTCTTTACACTTACAAGGTCTTTCTTCTATAAAGCACAGTTATTTGGAATAAAAGCAGTATCTAAACTCCCAAATGCATCTGTCATCTTCTTCATCACTATCATCACCATTATCATAGCACTGACTATAGAGCCAAGTAGTGTGCAGCGTGCTTTCATATATTACCTCATGTCATCATTTGAAACACCCCCATAAATTTGGTGCTACGTGTTTCTCCATTTTATGATGAGGACAGACACAACAAGGCTAAATGACTCTCCCAAGAACATTCAGTTAAGAAGAGGCATAAACAGGTGCAGATGCAGACACAATCCCAGACACAAACAAGTCTTCTGACAATAGAGACACTGCTATCCTGCCCCAAACTATGAATTGCAAATAGGAAAATTATTCATCGAATCAACAAAGTGGAAATAAAACTGTTTTCCCAGCTAATTTGGTAATTACTAAATGTTAAAATAGTTATCAAACAGTTTGGGTTGAAATAATTTAATTAGTTGTTAACAGTATGTTCTTGTCCCCCTAATATAACAATAGATTCCTACTACTTCAGTGAGAAAATAAAATTGGAGGAAAATATGCATATTTTGGTCATTTCTGCCTATGGTCTCATTTCATATGCCGTAACCTAGAGTCAGTTGTGCCACATTCACAGTTGTTTAGAGCAGTACGGGGTGACTTGACAAAAGGTGAATCATTCATGACTAAAAGTAACCACAAAACAAAACAAATCAAGTTCACTCAAAACAAATATTCTTAAGATTTCTCTGTACATTTTAATATTTTTCTAATTAGAGAGATGTTAAAGAATATATTTTAAAGAGAGGTCACAACCAAAATACCTCGCAGGTCCTTGTATTGAATTCCATGTTTTTATATGGAAGTAGTAGAACTTTATTATGATTAATAAAAATCTTGATTAAGAAATGAAACCTTGCCCTGGCCGGTTGGCTCAGTGGTAGAGCGTCGGCCTGGCGTGCAGAAGTCCCGGGTTCGATTCCCGGCCAGGGCACACAGGAGAAACGCCCATTTGCTTCTCCACCCCTCCTCCTCTCCTTCCTCTTTGTCTCTTTCTTCCCCTCCCACAGCTGAGGCTCCACTGGAGCAAAAATGGCCTGGGCGCTGGGGATGGCTCCTTGGCCTCTGCCCCAGGCACTAGAGTGGCTCTGGTAGCGGCAGAGCAACGCCCTGGAGGGGCAGAGCATCGCTCCCTGGTGGGCAGAGCGTCGCCCACTTGTGGGCGTTCCAGGTGGATCCCGGTCGGGCGCATGCGGGAGTCTGTCTGACTGTCTCTCCCCGTTTCCAGCTTCATAAAAATACAAAAAAAAAAAAAAAAAAAACAAACAAAAAAAAGAAATGAAACCTTATTTTTAATACTTAATCAGACACCTCTTCCAGGAAATCTTTCCCATTTAGTCCAAATTTGTGTAGTAGTCAGACCATGCTAAGATACAGAACTGATCTAAGAAAAAAGGCCCGTTTTTTAGACCTTGAGTTCACCACAGAAGGGCCCAAGAAGGAATATGCAAGGTGGAGGAAACTCAAAGACTGAAGGTAAATCTTCTTAAGGGAGAATGAAGCCCTGGCCCTTTGCTCAGTGGATAGAGCATCGGCCTGGCATAGGGATGTCCCAGATTCAATTCTGGTCAAGGTACATAAGAGAAGTGACGATCTGCTTTTTCCCCCCTTCTTCTCCCACTTTTCTACTTTTTCCCATCCCACATTCAGTGGCTGGATTGGTTTGAGCGTCGCCTGGGCACTGAAGATAGCATAGTTTATTTGAGCATCGGTCCCAGATAGGGGTGGCCAGATGGATACCAGTTGGGGTACATGCATGATTCTGTCTATCTCCCCTCCTCTCACTTAAAAAAAGAAAAAGGAAAAATGAGAGAGAGAGAGAGAGGTGGGGGGAGAGGAAAAGTAGGAAGTGGGGTTAGAGGTAGGAGGTAGGGAGGTGGGAAGGGAGCAGAGGAGCAGGAGGGAAAGGGGATAACAAAAGGAGAAGGAGAGTCCAAAGGAAGAGAAAGGAAGAGATGAGAGAGGAGAGCATAGTTTCCTTTCTTTACCCATCAGTGAACTTTAAAACCCTGAACTGGAACACTTTAAAAATAAAAACTGCAGGAAATGAGGGATGTACTTGTAAATAATTTAAAAATAATAACAACTTCCTGCCATGATAGCAAAGGCTATATAGGTCCCAACTATCTTAAGTAATTTCAAATGTCTCTGTTTAGAGAGTCAGTGAAAACATTTATCTTTCCATGAAAAAAAATATTCTCTACCTAACAGAACTGAACAGGGTTGAAGGCATTTATTGTGGACCCTACTTTATTTGAATCTTCACCACTGCAAACTACAAACCTTTACCAGAGGCTAGGGATTGTGAGACTGTGGCTTGTCACCTACAACCCACTTTTATACATGTGAGTGAAGGAAAGTATATTGTGAATGGCCACTGTGAACACACTTTATCAAAGAAAAGACAACCAAAAATACGTTATCATGTAACTTAGGTGATAGCACATATAAAATAGTGATAAGATTTGAGTGTTATGTAAACACTAAACAACGTAATTGTGGTGACTAGGTGCATGTGTGATAGGTATATATGTATACATGTATGTATACCACTTAAAAAGATCAAAGGAGCTAAAAATATCTCGACTTGATGACAGCTGAAGAACCGATTGTGGCCTTCTATTAATGAAACAGTTAAAATACCAAAAGGAGCAAAATTGCTAGGCTTTGGGGGAGATAATCAAGCTTAATGTAATCAACAGAGAAGAGGAACGTGTTTTGAAAACTTCCTTCCAATGAAAACTACTAGATAATGGAAACACCTCCCAAGAGAAATGCTACAAATTCTCTCACTAAGGACATTTAGAACTCAGCTGGACACTACAAGACATTCCATTGTCCCAGACTTTATGCCCTTTTATGTCCAAAGTGTTTTATTTTCTGAAATATGTTCAAATGACTTCAATAGGGAACTATATAGGCTCTCTCTATATACACACACATATACATACATTATAAATATAGTCTGCATTCCATGTACATATGTATATGTACTACATATATGAATGTGCAGGGTGGAGTAAAAGTACATCTACAGTTGTGAGTATGTGAAACAATTTATTCTTAAATTATTTTTTATTAATTATTGTATTATTTTCAACACAAACAACTGTAAACCAACTTTTGCCTCACCCTGTCTGTTATATAGTTTGTGTGTGATATATTGTATTATACATATATACTAACATATAGTCTATATTTAGTTCATGCATGTTACATATGAATATGTGGTATATATAATCCATGTGCATTTATGTTGACATACATAGATTCATATATAATTTCTCTATATATAGTCCATATTTGTATATTTATATATATCACACATACAGGCTACACATATATGAGAAACAACTTAAAGAATCATCTGAACGATGCAGGGAGGTTCTTGTTCCAAAATTCTATTTGGCCTTTCAAAAGTCTATTTGAATTTCTTTTATACATGATTTTAAACTTGCAGCTCACACATTAAAACACTAAATCTGTGACTGATAGATATTAAAGAAGTATGCTAAGATAACAAGCCCCTCCATTCTTCTTATTACACTGGTAATACCCTCAAAGTCAGATGCTACTTGGATTGCAGTTTTTCAGTTAATACTTTCTGCCTCTGGGTATAAAAGAAGCCCAACAATTAGTCTAAAATTTCAATAAATGCAACAGAGGAGAGTACAGATAATACATAAAAAAATGTGTGAACTCTCACTGAGAACTTAAGGTTCAACGACCTAACTTTTCCTTGAGAAAACAACAATCACATTCAGAAAACCTGTGCCCCCATGGAATGACGCATCCACTTCCTCCTAAACATAGATCACATTATCAGTGTTTCCAAATATATCAACGACTGCCTGGCTGTTGAACACCATGTTTATCTAATGGACCATAACAGACAGTGAGAACAAGCACAGTTGGAGACAACTGTGATCTCTAAAAGTATTTTCCAAACTAGTATGTTCTTTTTTTACTTTTTATTTTTCCTTTTTCAATTACGGGAAAGAGGGTTATTAAACAAGACAGATACAAGAACACTGTTAAGATATCTCCACCGAAAGTATTTCTTTTGGCAAAAATGTAAAATAATTCTGGTGAGTCATATTTTCATCTACACACAAGAACTAGAATAGGGAGTAAGGACACCAATGGAGTAAAGTTTATATTGACATCCAACCAAATCTGTTACAAATTGCATATAGGAAATTCCTAAAGATCCCAGAGATAAATTCTCAACTCTCCCCTCTACATAATGAAACAGTTCAAAGCTGAAGATCAGGATGGGAACAAGAAGGGTTTTATGCAACTATTCGTGAAAAAAATAATAGAATAATACAAATTACTTTACATTGGTTAATTTTAAAAATAACACAACATTTGTAAAATACTTAGAAACCATGGGTAAGTCAAAAGGAAAAAATCATGTATAATCCTCCAATGCACAGGTCAAAACACATTATTAAAATTTTGATTCATATTTTTTAATCTATATCCTGAAACATTAAAGAAGAAAAATAGAATCTTTTTGTACATATAATTTTGCACTCTGTTTTTCATTATACACTGTTTTGTGCCCATATTTTTCAGAGCAGAAAGTATTTTTCTATAATATCCTTTCAATTGCTCTCTGATACTCTATTTCATCATTGCCCCTCATTCATCTGTTCAATCCTCTATTGTTGTTATCAAGTATTTGCTGTTACTAACTGTCTGCAATGCATACACTTATGTTATTCTTTTATCTACAGCCATAGATAGTTTCCTAGAATAATTTAGTTGAAATCTGTCAAAAGATTTTATAAAAGTCTCTATAACTTTGTGATACAGAGTTAGCCTGACCTGTGGTGGCGCAGTGGATAAAGTGTCGACCTGGAATGCTGAGGTCACTAGTTCAAAACTCAGGACTTGCCCGGTCAAGGCACATACAGGAAGCAACTACTATGAGTTGATGCTTCCTGCTTCTCCCCCCACTTTCTCTTTCTCTCTCCTCTCTCTCTAAAAATCAATAAATAAAATAAAAAAATTAAAAAAAGAATCCTTCAACAAGTTTGTAATAATTCTTTTTCTACCAGTGAGTTTGTTTGTTTGTTTTGACAGAGTATCTTTTTGTATTTATTTGATTTTTTACAAAATCGAACATTTCAATCTTCTCTCATGGTTGCTTTCATAGGTTCATGTTTAGAAAAGTTTTTCCTGGCACTGGCTGGCTCAGTGGTAGAAAAGCTTTTTCCAGCACTGACCAGGCATGTAGACATCCTGGGTTTGATTCCCGGTCAGGGCTCACAGGAGGAGCAACCATCTGCTTCTCCACCCCTCCACCTATCTCTTCTCTTTCTGTCTCTCTGTCTCTCTTTCTTTTCCCCTTCAGCAGCCATGGCTCGGTTGGAGCAAGCTGGCTCTGTAGGCAGAAGATGGCTCCATGGCCTTATCTCAGGTGCTAAAATAGCTTGGTTGCTGAGCAATGGAGTAATGGCCCCAGATGGGCAGAGCAATCTCCTGGTAGGGGGCTTGCTGGGTGGATCCTGGTCGGGTCGCATGTGGTAGTCTGTCTGTCCACCTCTGCACTTCTCACTTAAGAAAGAAAAGGAAAAAAGAAAAAGAAGCTTTTCCTGCTCAAGATTATTTAAGCCCTATATAATAAATAAATTATAAAAATAAACAGGAATTTTTAAGGTGAACCTTTCTTTTCTTCAAGTCATCTTATACTTTTCTTTATACATCTATATTCAGATTACACTTAGAATTTATATTAATGTATTATATGAGATAAAAATAGTTACCCAATTTTCTTATTACATTTATTAAACTATCTGGCATTCACTGGTTTGATGTGCTACTTCATAAAATTACTATATATATACTTTTTATTTAATTCAATCTGTAAAATTATTATAACCACTTCTGTCTCACTTCTCTAAAAGATCCAGGGATAGAAATTATTTCTCTGGTGTAGAAAATAAAGCTGAGTAAATTTTCATTTTCTGTATTTATGTATTTTTAATTTAAAAATATTCAAATATTAATCTCCATTCACTCAAAGCCTTTGTCCTATCTAAAGATGAGATGACTATAGAAATCAGTAGATCAAACCAAGAAGAAATCTTCAGCAGCACAACTAGAGGGGAGAGCGACATTGCAAGAGAAAATACACCCCCTCCTTAAGGACCAATAAAGTCTCAGTTCCTTTCTCTTTGTCCACGTCCTTTTGTGACATTGCATTTAAAGCAGAGTTATCACAGTGAGGTCTGCAGACCAGCAGTTTCACTTGGGTACTTGTTAGAAATTAACTACCACAAACTTACTTACTCAGAAAAACTGGGTGTGGGGCCCAGCAACCTGTGCCTTATCAAGTCTTATTGGTGAAACTGAGGCACACACACTTAAGTTTAAGAACCACTGATTTAAAAAGAATTTCATCAAGAATTTGTATTGAATTGACAAAAACCATCATATGTTTATGGGATCCCAGTCTAACTGGGATCTATAATACAAATCTTTCTCCATTTGCCCTTTTCCCATTTATTATATATTTAGTCATCTATTAAACACACTTTAGGGCCCAGATTGGGACGGGGTGCTGAGTATGGACATTGGACGTGCCAAAATCCTTAGTCCTCAGAAAGTTTACAATTCATATACTGTTTGTTCTACCTAAATAAAAGTATATATATCTATTAAAAAATGAAAAGTTATCTATTAGCTTCTCATTTTGTTGTTTTTTTATCTATAGGACTTGTTAAAATAAATGGAGTTTTCTGCTGTGACTATACACAATTTTTGTGGAAAGAACAATTTGTGACAACTTAAAAGGTGAAATCCTAAAAAATAATACTAAGACTATTTTGAATTGAATGAAAATTAGAAAGAACCAGAGTTGGAGTCATACTAAAACAATCAAGAAGAAGCCCAAGCAAGTAGTAGTTTTTTGAAAGATTAGATGATTTAAAAAGCAGTGGCTAAAACATTAGTTTGAAAAAAGTACAGTTCATTCTTTTTTTTTTTTTTCAGTTCATTCTTGAACAGCATGAGGCTTAAGGATGCCAAACACCATGCAGTTAAAAATCTAGTGAAAAGTGCACAGCATTTTTTACTCCCCCAAAACTTAACTACTAATAACTTGCTGTTGACAAAAAGCCTTACTGATGACATAAACAGTTTATTAACACATATTTTGTATGATATACACACACAGTATATTATATATACTGAATTCTCACAAAAAAAGAAAGCTAGGAAAAGAGTTATTAAGAAAATCATAAAAAAGAGAAAAAACATTTACACTATTTATTGGAAAAAAATCCACATCCAAGTGGACCTGCATAGTTCAAAAACATGTTCTTCAAGGGTCAACTGTAATTACAATGAAGGCTAACCAGGTAGAGCTAAATGGCACATGCAATGTATGAGAGTAAAATAGCAATAATTCAGGAGACTTGGGGAGTAGCTATAAGTATGAGATGCAGAGAACTGATGATTGTGAGTGTTTGAAATTTAATAATAAGAAAGAGATAGCCACAATTATTTTTAAAGGAGGACTAAAGAACGGATAGGTTGGTTTGCACTAATTATATCAAATTCTTTGCGTCCTCTAAGTCTGTGGCTATTTGCACAGTGAGTAAAGCAATCACATTTTCTCAACACCAAATTTCCACTTTTACTTCAGTCTCAGCTCAAGACACATATCTCCAGGACATACTTCCCCTGGCGAATCTCTTTCTTATCCTGACAACGTAGTGCTTCACCATGCCTCTTGTTCAAACAACTCTTTCAATAATTACAGGAGACCCAGTGCTATTTTAACATTTCAGTACATATTTATGAGTAGCATAGTGAGGTAATTCAACTAAGCTTGCCCTGAAAGTATCATGGCACTTGATACAAAAGGAATATATTCTCTGGAATATTCAGGGTGAGACTTCCAGCAGGGGAAAATTTCCACTCCTTGAGGGGAAAATTTCTTTATAATTCAAATATGACCACACTTCCTTATCATTCAATAGTCTTTCCTTTCTTCACTCATTCTAGAAATTCAAGTGCCAGTTCTGCCACAAAGTCAATTCAAATTTGCTTACACATTTCAAATTCTATTAAAGACTGTCACTGTTGCTGTACTCCTTTTCATAGCATATGTTACAATTAGCGCGCGCTCTCTCTCTCTCTATATATATATATATAGATTTATTTATTTATTTATTTATTTATTTATTTATGTCACTAAAGTCCATTTACTCCACTTGACTCTCCTCTCCATGTCTGTTTTTGTATACTTTTGATCAGGACCTAAGGCATTGTCTAACACATAGTAGTGGTAGCTGATAATAAAATATTGAAATACTTGGGTTTGTTTGTTTGGCTAAGAAAAAGAAAGATAGTAAGGCAGACTCTCATATGCAACCCCACTGGGATCCACCCAGCAACCCTGTCTGAAGCCAATGCTCAAGTACCAAGCTATTTTTGGTGCCTAAGGCTGATTCCCTCAGACCAACCAAGCTATCTTCAGTGCTCAGGGCCATGCTTGAACCAATCGAGCCACTAGCTATAGGAAAGGAAAAGGGAGAGAAAGGGGAGAGGCAGTAGGGAGAAGCAGATGGTCGTTTTTCCTGTGATCCCTGACCAGGAACCGAACCTGGGATGTCCAGACTCCAGGCTGATGCTCTATCCACTGAGCCACTGGCCAGGACCTAAATTCTTGTTGAATGAATAAATGACTGTTCATGTCCTTGAACAAGCAAGCAAAGTAACTCTCTTTCCCTTTAAGATCATACTTAACTGTTCTCTATATTTAGAATATCCTTCTCTTGAAATCCATGACTTTGTCTTGCAGTTGCATTTGTCAATTATCAGTGGGATCTTTCATTTTATTATTGTAATACAAAGAACCACTAATTCCCCCCAAATCTTTTATATATACTTATTTACTAGTTGCACCTCCCCTCCTCACACACATCTCCAATAGAATAAACCTCAATGGAAACAATAACATTGATTGGTTCACTATATAGTACTCACTTCTGGTACTATGTTTGAATGAGTGAAAAAGAAATTCTCATCTTTCCTATGTTAGAATAACTAAAGTATACCATCACAAAACTGAGACAGACTAGATTCTACCAAACTGATTACTGGTAGCCAAAGATAAGTATACTATTTAATTTAGGTAGTTCAGACTTGGAACAACAAGAATGACGGTAGCAGGAAATGGACTAGGGAAGTGATGATATAAAAATAAGAGGATGTCTCACATCTTTAGCCATTGTAAGCAGTGCAGATGGTATCCCAAGATTTGGGGAACTGAATAGAATAAATATATTTATTTTCATAGATATAATCAACAGAAAATAATACATGCTAGGAGTAAGTTATATGATACATATATAAAACTCTGGGCCAAGAGCCCTTACAGGTTAAAGTGAAAAAAGGACATTGTCTTGTCCCACATAATTGGCAAGTCCAGATACTCCTCCCTTCACCAAAGTGAATTCATGATAAAAGTTATAATCTCACCTATTCATGAAAACAGTTGCAAATATTGGGGTCTGGGTGATGTGTGTATTATGACATTTATTTTATTTGTTATTGCATTCTGTTATGAGCTGAAATATGTGTCCCATCAAAATTCATATGTTGAGGTCTTAACCCCCATTAACTTGGACTATGTCAGTATAATAATGTCTTTAAAAAGGTATTTAAGGTTAACATGAGGTCATTGGGTGAGCCCTAATACAACTAGTGTACTTGCAAGAAAAGGGGTCTGTGTACTTACACAGACACACACACATGCAAAAACATGTGAACATACGAAGGAAAGATGGCCATCTACAAGCCAATGAAAGAGACCTCAGAAGAAGTCAACCAACTCTGCTGACACTTTGATCTCACACTTCTAGGACCAGAAGTATGAGAAAATAAATTTCTGTTGTTGAAGCCACCTGGTCTGCGGTATCTCTTTGTGGAAGCCCTAGAGTACTAACTACTAATATATGCTCCGTTTCAGGTGTTTAAGACTAAATTCATGAACTAGTAAAATACACACTATATATTCCACAAATCTATTTGTTGACTTACTAAATGAGAAGAAGAAACAGCCAAAGTTAACATAGATATTAGGAAAAACTAACAACAAAGTGTTTAAAGGGTACTCACTGGTGATAAATTTGCCTAGGGAAAAAATACAATGATCAAGATGCTAGTTCTCAAAGAAAACTCCACGTATATTCCACTTCACTTTTTATAATGCCTGAGAACACACCATTTACACATACGGATAAAGGAAGAGAAGAAAGAACTGAACCCAGAGGGTAAAAGAGTCCATTTCAAAATAAAATATCAAGTAGCAGAGATTTTGCAAAGTAGAAAGGTATGTCAAATAATGAAATTGTTGAAGGTAGCAGCTGATCATGAAAATGATAATAAAAGAAAAAGAGAATCTATGAGAAGTGATAGCAAACAAATCTAAGGGAGACAGAAAAGCAAAGAAAAAAAGTTATCATCACCACAGACACAAAGCAAGAGCACTATAATTTTCAGAGACTGACAAATGTATCTACAGTGTTATAATAAAAAGCATCGTATCTAAAAATAGAAACCTTAAAATCAAAATGTAAAATATATAAAGGTTTAAAATCTGTAATATTATTTTTACTAACAAACTGTATCTAATACACACCTAACAGATATATATCAATTTTATATTATTTGGAAAAGTATTTTACCATTTTTGATATGATATATGGGGTACATTTAAACGGGGAGTATCGAAGACCTTTGGAAGTTGAAAGTGCTCCAGGGAAAGGTGATAAGGCAATGCAGGAGGAAAAGGAGGACATGACTGAGACAGAATAGCTCTATCTAAGCTATAAAATTCTGAGTTCTCTAGCAAATTCTACTGGTATCATTAGACAGTTATTCCTAGAAGAAAACATTGGGCAAGGTAATAATCAGTGACAAAAACTCAGGCATTATGTAACTATCTTATTTTTGGGGGCATTATTGTTGTTAAAATATAATCTAAAAGTATATTTTTGCATCAGCAATTGTTTTTTAAAACATACAGGGTCATGTCTAAATGATGACAGATAAACACTAATTTAACAAACTCAATGAAAGAAGTCTGCTATCTGAAGAATAAGCATCATTTACCAGTTGCTTGGTATAATGAAGAGATACAATTTTTTTCAGGAGAGTGAATCACCACTTCCTGTAGAAATGACCTCATTAAACATATTGGGTTGGTTCACATCAACGTGAATCCATTGCTCAATAAAACATGCCGGATTAGACCATTAAAAAATAGTGTTCCCAGGGAATGAGGATAAGCAGTTTGTTCAGATCTTCAGAGAATCTTACATACTACTTGAAATACATCAAAAGTCCATGATTAATACTTAATTAAAAAGATAAAGCAACCCAATGTAATTTCCCCTTTGAAAGAAGAATTGTCACAATTTAATTTAATGACAAGACATAGAACATTATTTTTAATAGGATAGTATAGAAATTCTAGAAAGGACATAACAAATAAAATCAGGTTGTTTATCATATTGGTAGTTTTTAACAAAGTTTTACAACATTCCAACATTCTGCCAGCGTGTGTGCACCCTGAAACTAAATTTGACTACAATAGAGAAAGGCCTTATTTTCAGTTCTTAGAGGAGGAAAATTGGTTATTTAAACCATGAAAATAAAACCACATTTTAAATTTTTCATTATTAAAATTTTTAACACCAATAAGTACATACTTTCCAAAGTGCATTTAGGTATATATATCTCTTACACAGTAGGACTGAGTAAATCTGGTATTCTAAGTACTTCACACAATATGCATAGATTATGAGATATGAAATCATGGAGTTCAATTAGTAGATAAATAACCTCTTTTCCTGAAACTTAAGTTTCTATCATTTGGTATAAATCTATTACTATATAGTGAGCTGATACACTGTGAAGGCAAGTATCATTGCATTTTATCAATATAAAGGAGATTAACCAGGATGCTCTGATTCACAGATGAGTATTTCTGGAATAAGAGATTATGGGAAATGAACCTTCACAGCTAATGTGGACAGTACCGTCAAGAAGTAACAATGGCCCATCATGCTTCATTTCATTTTTAAGCTTTGGCTTTTTAAACAGTGGACTTTAAAAAGAATAAAGGTAATCAATATATACATGTGAAGCCTTAAACTCAGTCTTATTTCAGCAAGTACACAGGCTGAGATTCATCTTTTTATATTTATTTATATGCTATTATACTGAGCAAACTGGGCTAGATATTTAATTGGGAAGTTGTAACCCAAACTCTATATTTTTTAGCTCTAGAATTCTGGGTAGTCCTTAACATTTCGGAGCCAAAGTTTCTTCAGCCTGTGAAATGGGTATAATTATACTTACCCTGCTTATCTCACAGTAGAAGCATAATACAATTGTGGTATGAGTAAAAGCTCTGAGCTAAATGTTAACCAGATGCTCCTAATAAGATATATGCTGGGCAAATAATTACATCTCTTTGGAACTCAGTTATGAAATAACGAGAACAGTAATAGTATCAGAGTTGTGTATGTCACTAAGTGCATACCAAGCATTATTGTGTGTGTTACAAATTAATTAATCCGTTAAATCCCCAAAATGCATGTAAAATCTATATCCTCAATTCCTAGTAGATTTCTGGATACATATAAAGTGGGCTGTTGAATGCAAGTTGGATAAAGAAAATGGAAAATGAGCCCTGGCCGGTTGGCTCAGCGGTAGAGCGTCGGCCTAGCGTGCGGAGGACCCGGGTTCGATTCCCGGCCAGGGCACACAGGAGAAGCGCCCATTTGCTTCTCCACCCCTCCGCCGCGCCTTCCTCTCTGTCTCTCTCTTCCCCTCCCACAGCTAAGGCTCCATTGGAGCAAAGATGGCCCGGCCAGGGCGCTGGGGATGGCTCTGTGGCCTCTGCTTCAAGCGCTAGAGTGGCTCTGGTCGCAACATGACGATGCCCAGGATGGGCAGAGCATCGCCCCCTGGTGGGCAGAGCGCCGCTCCATAGTGGGCATGCCGGGTGGATCCCGGTCGGGCGCATGTGGGAGTCTGTCTGACTGTCTCTCCCTGTTTCCAGCTTCAGAAAAATGCAAAAAAAAAAAAAAAAGAAAATGGAAAATTATTTGAAATGTAAGATTTTGGCATTATTGTTATGTGAGTGAAATTTTCTTAATTTATAAGGATGGTAAAATGAAAGTGAAAGGAAGTTCTATGTTTCTAATAGTCTCTGAAAACAATGAATTAAGAACAAAAGTATACAGAAAAGAAATAGGGAAAAAGGCTACTGATAAATATCTGAAGCATATGCTACTAGAAATGTTATGAAATTTAACCTGAAAAATAAAATGTTATATATATATATATATATATATATATATATATATATATATATATATATATGCTTGTAGGAGCCTCCCAGTTAAAGGCTCCGTTCTAACATTTTTTTTATTATTATTTAGTGGTGTCTGGTTGCTAATTAGTTAAAGACACTTTGGGAGTCATTCACAGTTGTGACATTGTATACAGAGGAGAGGGCAGTTAACTGCAGGGCAAATTATATACTAATAACCTAAGGAGAACAGGATCCATTCTCAGAATTTAACAAGAGTGGCAAGAAGAAATAATTATACTGAAATAAACACACATGCATGCATAAATGCACAGAGATAATTTTAAAACATTTAATGGTAGTGAAAAGTAAATTATTTAACTCTAACCATGGGATAAGAGCCTTTTGGTAGCTATCACTTACTGCTGTAAATCTGCTGAAGTTTGCATTTCCTGGCTGCTGGCTCTGTTTATTTAAAGTCATTCTGAACGCTCTGCTAGGAAGGATTACAGTGCCAAATTTTCACTAGGTTGAAAATGTGTATGGCTGATAATATTTTAATAAACACTTCGCACAGAACAAGAGCAATGTTCTTTGGATATCAGTTCTCTTCTACGGCTAGTCTTTCTGTGAGGTCTCACTCAGCAGAATCTGTTTAAGCAGTTATTTTTGATGAAATGTACTAGAAAATTTACAACAAAGTCCCTTCATGGATTAAGTGCTGAAGTAGATGTCGCTCATTAATTGGTATAGCCATAAGGACAATTCATCAGTGTGAATGTTGGAATGTCTAAATATTTGTTAGAAAAGTGTCCATGAAGTATAAAGTCTTCCAATTCTTGAAAAGGTAACAAATGATGTCAAATGTGACTTGTGCAAAAGTACTTAGATTAAATATATCTTCCCTCAATCTTAATGTTCAGGTAAAAGTTGCTTTAACTATTATTAAAGGAGTCCTAGATAAGGAATTTTTAAGCCTTCCATTATACTCTTAAATTTAATCTGGGACAAAAACCACAGGAGCTTTATTAAAACAGAGTTTGCTCACAATAGGATCATGAGAGGCAGAAATGAGTCTAAACTAAAAAGTCGAGAGTCAGCAAAAATTAATGGCTAGAGCAAGGAGGAAGTCCAATTGTTAGAGAAGAAAAGCTTTGACTAAAGAGTAGCAAAAGCTGAAAACAAGAATAGAAAATGCACAACAGAAATGAAAATACATGTCTACAGGATCTAAGGTAATAAAAGTCAGGTAAAAAGGTCAAATGCAAGAAGCAAAACAAAAAAATCTGTGGGAAATTATCAAAATAAGTAAATGTGAAAATATTTATAATTCCTCCCTGGTTACTCCATCTTTAGACCTCCTCCTTTGGATTATCTAAATTTAATTTCAAACTAGGGTTTCTGTAGCCCAAAGGATATTTGAAAGCTTGGTGTTCGTATAGGCCAACCTCTCGCAATCATACATTTTGCTTAGAGATTGGGGTGGAAGAGTTTAATATTATTAATTTTTTTTTTTAATTTTTAACAATAAATATGGACTGATGTTACAGAGAATAAACATGTGAATTTTTAAACTAAGATAAATTTAGACCTGCACAGTTTCACTTTATGTTTGGAAGTCTCCTGTTTTCACCCTCATCTACTTAGGGGTATTTTGAGTAGCACAGAAAGGTAATTAAAGTCCAGCCACTGGAAAAGGAACGAGACTTTACAGTAAATTCAAAAAGGCATTCTTAATTCTTCCCAGGTAGTTAGACTTCTCCCTGCTTACTGCCACCAGCATTTTAATAGGAGCTCATTAGAGTAAATCAGGCATTTCTTTTGACTTTCAGCACAGATAGCTAAGAAATTAAGAATCAGCCATATATATATATATATATATATGCAGAAATGTATTTAGAAAACAAATTAATTCCATTTTTGTACATTTAAAATGTGTGCTATAACAGAGAGCAAATGTTAAAATTAATTTATGGTGGCAGTATTTTAAGTGATATTTTTCTTTTTGATTAATATATTACAAGTTATACCTACTGAGCTTTAAAGGATTGAAAATGGCATGTTGATACTCTACATGATCTAACTCAAACCCAATTTTACCACAACCATTGATTTTTTTTTTAAGATTTTACTTATGGATTTTTAGAGAGAGGAGAGACAGAGAAAGTGGTGGTGGGGGGAAAGCATCCACTCATAGCAGTTGCTTCATGTGTGTGACTTGACCGGGCAAGCCCAGGGTTTTGAACTGGTGAAGTCAGCATTCCAAGTCCATTGTTTATCCACTGGGCCACCATCCTTAGAAAAGAACTCTAATTATACCAACAATTGAGGTTCAGACATATTTATTTGACTAGAAGAAGCTTGGCCAACTTATAAGGGTGAGAGTTGAAGAAGAACCTGGGCATCTCTCTGAGGCTCCAAGAAGAAAATTCATCATGAGGATGTCTAGCACATTGAGTCAGATTCTGAAATAGGGACTGGCAGAAGCAGAGGGTACAAATAACTGTTACAAGAACCCTGACATGCCTGTATCGTGCAAGACCAGGTGGGAAGTAAGACTGGGTGTGAATAAAGTTTAACAAAAGGAATAACACTTTGAGGCCCAAGGAATACTGTAATGGAGGCCCTTTGAAAGAGCCTAAGACGGTGCTATTTCCCTACTCCTTTTCAACCCTACACAGATCACAGCAACACTGCTTTGAGTAGTGGCCCAAGCTAAGCACCTAGTATTCAGCCATGAGTGCATGCCAAGTGATCACAGCAGCCCCAGGGAATAACATAGCATCAGCCTAACACTGTGACAAAGTGACAGCAGACTAGACTACAAGATAGAGAAGGGAGCCTGACCAGGCAGTGGCGCAGTGGATAGAGCATCAAACTGGAACATGATGGACCCAGATTCAAAACTCTGAGGTCTCCGGCTTTGAGCACTGGCTCATCTGGCTTGAACACAGACTCACTGCCTTGAGTGTGGGGCCGCTGCCTTGAGCGTGGGATCATAAACGTGACCCCATGGTTGCTGGCCTGAGTCCAAAGGTCACTGGCTTGAGCCCAAGGTTGCTTGCATGAGCAGGGGGTCACTTGTTCTGCTGGAGCCCCCTAGTCAAAGGCACATATGAGAAAGCAATCAATGAACAACTAAGGAGCTGCAATGGAGAACTGATGCATCTCACCTACCTTCCTTTCTGTCTGCCTGTCCCTGTCTGTCTCTCTCTCCGTTTCTAACACACACACACATACACACACAAAACAACAACAAAACCAACCAAACAAACAAACAAAAAAACAAAACCAGAGCTAAAGAAGGGAGCAAGTGTGATGGGTGAGTAGAACCTGAGTCCTCATTTTTTAATGGGTGGAAATAGACAGATAGGAAACGCTGGGTATGCACCACGGTTCCCACCGCCAAAAGAAGTTTGGGAGTATTCAGAAAGGAGAGAACAGATAGGAGCCATCTTGACAGTTGAATTGCAAGGACTCAGGAAGGAGTATGAGAATGAGGACCAAAAACAGATGGTCAAAGATAATAGTGCTGTCTTAAATCTGAGACTCTGATGGAAGATTATGAAAATTACTTTTCTAACCAATAATATTAAAAATAAATATAAGTACTTGTGGGTTTCAATGTCATTTGTTTTTCTGATTGACACATAAAATGTAATTCATCTCACAACGAATCTCCTAATCTTCTATTTAAGATTGTTGTTTCCTTTGTCCTTCCCTCTCTTCTTCTGGGCACTGAGATTCAGAACATTGTCATCGTCTTTGACTAGTCCCCCTTCCTTGCATCATATCCAATATCTGGATTCTCTTGATTGTATCTCAATAATGTTTTATGTGTGTTTA
The DNA here is from genome assembly GCF_036850765.1 of Saccopteryx bilineata. Lineage (NCBI taxonomy): Eukaryota > Metazoa > Chordata > Mammalia > Chiroptera > Emballonuridae > Saccopteryx > Saccopteryx bilineata. Next base: position 35,400,785 of record NC_089501.1, on the reverse strand, counting down.
CTTCTCTCCATTATTATTTGTCCAATATACAGAACATGCCGTCAGCACCTTTTGAGTGGCTTCAAAGTAACAGTTTCATTACTAATTACCCACAAACTACAGGAAACCCTCAAGCAGCAATTACCCTCTGCTCCAATCTTCTAAAATGTAGTACTTTACCTCTGCTTCTTTTATGGCCATTATTGCTTTCTACTTATATCAACTTTATGGACATTTCATCTCCCCTATTAGAATATAAGCCTGTGGGAAGAATCTGTAATGATTCCTTTTCAATGAGCTTATACATGGTAGCTATAGACTAAATATGTGTTTCAATGATGTGTGGATAAATACAGCTAAGGAAAAGCATTCTAATTATAGACAAGATTAAATATTAGGCAATTTGTTATAAAGAACCAGTGTCCATTTTAGCACATTATTTCTAATTTTTACATTGACAATTACAAGCTTCTCATATAAATATACATTGTCTTATCATTCTCCCACCTATAGATGGCTAGAAGAATTTATGTACCTCTGTTCGCACATACATATTTTGCTGTTATTCTAACAAGGTGGTATTTAATGTGTTAGACTTAATTAAAATACACTGAGTTTTAGTTCAGCTCTGCCAATCACTAGCCATAAACCTGGTTAAGTTACTTTACCTCTCTGTCTCCAATTTTTCTTATATACATGATTTAATTTCTGGACGTAATGTAGGGTAAAATGGTAATACAAGTGCTCAGAATAGATTTCAGTACTATTTTGAGGTCCTAAGCAATAACTGTCCCCAAAGTGGAAATTGAACACACATTTTTCTTTTCCCTTTAATCTCTTCCATTTATTGCTTTCTTTTTTCTTCTCCCTCTTCCTCTGTCTCTCTATTTCTTCAAACTACTGCTTATTGTACTGGAATAAATATTGTACTAGAAGCCAAAGACTTGTGTTTAAACTTTAATAGCTGTGACCTTGGGCAACATAGTGTTTATAAATCTCAGTTTCCTTTTCTATATAATGAAAAAAAATGGGTATGAAAAATGCCATGAAAGTTATAAATCTTTCTTAATCAATAAGGTTTTTATTAGATTTAAGGAAAATAACATGAGGTCATTATGGCTGCCCTAGTTGTTCCAAATACCACCATCCCTCGAGATTATTCTCTTGACCCGGAGTGTAATATAAATTGGATTGTTAAGAGGGGAAGATTTTTATTCCTTCGACAAAATAGGAAATTGAAGTTTAGTTTTAAATATACAGGTATCCTATGAAGCCACTTAATTAAGGGAGCGTACATAAATTGGTTAGGCTAAATAAAAAGTAGACTTCAAAGTAATTCTCCTTTGCCTTTGCAATGTTTTGGGTGACTACTTGGTCACTGATACATATATATTTCGAGATGGGTCAGAAATTCAGACTCTGACTAATGAATGTAAGACAGTCTGTCTGAGAAGAAAGTAGGAAGTTTTCCACATTACCCATTTCACTCTAGAGCTCAGAATCTTCCATAGGCTTCCTGTGTTCTAGAGACAGGCGGGCCTCCCTGGCATATGGTGATGAAGCACCCCCCTGGTTGAGCTCTGCTTTCGTGCAGACTCAGGATCATTATAAATGCTTTCCTGCTCATGGCAGGTACTGTGGGAAAACAAAATCAAATAAAAATTAGAAAACAGCTCCAAAAGTACTTTATGACTTAGTATATTTATTCTAATCAATAAACTCTGAAAATGGGAGCTGTCAGATATGCAAATACTCAAGACTTGGCTAGTATTTTGCTTAGCTCTTCATTATAAATTTTTTTTTTCATGTTCTGGCAAAGACTGTCAAATCATCCTAGCTGAAAGAAAACTAATTTCCACAAACTGTTATTTGCTATATTCTTCCAAAAATCTGTTATTACCACCTGTACACATTAGCTAATTATCTCCTGTCTGTTGTTTAAATAAATGGATTTTGTTTACAATTGTCTGCACCACCAAGTAAGAGGTCTTTAAAAATAATTGATCATGGAAAACTTGAAGATGTAAAAAATAACCAAAGCTTTTGGAAAGTAAATATAATGTAAGGGAAGGATAGTAGCTTAAAGAACTATGGGGCAAGGACATGGGAGAGAAGCAAAGGACAGGGAGAGAAGATGTATTCACATATTATTTATTTAACATACTCAGCCATTTTTTAAATGTGGAAACAAGCTACATAAAAAAATTAAAACATTTTTTAATCAGGATCCGAATTGTTCAGAGTTCTTTGAGAAGAAGAGCACATGATATGTACATAATTTTGAAGAAAAGTCCTTCATTTGCATTTAATTGTGAAATAAGTGGAAAAAAATTGTCATATGAAGGTACTACGGTGTTTTTTTAAACACAGCTAGAATTAAATATCCTGATAATTCCAAAAATTAAAGGCTATTTCATAGGTTCAAATTATAAGTGATATAAAAGTTTTTAAAAGATGAATATCTTTCAACATCTAAACATGAGCCCTAGTTCTAGTCCTAATTCATAGTCCTCCTTCACACCATGGTTTTAAATGGGTTAGAGCAGACAAGAGAAATAAAATATGGGAGAAGAAGAATCACGCTGTCTTTTAGAAGTAGGCATCTTATAGATTAATAGGAAGAAGGGTACTGATCTAATTTATTGCTTTGCTTTAAAAAAAACTTTCACAAATATTGAAAAGTAGCATACACTCAAGTCTCAAAACTGGAAACTACACTAATTCTTTTGAGGCAGAAAAAAGACAAAGATATAGGAATAAAAAATGAGGTTTTTTTAGATTATTTAGTGAATAGAAACTTAACCTTTAGGTTTTGGTGGGCACATTATCAGGCATGTCTTAAAAGAGCTATTCTAGGTCCTGCTGGTTGGCTCAGAGGTGGAGTGTTGAGCCAGTATGTGGAAGTTCTGGGTTCAATTCCCAGTCAGGGCATTCAGGGCACACAGGAGAAGAGACTATCTGCTTCTCCACCCCTCCCCTTTCTCTCTCTCTCTCTCTCTCTCTCTTTCTCTCTCTCTCTCTTTCTCTCTTTTTCCACTTCCCACAGCTATTACTTGATTGTTTCAAGCACCTCACCACCAGCGTAGAGCTTAGCTCTGTGGAGCCTTGGCCTCAGGCACTAAAAATAGCTCAGTTGCGAGCATGGCCCCAGATGTGAGAGCATTGGCCCCAGACAGGGGTTGCCAGGTGGATCCTGATGCAAGTGCATGTGGAAGCTGTCTATCTTCCCTTCTCTCACTTAAAAAAGAGGAAAAAAGAACTATTCTAAACTATAGTTATAGTATCACAAATTCTGAACCATCATGGATGACCAAGATCATGAAAAAAAAAAATCATCATAGGCACTTTGAAAACATCAAATCTCTGTGATAGTCAAATAACCATTTTCAATATTGACCATATATTGAGTGTGAAGATTTTTAAATGATTCCTCCAAACAAGAAGTCAATATGAATTGAAATACATATTTAGGATGATTTCTTCAGGCTTCAGTTAACATTTATAATCCCATTCTCAGTCACCTGTCTCTCACTCCTTCCCTAGATTCTAACTCCCTTTAACACTTTGTGTATATGTCTGTCATGAGAACTATATTTTTGTAAACATTTTTACAGGACTATAAGTGTATAAATCTTAAATGCACAGCCTGAAGAATTTTTATTAATTAACATACCACAGTAACCACCACCAAGATCAAGCAAAAGTACACTGTTCACAAAAATTAGGGGATATTTTATTGCTTCATATTCATTTTGAAATATTCCCTAATTTTTGTAAGGAATATATATTTCAAGAACCAAAGAAGCCCTTCTCATGCCCCATAAAATGTAACCACTATTCTGATGTCTATCACAAGATTTTAGGTCTGCTTTTGATCTTTCTATGAATTGAATCATACAGTGTACCTTCCTCTGTGTCTGACTTCCTTTGTATGATATTATGTACATTTTGATTGTTGTATATAATTACCACACTTTATACTTTACAGTGCAGAGTGTCCCAATTAGGAAAAGCCATCAGGCTAGTTTATACCCCAGTCTCCTGGTCAGCCAGAGAGGACTACCTACAGGCTGAATTCAAATTCAAATATCTTCAGACCATAAAAACTGCCTTTATGTTTCACATGTAATTAATACAAAGGGCATATTACGAAGTGTGTGTAGAATGGATTTTGTTTAGTTTTCTGGACCACAGGTAATCTGCCTAATAGTTTTAGCATAGAAAATTGAAAAGAAAAAGACGCTAATTTCAGCCTGTAGAAGTCACTAGCCATATGTTGTATAAAGAACCACTAATGAAAGGTCTCCCTGGAGATTTTAAAAGTTTCTTTATATTCAACCTAATGCTCTTAAAAGAGAATATCACATTTCATCGACATACAAGGCATTCAAGTTAAATTAAAAGGTTTGAAAAATACCCTTCTCTGAATTAAAGTCTAAGGGGTTGGTTTTGAAGTTTACCTACTTTCGTAAAGGACTTTTACTTCCCTCTTCCATAAACTGAGTAATTTTTCCCAATTTGACTTGATGCCATTCAACCTTTTTAATTAGGCCTATAGTGGGATGTTCAATTCAGGTGAAGCAAAATCCACAGTCACACTTCAAGTCCGTTAGGGCATAGGAAGCAAGCAGTTAAACTAGAAGTGAATTTAAAAGGCAAAATAAACGTTCTTTTTGTTCAGAAATCAGGAGGAGGGAAAGAACAAGGTAGTTAAACATTTTATTTGGTATGCCTCACAAAAACCAGTGGTCAGTCGTTTTCTATGTACTTGATTCAAGAAATAATTTGTGGATAATATGGGAAAACCAAATTTAAGAAGCAGCAATGTATTCAATTTATTTTAAATAGACCTGGCATAGTTACAACCTTATCTACACAAGCAATTCAACATTTCTTTTCCATTTTTTCCCCCTAAAACCAACTAATGTGCCGTTACAGTTTTCATTCTGAACTATTCCCTGCAAAAACTCACTTCCTGGCTATTCATAGCAAAATGATTCCTTTCCCCACCCCCACCTGATTCTGATGTGATGAGGTAACTTTGAACAGTTGTGTGCATAACTCATTTTCTACACTGCTGGAAAAACATGACTTGCTTGGGGGAGGGGGAAATGCTTTTTTAAAAGCTCAACCCTCAGTCTGCTGCAAGTTCATATGGTAAAGAAAAATGAAATGAAACAAAATTTAAATTTCCTTTCTCCCTTTGTTCATTTCACCGAAAAGGAGGATATTTGCCAATTGCTATGATAAACATCACTTTAAAAGACAACTCTATCCATCCAGGAATTTGAGAGAAGAAATACTGGAGAGACCGTACATTTTAAGAAAATTATACAAAGTCAGTAGGGCTGCAGGAGAGGGAAAACTTGAAGTTGAAATCAGAGAAACAGCAACTTTTGTGAGGACATCTGTAGAAGAACACAGTATTGATTGATTGCTTGGGTGACTTTTACATAGAGACGGGTAGTTTCCGCTAACATGCTGAAAATAATCTTTCCTGGTTTCCATATTTGTTTATTTTCCTGGATCCTAGAATAAATTCAAGTATAGAAAAAAAAATTACAGTAATCAGGATAGTCTATAGGAATCTCCTGAGGTGATAAGTTTCACTGGGAAGGTGGCAAATGGCAGGGCAAAAGCCAGAAAGGTACACGGGTCTCTGCAGAGTAAATTGGCACCTTTGTGCCAGGCCTCTGATGATCTCATTGAGAGAAAAATCACTGAGCTCTCAAGAAAGTGTTTTACACATGAAACTTCGTGTTTGTTTCTGTGAACACTTATCTTCCTGTCTGTGAACCATTATACTCCTTATTCTTACTTCACACTTCCGTCCTGTCACCCACTTGCTTGTTTATTTTACTTTGGCCTTTTCTCCACTTCACTGACAGTTCTTTTAGTCTTTTTATGCATCTCATCAGCTTAGTTTTCCATCTTGCCTGTGTACTTTGTGCTCTATAAATGTTTCAGTGCGCTACTGTAATATGAGGAGGAGAGTCCTCGAGCCTACCAAGTAATCTAACGCTCTCTCTCTCTCATCTTCCCTGAACTGTTCAGTGCTCCTTAACCCTGGTGGAGTTACATGCCTCCCAAATCAGTGAGGATGAAGCCAGGCAACTGCATCTGAGAACCCTTTTTTATCGATTCTAAAATAAATAAATAAATAAAGTTGAAATTAAGATTTTTTTTTTGTAAATGTATATATCAGAAAGGGTCAAAAGAAATTTAAATGTTGGTTTGTCTTTTTCTTCTTCATATATATATTTGAATCAATAACAACACAAAAATACTAGGAAAGTGAAATTATATTATAGAAAAATTGTCATTTTTGTTCTAAATAATCTTTAAGTTTACTTCAGAATTACAAATGTTCAGTTTTGGTTTAGTGTATTGCATGCTAATAAATTTCAGAGAAAATTTATAACTTCCATACTGTGGACCTTTACATTAGCTTATTGTAACATTGTCATGATACATACATAATTATTGCTAATTATCACTTAACTCCTGTTTAAAAGAATTTTCTATAGCTTTGTCTACTAATATAACCTTCTACCTCTGTATAGTTTACTTTGCCAAACAGTGACACAGTAATTATAACCACAGATGCTAAAAGAAAAGTTACATTGGGCTAAAATATCCCCAAACCTCTTTTTCCTCTTATTTCTCCCTTCACAAAATATTGCCAGAACTTCTGCCAAGGATTTGTGAAGAAAAGATGGTGAGAAGGAGTGGAAAATAAGAAGTGTGGGGCTTCAGACCAGGGCACAGCCTTAGTAGAGAGAACTTTCATTCATACTTGCAGTATAAACATTCTCTAGGAACCTCAGTGGTCAGGATTATGCATGTTAAGGGTACAGAGCAAATGTAAACACATGAAGATTACCAGAGTCCTGAGGAAAAGAAAATTGGTCTTGACAATGTCAGAATTCCTTCTATTAAAATTATGGCTCCCAATTGTGTTTTCAAAACCAATAGTGTGCCATAAGATGTAATTAAATATTCTGTGGGGAAAAAGAAAAATTCAGTGGTTAAAAAGAGTTTGGAAACACTTGGTTAAAACAGATCTCTACTGTAGACCTTTTTGTACCCTTAATATGTAAACCCATTTTGAATCAGCAAAAGGTGATAAAAATGCAACTTTTTCCAAGCTAATTGGATTGTAAAAATTTTTGATCACAGAAAACATTAGCATTACTCAAAACACTTAGTGTCCCAAAGAACAGTTTGAAAAATGGATACCAAGGTCTTTAACAAACACTGTGGCTATTCATTAAAATGATGAATTAATATAACCAATAGCTACATATATAAAAACACTTAACCATCACTTTCTTTAAAGTATAATCAAATAAGCAAACAAGTTTGTTATTGTACACATGTGTTCTGTAATATAATATGACCACCACTAAAGTTCATACCAATTTTTAAAATTTACATTGTGGCCCTGGCCTGTTGGCTCAGCGACAGAGCGTCAGCCCAGTGTTTGGAAGTCCTGGGTTTGATTTTCGGTCAGGGCACACAGGAGAAGGACCCATCTGCTTCTCCACTCTTCCCCCTTTCCTTCCTCTCTATGTCTCTCTTCTTGTCCCACAGCCAAGGCTCCATTGGAGCAATGTTGGCCCAGGCACTGAGGATGGCTCCATGGCCTCCATCTAAGGCACTAGAATGACTCCAGTTGCAGTGGAGTAATGCCCCAGATGGGCAGAGCATCACCCTGTGGAGGGCATGCCAGGTAGATCCCGGTTGGGCGCATGCAGGAGTCTGTCTGAATGCCTCCCCGCTTCTAACTTCAGAAAAATACAAAAAAAAATTATATTGCACTTTAGGGGCAAATTTTGCCTTTATTTCTTGCCACATGCTTGTTTTCATAACAAAATGTAGTGTGAACTATTAACTTGTTCATTATAAAGCATCTGCATCTTATCCTTCTATCTCTTCTAATGCTTACAAAATATTTCAGAGATATTTCTCAGTTCAGTGAATGGGTAGAGTGACCCAAAATGAAAAGACTGTTTTGTGTTCAGATATTTACTAAAAAGCCACTCAGATTATTACCTATACCATTTTTAAACTGGAGATTGCAAGTCACCCATGAGTAACAAGTAGCTTCTTGTTCATACTGGTGACTGAAATGACTCCTTTCTGCCTTTTTTCCTACTTTACTGGTTTAAAGCCAGTAGCCAGGGCCACTGTCATAGCCACCCAACCCATGCAGGTTCGCATTGGATTCGGACAGTAGGTAAAGAAACAGTGGAGCCAAAAACTGGTGGGCCATCATCTTTAATCCTAGCTTGCACCCGGAGGGCAAGTAAAAACACACACTGGGCTCCAAAACCCACTCACATTCAGTGCTCACAAAGCTACCGACTTATCCAAGTTTCCTAGAATCAAAGGTTTCTAGCTCACCAGACTCATTCACCTGTTCCCCATTTCCTTCCTTCTCCCTGCACAAACTCTGCACAAACTGGCTTCTCACTCAACACTCCACCATCTTGGCTGCTTCTCCTGGCCTCTTCCATGTGGCCTCTCTTTGCTCTCCTCTCTGCTCTTTCCTCTAATATTAATCTCAGTGTAAGGTCGGTGGATGGAGGGATGGTCATGTAGGAACTCAGACCTGCCCACTTTGGTTAGGACTGCCCACAATCAAGCCCACCAAAGGAAGCTTCCCAGGAACCATTTGGAAAGAAGCGATCGTCTGCCAGCCAGTGAAATTTCACCACGTCATAGTAGCTCCACTTCCCTAGAGGGACCCTTTAAATATCTCCCACGTGGTTTAATCCGTGCAACTTCTCTGGCCTCCATCTTTCCTTGGGGCCAGGGAACCTTGCCGGGCGGGGTGTGCACTCTGTACTCAATAAAGCCATTTATTATTTCACACTTTGCAGCTCCAAGCCCCATTCCTTCCTTCTTGGTGGGGAAAAATACCTTACACTCAGGAACCAAGAGCGCAAGCTCCCATTCTGCCCCCATTTTATAGTGTAGATTCAAAACCTTTAATCTAATATACAAATTTGGGAAGTCTCTAATACAAAGTCACTTATCTGAGACATGATGGGATTGTACCACCCCACATCAAAAAGGGTGGGAAAGGCTTAATCCCAAAACCAAGCCCCAGGCTACAAGGATCCTTCCTACCCACAGCCTGCCCCCAACACACATTAATATCACCTGGGCGACAGCTTCCATGTGGGCAGCGCCATCTTTAACCAAGTGAGCATAATATATTTTATCTGCCCAACAACTGGCATCCACTCTGAAAACGTGGGATCCCTTCAGATGTAGAGCTCCTTTATGAGCACTGAAATTGCTGAAGCAGCTTATTCTTCACAATAAAGTCCACATATCACAAGTGTCATTCTATCAACCCCATGCTAATCCAAAATAAATAGAGATCACACACAAACTGAAATGAGACCTTTTTCTTGAAGCATAACTCCATGGAAAGGCAGCATTTTAAGACATCTACATTTAAAATAAAATAAAAAAATTCTGTACTTTAAAAAGCATAGATAATTTTCTAACTGTTGGAGACAGTTAAATTTTACTACCCAAAGCAAAAATTTTTATGTATGTTAGTTTTCACATATCTCAAAAATATATATAGATTTTTGACTCAATAATCATTCCCTAATATCAGCAACTTTCTTTAAGGCTAAATAAATGAGGAAGCCATCTTGTTTTCCACATCACTGGCTCTAGCATGCTATAGAAGATCACCATGACAACAGGAGCTGGTTTGCCTGGAGTGAAGACAACAGTGTAGGCCTCATTTTCTAAATGCATGTCTCCACTAAAGTTGCATCACCAATTAAAAGACTCCTTTCTGTCCTTGGGGCTTCAGAGATGCAAATGGTATTAGGAAGACTGGCCGGTCAGCTGCTACACCTAATAATGCCTCCTGATTACCCACAAATAAAATAACTCTAGTTTACAAAATGTTTAAATAGATATTTTTGAATAACAATGAATAGAAGGCAATATTTAAAAATGAAAGATTTGCTTGACATTTTGAGCTGCTATCCTTGTTATTACTTGTGATAACTCCTTAAACCTTTTAAAAAGGCAATTCTGAATGTATTTTTCTATGTCTTATTACAATATTATGAGACACACAATAATGTTTTAACTCTGTCAATCATTATGCAAAGAACAGATTGTAATAATAAAAATTAAGTTACTTAAAAATATGAAAATGTGTGATGATTACAGAAAAGTTTAAATTTTATTTTAAATCTATTGTTAAAGAATGCTTTTTGATATTAAAGCAAGGAAATATAAAAGAATTTTTAAAAGACCCAGATTCATACAATGAACATCTAAGGTGCCACAACTATGAGTTGCTTCTTCTCATCTCTCTCCCTTCCTATTTGTCTGTCTCCCTCTCACTTAAAAAAAAAAAAAGATGCAGATTCATAAAAGAGAATTTTCTTGACATTTAAACATCCAAACTACAAATGTCATTAATGAGTTTTGATTTTAAGAAAATAAATGTATGCTATTTCAGTGAATAAATGAAAAAACATTAACTAAGTTTCAATGGAAGAATTTTTTAATAAATAGAGTAATTTTTAAAATGTAAATCAGTATTATTATTGTGTACAATGATAAATGAAAACTAATGCTTGTCATCTAACTCCCTAATGTATACTATTCTGTGAGTTTCTTCTTTCTGTATCAGCTTGATGAATACATATTTCAGTTTTGACATTTTATTACTCTTTTTTACAAGAAATATGAAAAATTTTCCAATTATTATGTTACTCAATATAGTTATTGTTTTTATAGTAAGAAAAGGAGGATATGAGAAGTACAACAAAATTAATTTTCAAGTAAAATTTCACATTTCCACTAATAAGCATTTAATAAAGACACACGTTATTAAATGGTGCTATTAAGGAATTATGTGCACAAAATTAACAATACACACTAGCCAATTTTCTGTAACGTGTGTTTGTATATTTAACTGTTTCTTTGTACAGCTAATTAAATGTTTGTTGCAAAGTCTCATGGGAAGCTCATTTGCATTTACCTTGTTATAATGGTTAAACACATTTTCACTAAGTATTGCCTGATGAATAGATATCTTACAAATGCCTGGCCTACACATATCAACAAACTATGGACACATGTCATTATTACTGTAGTTCATCAGCACAACTCTCCATGGTTCTCTCTGCATAATTTGACTAATTTAGGAATCACTCATTTGCTTATGAGTAGTTAACTAGTGTAGCATTGCATTTTAATTTCAGAAATATAATTAAAATAAAAATTTGTTCATTTTTTACATATTTTAATAATATGTATTGATATTTTTCTGTGCATTCACATGCAAGTCTTATTTTAGCAGAAAACATTACACCAGAAAACAAATTGTCAAATTCAGATATAAACTGAAATGAAAAGGAAACAAAGAAAAATATTTACAATGTAGCTGCTTCACACCGTTACAATGAGATAGATTTAAATAAAATGACCATCCATAGTTTTACAGTAAGCATTAGTTTCCTTCTGGTTTTAGAAACTCATAATGACCTAAAAATAACAGTAGGTAACTTGTGAAATTAATTATTCTGAGATTCACAAGGTCCATTGCTGTGGAAATGAACAATGATGACTTGGTTTTGGAGTGAACTGAGTTTTGCAGCTATGCAACATTATGAAAGCAGAGGTCGTGTGCCTTCCTCCTCTTCCTTTGAGTAATTGGCAGGCTGATTAATAAACATTTAACACAGTCAGTTACATTTTTTGCAACCTAAATATAATTTTACTATTTCTTTCACATATTTCTAATTTCTTTAAATATCTGTCCTCGTAGATGTTCTTAATATCTTCTAATTTAGCATCATCTGTAAATTTAATTGTGCTTTTTTCATTTCTTCTTGTAGATCATTAAAAAGCATGCTAAATTAAACCATGACAAACTCTTACTAGATCCCACTTTGTCTTGTCATGCAAAATACATTACATCCCAAAGCACCACAATTACCTATACTGCTTTAAAAAACATAGCAGTCATGCAGGCATTCCATTTTTGCCAAAAGAAAGAACCATGAATAATTTTGCTGGGAGACTACTAAATTTTATAACAGTTATGGCAGCCATATTCTGATATAAGTGATATCAAATTAACTGTACTAAAGACAAACTTACTACAGACACTTAAACCAACAGTTTTATACACAAATATGTATAAAACTATTTTGAATGTACATATGTGAATAAATGCATATATAAATGCCATGTGTCAGTGCCAATATCCAACTGCTTAGAGAAATGGACTCTGAGGAATGGAATCTAGGGAGAAATATTAAAGAAGACTTTCACTGTTATTGGTATATTTAAACACTAGAAAGCCCGGCGGTCATATGAAATGACCACTGTTCTAGATATTATAAATTGTAATTAAAATGATTTGTACAAAGGTGTCTGCTAATTCAAACTGAATTACCCAGGGCAGGCGGCAAGGATGCCCCTTTGCTTACTGCCCCACGGGGTTTCCCCCTTCTACTTGCTTAATTGCTTAAAGTAGAGTGCAATGAAGGAAACCACTGGCAGTACATTTCTTAAGAGCCACCACTAGCTCAATAAATAAAGGTGATTTAAATAATAAAATGTTAATTCACATGTCAAAAATCTCTTTGTACACAACATTTCTTGTGTAGATCTTTCTATCATTTTTAAGCTCGCCTTGCAGAGGACCATCAATTATTTTTAATTTTACGTCCGTTCTTTCATGAACTCTTGAACAAGCAACATAAAGTTGACCGTGTCCAAATGCAGGCTCAGGTAAAAAAATGCCAACACGCTTAAGCGTTTGGCCCTGAGACTTATTGATGGTCATAGCAAAGGCAAGTTTTATAGGAAATTGTCTATGTCTCAATTGAAACAGCAACCCTGTTTGAGATGGAGCCAAATCAATTCTTGGAATGACATGTATTTCACCTTTAGAGAAGCCAGTCAAAGACTTAGCTATTATGACATTATTTTTCAATTGGAGAACCTCTAGTCTTGTACCATTGCAAAGACCCCTTCTGGTGTTAAGATTTCTTAACAGCATAATAATTGCTCCAATCTTTAACCTCAATTTGTGAGGTGGCATGCCAGAAGGTGGGACTATTTGAATGCCATGGCAACTTCACCCCATTGGCTAGTACAGTTACGCAAGCAACCAATAAGCTATTGGCGACAAACAGACACTTAAGCTGCATATATAGTGATTTTTACAGTAAGCAGAACTTACTTGTATATTTAAAAATTAAATTTGTTTTTATACATTGTGGAACACACCTGCATGATGTGTTCTCACCATCACAGATGTGGCACTCAGAATCACATAACATGAAGGTCACTTTTGCAAGTTTAAGCAAATTATCATTTTAAAACATCAAATTGTGTTTTCCCAATCTATTCACAAATCTATCTTGAGAATATAGTTCATGTGAGACATTTTGGTAGGCAGTATATGAAATGCAGAGTTCATTCATTCAGAGGCATGGTGGCTTCCTGGTTAAGATGAAAGGCTTTAACACTCACTAGCTATGTGGCCTTAAGCAAATTAATTGACATCTCTGAGTATCAGTTTCCTTGATTTATGAATGAGTATCATAATAGTACCTATCTCATAGGATCGTTGTGAGGATTAAATGAAGTAAGTTTTGTAAAACCCTTAGAGCAGTGCCTGGCACTAAGAGCACTATAAATGTAGTACTTACTTTAATTAATGAATTCAGTACAAAGTTATGGAGAGACGGTCCTAGCTATCTTAAATCCTTTTGAGACAAAGAGAGTTGGAAGCAAGTTCTATAAACTGAATATTTGTGTCCTTCCCAAATTCATATGCTAAAATCTACATCTCAGCATTTAGAGGTTGGGCCTTTAGATCATAAGAATGAACTCCTAGAGAATGGAAATAGTACCCTTAAAAAAAGACCCCAGAGAGCTCTCTTACACCTTCCCCATGTGAGGAAACAGAAGACAGCCATCTCTGGAACAGAAAGCAGGCCCTCAGCAGACACTGGATCTGCCAACACCATTGTCCTAGTCTTCCCAGCTTTCAGAACTGTGAGAATAAGTTTCTGTTGCTTATAAGCCACCTGATTTCTGGTATTATGTATAGAATCCCAAACAGACAAACAGACTAACACAGCAGGCCGATAAACAAAATATTATAAATGAGCAAACAAATAAATAAATAAATAAACCAGAGCAGCTGAATGAATTGTAATAAATATTCTCTTGATATAGTTTATGTTCTTATTAAATGGAGAAACAAACAAAGTAGTGTGATACAGTGAGCTGCCTTATAATAATGTTATGAATGAAGCCATGTGGGAAAAAACAAGTGCTGAGTTCTACACGTGAAGGCAGAGAGTTTCAGAAAGCAAAAGTATTTATCTCATGCCAGTCCAGGTAAGGCTCTCCTGACAGCTGAGATCAGATCAGATCAGGATCAAAAACGAAAGAGTCAAGAAAAACTTTTTTTTTGTGTGTGTGTATTTTTCTGAAGCTGGAAACGGGGAGAGACAGTCAGACAGACTCCCGCATGCGCCCGACCAGGATCCACCCGGCACGCCCACCAGGGGCGATGCTCTGCTCACCAGGGGGCGTTGCTCTGCGCGACCAGAGCCACTCTAGCGCCTGGGGCAGAGGCCAAGGAGCCATCCCCAGCGCCCGGGCCATCCTTGCTCCAATGGAGCCTTGGCTGCGGGAGGGGAAGAGAGAGACAGAGAGGAAGGAGGGGGTGGGAGTGGAGAAGCAAAAGGGCGCTTCTCCTATGTGCCCTGGCCGGGAACCCGGATCCCCCGCACACCAGGCTGACGCTCTACCGCTGAGCCAACCGGCCAGGGCAAGAAAAACTTTTTGTTTAAAGAACATTTTGGACTTTGGAATTGTGACTAAAAAATTATTGATCTCTGTCAATCAAATATTCCACACTCTTTTCTTCCTCTTAAAATCTCTCTTACTAACATACCTCTGCCTTCCAAATAATTTGTCTTTCAAGGCCCAACTCAGCTTAATCTTGATGAAGATAATCTATGGTATCAATGATATGTCTCTGGGTCTCATTAGTATTTTGTGAACCCTTCTGTTTTTATTTTAATGACATTGTACTTGACTTATTTAAATGTGTATCACCACATCTTAACTGCAAGCTTTCAAAGGCAGGGATTATGTTTTACTCTTCTCAATATCCTCTGTTCATAATAGAGCATCTGGCATATGGTAGATGCTCAATATTAGTAGTAGGGTAAACTTATAAGTATTTATGGATACAACACATTACGCAAGTGTACAAACATCTATCATCAAGCTATAAGTGATGGAAGTCATATGAGGCCTTGGCCAGTGGGTCAGTAGATGGAGCGTCAGCTCAGCATATGGATATCCTGGGTTCAAATCCCAGGCAGGGCACACAGAAAAAGCAACCATCTACTTCTCCCCTGTTCCTTCTCCACCTTCTTTCCCTTTTCCCCTCCAGCAGCCAATAGCTTGATTAGTTCAAGCATGGTGCTGGGCACTGAGGGTAGCTCCCCCCAGAGTGAGACAGATTCAGGTGCTAAAAATAGCTTGGTACCTGAGCATTGGCTCCAGACACCTTGCTGGGGTGTATGTGGGAGTCTGCTTCACTATCTCCCCTCTTCTCACCTAAAAAAAATAAAAGGAAAAGAAAAGAAGTCATATGAATGGTTTAGACTAAAGTTTATAGGAAAGCAATCAGAAAAAGTTTTACTTCTAAATATTGATATTTATATAGCCTGACCTGTGGTGGCATAGTGGATAAAGCATTGACCTGGACTGCTGAGGTCGCCAGTTCAAAACCCTGGGCTTGCCTGGTCAAGGCATATACAGGAGTTGATGCTTTCTGCTCCTCCCTCCTTCTCTCTCTCTCTCTTTCTCTCCTCTAAAATGAATAAATAAAAAAAAATAATTTAAACCTATAAATAAAAAAATAATAAATAAATAAATATTTATATATAAACTGAGGAGACGGTTTAGGAAATGGTAGCTGGAGAAACATGTTTATCAAGAGAATCTAGGCTTTAAAAGCATACTGAAGAAGAAGTCCAGATGACCAAGAGGAAATTATTCATGTTGGGGACAAAAAGGAGCTAAAGCTACAAAAAATGAATGCTGCTAAATTGAAGAGAACTAGGAAATTTGTATTAAAACGGTCTGTTCTCATTCTATAGGACATCAGACACCAATTTTTTTATGCTTCTGTATTGGACAGGGGAACACCCAGTAGAATGAAATTGGGTAATAAATCCTTCCACTCTGATATGTTATGTTTTGGTAGGAAAACAATTTATACAGACTAATAAGCAAAACAATTTTAGGAGGATGGTTGATGAAGGAAATCATTGCTCATTTCTGCACATTGAAGCATGAAAAACAAATACAGGTACTGTATGTTGATTTGACTCTGAGGCAGTAAAATCAATGAAAAAGAGGTTAATAGTTTTCTAAAGGAAAAAAGGAATGATTGACAGATGAATTTTTAAAATGCTTTAACACATTATTCCAAATCTAGGAGGACAAAATATATTTACTATTTTGCTGAAAGTAAAGAGAGTGAGAAATTTCCAAATCTCAGGGGGGGAAAAATACGCAATTTAGTGCAAAATTTTTATTGGTGACTCTGTTTAAAAAGTGTTTTCTTTAAAAAAAAGTGTACAGTATTTTGTAAGAATACACTAATTATTAAAACTGCTACTATATATTTTGTGACTTTTTCAAAATATGTTGTTTTTAATGTTAATGATTTTTCCTTTACTAGATTAAAGTTTAGTATAATTTCATATTTCCAGATGGACAGACCTGCTTCTGGGGTGTGATTTTGATGAGTCCATTATAGAAATCTCTCAACTCAACATCACCTTATGGCCTACCATGGAGACTAAATATTGACCATGAGAGATCATTCTATTGGGTCTTGAAGGGCTTCCATTTACTAGGTTTCCCTGTTCAAATGCAAATATTCTCCAAAATATAATCCTTTAAATTCATAGCAGCTGGGATATTTTAGCACCCATTCATTCAAAGCCAGCTGCAAATTTGAAGGTAGGGGATATGTGAGCACCTCATCTAAAATTAAACAAAAGGTAAGTAGAGGGGGTACTGTGAAGAGGAGTGGGACAGACAGACAAGCTTCACTGTGTTTAATGACCTCACACACACTTGAAAGTGCATTCCTGACATGCCAGCTCTCCTTCCCTTCTTGCAGTACCTGGTTTCACAGTACACAGAGTTGACCCCTCAGTTAATCATAAAATGGCATAAACCAGGATCCTAGATCCCTCAACCAGGCCTGCTAATTCCAGAACTGGCCAGCCCGATCCTACTGACGCTTTTGATTTTCTCCCTTTTAGAAACCGTTTGAGATTCAAGAGATTATATTGTGGACGCATTTACCAAACACCATATACCCCACTTACAAAAGAAAATATTCTTTGTAGTTAAAGCAGTACTAAACACATATAAACATATGTTTGCATGAAATTAGTGGAGGTGGTTCTTAAAAGTAATAACACTGATAGGTTAAGGCTCTGCTAATCTCTTAGCCTTAAACGTGTTAACATGAACTTCATTATAATCTAATTACACGTCAAATAGATATTTAGTTTGTATTAATGTAATTGCCTTCAAATCCTTTTTGAAACCATAAGGAATAAAAGTAAATAAACTTTGCTTTACAAAATTTAATCAAAGAAACACTAACAAAAATCTGATCAATGTTTTCGAGTAATAGACTGGCTGACTTCTCTAATCACTTCCTTATATAACTTGGGAAAGGCCTTGAAAACTTTTAAGTGAATTTACAAAATTTTGAGTGTAAAACTATTGTCACGGCCCTCTATCTCAAAAATTCAAATTTTTATTAAATTTCC
The DNA here is from genome assembly GCF_036850765.1 of Saccopteryx bilineata. NCBI lineage: Eukaryota > Metazoa > Chordata > Mammalia > Chiroptera > Emballonuridae > Saccopteryx > Saccopteryx bilineata. Next base: position 35,382,915 of record NC_089501.1, on the reverse strand, counting down.
TTCTGTGTGTGTGTGCGTGTGTGTGCGCGCACGTGTGTGTATGTGTGTGTGTGTGTATATATATATATATATATATATATATATATATATATATATATATCTAACACAATGTTAATTCACCATGGAGTCTGAATAACTTTATGATAACCACATGGGGATAAGCAATAAAATACAGTTTGTAAATCTTAGATAAATGTATGTTTCTTTCTCTCTCTCTTTCTCTCTCTCTCTCACACACACACACATACATAAATATAATACAAACACAAACCATGCCAACACATATAATTCTGCTGACTCATTTACACCCTAACCTAATCCCAAAGAGAAACAATGGGGCATTATTTAAAAATGCTTAGACATAGCAAGATCAAAAACTGTTGCAATAAAATAATGTTCAAAAATAATTGCTAAAGGGGAAAACCAGAGGAAGGATGCAGGCAGGAAACCCTACCTGAGGAACACTGCCATTACTGGGCCAAGTCTTGGTGCCTTGTTTCCTAACAGCCTAAGCTAAGAGACAACATGATGGATTATAGGGCTATCGTTTTCTACAAAAAGAAAGTACACCAGTTCACCAACAGAAGCAAACTTTCCTATCTCTGAGTTCAAAGATAAATTTGTCAAAACGATCTTTATATAAGGGACAGTGAGCTCCATAATGTCCCCCATAGCAATTTTACAAGCAATATAGAGTTGTTCCACATGGCTATTCCTTCTATTGCTCTGACACTGGAGCCAAGTGCATGTAAAAAGTTGTAGTTTTATAAAGGCAGAGTGGGAGGTGAAATTGGGGAATGGAGAGAAAAAGGAGAAGCTAGCAGAAAGAAAAGGCACAGATAGTCATGTTTCTGTAACATAGCTTCATGCAAATTTATACTTAGGCAATACTGAAAATTGAATAGCTAACATTTTCTTAGAATATCTTACCTGAGGAGAGACCTGAAGATGGCAGTGGAGTAGGCGGATGCACAGACACCCAGCTCTCACCACCAAACTGGAATACAAATCAATTTAGGAAAAATCAGCGTGAAAAACCAACTCTGGACTACAAGAACAGCTCTCAAAAACCAAGGAGCAAAGAAGAAGCTACAACAAACCTGGTAGGGAGTGCCTGAATCTCCCCTGCTTACAGTAACAGAGGGTGTGTGTGTGTGAGGCTGAGAACCCAGAGGGGATCTCACCCCAGGGAAAAGAGCAGAAAATACTGCTCACAGCCACTTGCCTGGTGACCAGGGAGCGAGGTATGTTGAAAAGACCAGCTTATCTCCCAAGTGGAAAGGAAAGAGAGATAGACAGACTGTGAGGGGCTAAGGAATGCAAGAGATGATCTAAAAAAAGCTGACTCATCCATGCTGGAGGTGGCCATAGCTGGGGGTAGGACTGATCCTTCCCCACAAAACAGTACTGAATTGCTTCCGGATCAGAGATCTCCAGACATCTCTTCAGCTACAATCAGTGCAACAAGACACAGCTGAAAACAAGAAGTGGGGAGGAGGGGCAGTAACTCAGGTCTCCATGGAGATCTGAGATACACCTCCCCCTACTGAAGATGAGAAAACACCCTGCCCCCAGAGAGATTAGATGGTGGAAGAGGCCTTTAGAGTCTCAGGTTACACCCACCGTATTCCTGGATACAGTTTCAAGGAAGACCCCTGCTGAGATCAGTAGACAAGACTATCACCTGTTAAGAAAACAAACAAATCAAAACTTTGAAGCTGCCTGAATCCAAACGTGGATTACAAATAATAGCTGATACCAACCCAAGAAGACCTAGAAATAACACAACTGAAAACTGGAGGCAGACAACACCAAGCCTAGACTCAACCAACTCTACAAACAAAACAGAGACAATGAGAAGACAAAAAAGAGCAATCCAAATGAAACCTTCAGGAGATAAACTGAGTGATATGGAAATAATCAAACTTCCAGATGTGGAGTTCAAAATAATGATTATAAGGATGCTTAGGGATCTTAGAACAACAATGGATGGTCATTATGAACATCTAAATAAAGAAATAGCAAGTATAAAAAAGAATCAGTCGGAGATGACAAATACAATATCAGAAATAAAGACCACAATGGAAGGAATTAAAAACAGGATAGATAGAGCTGAGGATCGAATCAGCGAGTTGGAGGACAACTGGAATGAAGGCATGAGAGCAGAGAAGAGAAAAGAAAAGAGACTCAAAAAGTCTGAGGAAACTCTTAGAGAGCTCTGTGACAACATGAAGAGAAATAACATCCTCATCATAGGGGTTCCTGAAGAAGAAGAAAAAGAACAAGGGATAGAGATTTTGTTCAATCATATCATAGCTGAAAACTTCCCCAAATTAATGCAGGAGAAACTCTCACAAGTTCAAGAAGCACAGAGGACTCCATTAAAGAGAAACCCAAAGAAACCTACACCAAGACACATCATAATTAAAAAACCAAAGCTAAACGATAAAGAGAAAATATTAAAAGCTGCAAGAGAAAAAAAAGCTATCACTTACAAAGGAGTCCCCATAAGGATGACATCCGACTTCTCAACAGAAACACTTGAGGCCAGAAGGGAATGGCAAGAAATATTCAAAGTAATGCAGAACAAGAACCTACAACCAAGACTACTTTATCCAGCAAGGCTATCGTTTAAAATTAAAGGAGAAATAAAAAGCTTCCCAGACAAAAAACAACTCAAGGAATTCATTGCAACCAAACCAATGCTGCAGGAAATGTTAAGGGGCCTGTTGTAAACAGATCAAAGTGGGAAAAAATATAACAAAAAAGGAATACAGCTTTAAAGAATAAAATGGCAACAAACAACTACATACCAATTATTATTGGTATGTAGTTGTTTATTGCCATTTTATTTAATCTTAACATAAACGGATTAAATGACCCAAACAAAAGACATAGGGTACCTGCGTGGATAAGAAAACACGACCCATACATATGCTGTCTACAAGAGACACACCTTAAAACAAAAGATACACATAGATTGAAGGTAAAAGGATGGAAAAAACCATTTCATGCAAATGGAAATAAAAAAAAAGCTGAGGTAGCAATACTTATATCAGACAAATGGGACTTTAAAACAAAGGATATAGTAAGAGATAAAGAAGGCCACTACATAATGATAAAGGGAATAATCCAACAGGAAGATATAACTATTATAAATATCTATGCACCTAATATAGGAGCACCTAAATATATAAAGCAGACTTTGATGGATTTAAAGGGCGAGATCAACAGCAATACTATAATAGTAGCAGATTTCAATACCCCAATAACATCACTAGATAGATGCTCAAGAAAGAAAATTAACAAAGAAACAGCAGACTTATTGGACACACTAGATCAATTTGATTTAATAGATATCTTCAGAACCTTTCAAACTACAGCAGCAGAATATACATTCTTTTCAAGTGCTCATGGTACATTCTCTAGGATAGACCACATGTTAGGGCACAAGAGTGGTCTCAATAAATTGAAGAAGATTGAAATCATATCAAGCACTTTCTCCGATCACAACAGCATGAAACTAGATATGAACCATAACAGAAAAGCTCAAAAATTCTCAAACACATGGAAACTAAATAGCAGGTTGTTAAATAATGAATGGATTAAGAATGAGATCAAAGAAGAAATACAAAAATTCCTAGAAACAAATGACAATGAGCATACAACAACTCAAAATTTATGGGACACAGCAAAAGCAGTACTGAGAGGGAAGTTAATAGCACTACAAGCACACTTTAAGAAGCTAGAAAAAGCTCAAATAAACAACTTAACCCTGCATCAAAAAGAACTAGAAAAAGAACAGCAAGTAAAGCCCAAATGCAGTAGAAGGAAGGAAATAATAAAGATCAGAGCAGAAATAAATGACATAGAGGCTAAAGAAACAATACAGAGGATCAGTGAAACTAGGAGCTGGTTCTTTGAAAAGGTAATCAAGGTTGATGAACCTTTAACTAGAATCACCAAGAAAAAGAGAGAGAGGACTCAAATAAATAAAATTAGAAATGAGAGTGGAGAAATAACAACTGACTGACACAACAGAAATACAAAATATTGTAAGAAAATACTATGAAGAACTGTATGTCAAAAAACTAGACAACCTAGATAAAATGGACAAATTCTTTGAAACATACAATCTTCCAAAAATCAATCTGGAAGAATCAGAAAACCTAAACAGACCGATTACACCAAGTGAGATCAAAACAGTTATCAAAAAACTCCCAACAAAGAAAAGTCCGGGGACTGATGGCTTCACAAAGGAATTCTACCAAATATTCAAAGAAGAACTAACTCCTATCCTTTTCAAACTATTTCAAAAAATTCAAGAGGAAGGAAGACTTCCAAGATCCTTTTATGAGGTGAGCATAATTCTGATTCCAAAACCAGGCAAAGACAACACAAAGAAAGAAAATTATAGGCCAATATCTCTGATGAATGTAGATGCTAAAATCCTCAACAAAATATTAGCAAACCGGATCCAACAATACATGGAAAAATTCATACACCAAGTGGGATTTATTCTGGGGAGGCAAGGCTGGTACAATATTCACAAATCAATCAATGTGATTCATCATATAAACAAAAAGAAGGAGAAAAACCATATGATAATTTCAATAGATGCAGAAAAAGCATTTGATAAAATCCAGCACCCATTCATGATCAAAACTCTCAGCAAAGTGGGAATACAGGGAACATACCTCAACATAATAAAAGCCATCTATGAGAAACCCACAGCCAACAGCATACTCAATGGGCAAAAATTAATAACAATAACCTTAAGATCAGGAACAAGGCAGGCGTGCCCCCTTTCACCACTCTTATTTAACATAGTCCTGGAAATCCTAGCCATAGCAATCAGACAAGAAAAAGAAATAAAAGGCATTCAAGTTAGAAAAGAAGAAGTAAAATTATCATTATTTGCAGATGATATGATATTGTATATAGAAAACCCTAAAGTCTCAGTCAAAAAACTCCTGGACCTGATAAATGAATTCAGCAAAGTTGGCAGGATATAAAATCAATACTCAGAAATCACAGGCATTTTTATATGCCAACAATGAACAATCAGAAAGAGAAATTAAGGAAACAATCCCCTCCACGATTACAACCAAAAAAATAAAGTACCTAGGAGTAAACTTAACCAAGGAGACTGAAGACTTTTACTCGGAAAATTACAAAGCATTGATAAAAGAAATCAAGGAAGGTACAAACAAGTGGAAGCATATACCGTGCTCATGGTTAGGAAGAATAAACATCATTAAAATGTCTATTTTACCCAAAGCAATCTATAAATTCAACACAATACCAATTAAAATACCAATGATATACTTCAAAGATATAAATCACATATTTAAAAAATTTATATAGAACCAAAAAAAGAACACGAATAGCCTCAGCAATCTTAAAAAAGAAGAATAAAGTGGGAGATATCACACTTCCTGATATCAAGTTATACTACAAGGCCATTGTACTCAAAACAGCCTGGTACTGGCATAAGAACAGGCATATAGATCAATGGAACAGAACAGAGAACCCAGAAATAAACCCACAGCTCTATGGATAACTGATATTTGACAAAGGAGGTAAGGAAATACAATGGAGTAAAGACAGCCTCTTTAACAAATGGTGTTGGGAAAATTGGACAGCTACCTGCAAAAAAATGAAACTAGATCACCAGTTTACACCATTCAAAAAATAAACTCAAAATGGATAAAAGACTTAAATGTAGGCCGTGAAAGCATAAGCATCTTAGAAAAAAACATAGGCAGTAAGCTCTCTGACATCTCTCAGAGCAATATATTTGCTGATGTATCTACACGGGGAAGTGAAATAAAAGGATAAACAAATGGGACTATATCAAACTAAAAAGCTCTTGCACAGCTAAAGACAATAAGAATAGAATAAAAAGACAAACTACACAATGGGAGAACATATTTGACAATATGTCTGATATGGGTTAATAACCAAAATTTATAAAGAACTTGTAAATCTCAACACCAGGAATACAAACAATCCAATCAAAAAATGGGAAAAAGAAATGAATAAACACTTTTCCAAAGAGGACATACAGATGGCCAATAGGCATATGAAAAAATGCTCAACATCACTGATCATTAGAGAAATGCAAATTAAAACCACAATGAGATATCACCTCACACCAGCCAAAATGGCGCTCATCAACACAACAACACAGAATAAGTGCTGGCAAGGATGTGGAGAAAAGGGAACCCTCCTGCACTGCTGGTGGGAATGCAGACTGGTGCAGCCACTGTGGAAAACAGTATGGAGATTCCTCAAAAAACTGAAAATCGAACTGCCTTTTGACCCAGCTATCCCACTTTTAGGAATATACCCCAAGAACACCATAGAACAGCTCCAAAAGGAGAAATGCACCCCCATGTTTTTGGCAGCATTGTTCACAGTAGCGAAGATCTGGAAACAGCCCAAGTGTCCATCAGAGAACGAGTGGATTAAAAAGCTTTGGTGCATATATACTATGGAATACTACTCAGCCATAAGAAATGATGACATCAGATCATTTACAATAACATGGATGGACCTTGATAACATACGGAGTGAAATAAGTAAATCAGAAAAAACTAAGAACTATATGAATCCATATATAGATGGGACATAAAAATGAGACTCAGAGACATCAACAAGAATTTGATAGCAATTGGGGTGTGGGGAGGTGTGGGGAGGGGGGATGGGGCGAGGAAGAAGAGAGGGGGTGGGGGAGGGGAGGGGCACAAAGAAAACCAGATAGAAGGTGACAGAAGACAATTTGACTTTGGGGGAGGGGTATACAGCACAATCAAATGTCAAAATAATCTGGAGATGTTTTCTCTCAACATATGTACCCTGATTTATCAATGTCATTGCATTAAATTTAATAATAATAATAATAAAAAGAAATTCTTACCTGAATACCAGTGTCTCTCCAAGCTTTTGGAGAGAGCTATATGGCAGATTATTTAGGTGTATGTACTAAGTTGTCACTCATGCTACCAGATGCAAAGATAGCAAAAACAGTATAGCATAACATTAATTGAATAAATTATTATGTTTGCCATATCAAATAGTCCAATCACCTGCACATGAAGTGATCTGTAGACATGTCCTAGTTTTTGGTTTTGTTTTGTTTTGTTTTACCTCGTGCTCTTCCAGAAAATAGCTCTTTATTTGAATAAGTGCTTAGCAGAGGCATCAAAGTTCTTTTCCGTAAGTAATGTACACTGATGTATATGTATTTTATGTGGACACTTAAAATCTTGATTTACTGGCTTCATGGAGGTTTTAGAACATCAAAACTGCATTTTAAGCTCTATAAGTTGCCTAGAAAAATGACAAATGTTAGATATACAAGCCATTAAGATGAGTTTTTTCCTATCACATAAAATAAGCTATTAGTTTAAGATTTGAAACTGTCCTCCATAATAATAAATGTAACTAGACATTGTAAGAGCTTTCTGATAAGACCTGGATTTCGATCTCGGCTCTAACAAGCATTAGGTAAGTGAGTTTGGGCAAGTAGCATACGTTTTGTTGGCTTCAGTTTCTTCATCTATAAAATGGTGATGGCAATAGCTCTCTGGGAGGTTGTCTGGAGGATGAGAGGTCATCTGGACAAATGCTCCATGCCTAAAACATAATGCCTACAGTATTAAACCAATCAACTGATCAATCAGCCATAACTAACAAACACTTTGAGTATTACAGTCTCAGCTTCAGAATCAAGTTCTCCTTTTCTTTATTCTTTTCTTTTCTTTTTTTTGTTTAATAAATTGGTGTGACATTGATAAATAAAATCATGTCGATATCAGGTATACAATTCTATAATACATTATCTGTATATTGATTGTATTATGTGTTGACCACCCCAAGTCGAGTCTCATCCCACCACCATTTACCTCCCTTCCCCCCTTCTGGCTCCTCGCAGCCCTTTCTCCTCTTGTAGTCCCCATACTGTTGCCTGTGTCCATGAGTTTTTTCTTTCCTTAATCCCTTTACCTTTTTCATCCAAAATCCCAACCCCCATCAAAGACTCTCCAGTTCATTCGACATAGTGTTTATTAAAGGATTCATGGTCTCTAAAGGCTAAAAACTAAATAAAAATAAATACATACCTATATAAAAGAGGGAAGCAAATAGCTTATTCCAAAGATGTCTCTCACTGGCTAGATACATGAACCACACAAACACACACAAAAAAAAGTTTTTGTTCTGTCCAAAACTTTATAGGAACTACAATTTTTTAAAATTTCAGATGGATATAAAGAAAGAGATTTCACAAAGATTACTTACACCAATTTCTTGAAGAAAACTTTGCTAATATTTTCCTAATTATTTTGTGTAGCTACATTTTTATTTAAACTAAAATCTGATAAAATAATATATCCAGGAGCTTATATGATAAAGGACATCTACTGATTTCTCGAAGCCATGCTTTGCTACTAATAGCTTTTTAATAGACCACTGCTTGACAACATCAGCTCATTTTCTACCTATTGGCAGGAGGACCCTCAGAATATGAAATGTAAGAAAGCATCTCAAAACACTGAAGAGATCTTAGGAGAATATCACTTTGCATGAGTTTATCATGAAATGTTGCTGATTTTGAGTGTGTGTGTGTGTGAATATATATATATGAACGAATGAACAATGACTTTATCTTTCTCTCTCTGGCAATTGTATGAATGAAAAGGACTATAATTCTACAAATCAGCTATTATTTTCCTTTCATCTTGTTTATATCTACAAGAAGGGGATGGTCTTGACTCACATCCACTTATCTTCTCTCATATAAAATGGTATAGCAGAAAGAATGTGGGTTTGAGTTAGATAAGTGGTCGGCAAACTCATTAGTCAACAGAGCCAAATATCAACAGTACAATGATTGAAATTTCTTTTGAGAGCCATGTTTTTTTAAACTTAAACTATATAGGTAGATACATTCCTTATCAAGGTAGCACCCGCTTGTGGTATTTTGTGGAAGAGCCACACACAAGAGACCAAAGAGCTGCATGTGGCTCACGAGCCACAGTTTGCCAAACGGGGAGTTAGACGAACCTGTGTTTTCATTCTGCTTTCTCCTATCTACCAGTTGAGGAAACTTGAAAACACACTAACCTCTTCAAACTCTGGTTTCTTCATAAGTAAACAGGGTTGATAATGAGATCATTGTTTAAAGCCAACTTTTCTATTTTAGGGGAAGTAAACAAAATTTTTGACATGAATGTACCACTATATACAGACCAATGCTCACAAAGTATGAATGGAAGCTCAAGCAAGCTTTAACGCCATCTTTACCCTCCAACACTGCAGAGATAAGGAGAGGGAAGGAATTTCAGTCAGCTGGAGATGTCAGGCATTACACATCTTTACTGCCCCAGACACGCATGGGACACACCGACAGCAAAGAGAAACTGGGGTGTTATCTTGACAGCCGCTTACCCTTAGAAACCTGTTCTTTTCTCCCAATGAAAAAGAGTAACAAAACTTCTATCAGGAAGTCCCAGGAAGAACAAGGGAAAAATGTCAGACCAATTTCATGTCCATGGCTTCAGACTGTCCCAGAGAAAGTCCATAAGTCATCCTTGTCTTACAAGTCTAACAAGAATGGGTTGAGTCAGACTCTTTTGTGTCAAAGAGAAACGGGGGGAATGGAGGACAGCCTAATTATATCTAGAGTTAGGAAAGGTTAAAAAATGTACTTTGTCCAGGGTGGCCATGAAGACAGGGCCTATAGTTTTCCAAGCAACTCCAATCAAATCTTTTCAAATGATAGCTAAAATTCAATCCCAAATTTGCAGTGATTCCCAAATCAAACTGTCATATCAGTCAAATGCCTCAGACATTTTTCAATCTGAAGTTTATAGCTTTTAAATTTCTTAAGGGCTGGTTTTGTGACCAGACAAAATCCTATTACAAAGTGTCTTCTCTTTGGACTAGTCCAGTGGTCGGCAAACTTGTTAGTCAACAGAGCCAAATATCAACAGTACAATGATCGAAATTTCTTTTGAGAGCCAAGTTTTTTAAACTTAAACTATATAGGTAGGCACATTCCTTATTGAGGTAGCACCAGCACATTATATTTTGTGGAAGAGCCACACGCAAGGGGCCAAAGAGCCACATGTGGCTCTTGAGCCACAGTTTACCAACCAGGAGTCTAGACCACAGGAACAGGTAATTGTCCCAGAGTCCCCTGACCAAGATGAGGGACAAATGAAATACCATATTAAAACTGTCTGGCCCATAGAAGGCACTCAATACATGCCAGTTCTTTACTGTAGTTAGATTCCCTTTTCCATTCTTATTAAAATATATATATATATTTTTTATTAAACGACTCTCATATGCCAAGCATTGAATTTGGTATGGGGGCTAAGCAGTAACCAAGAAAGGCAAATCCAAACCTGATAGAATGTAAAGTCTGGCTTTGCACTATGCTTAAAATATTTCATCCAGACATGTTCTTGGCAGTGTGATTTATGAGAATGAGCACTTCAGTAGGAGTTAAAAAAGGGGGCATGTTCTAGTTCTATTATTAATTAGCTATGACTTTACAAAAACCATGTAATATTCCGGGACGTCAGTTCCTATCGAAAATAATTAAAAATAAGAACTCTGGGCAACTCAACTAAAATTTAAAGGCCCTTTTATCTGAGCATAGGTAACTACATGGTCATCAGACATGCGTCCTAGGACTTGTGCGTGCCATTCTGCAACCAACCAAGCTCATGAGCTCTCTCAAAGGTGCTATTTTTCTTGCCTGATCTTGTTACAACTCTCTTTCTGCCTAGCTTTCTAATAATGGCAGCAGGGTTCTTTTAGCCCAAGTTTAGCCATGTTCTTGTGGCACAGTGGTTTGCAGATCAAAGTGGCTCGCAAGGCTTAAAGTGCAGCCATTGACAAACAGGCCTCAGGACACCCTCTCCAGCAGTGGACAGCTGCTCGGAAGCTGTCTACACCATGATTTAACACTGTGAACTTGTTTTGAAACAGCTCTCTTTGACACCAGATGTCCAACAATGGCTATTTTCACAGGCCTTACACAGTCCCTGCAATGCTCACGCATGTCATTTCGCTCCAAAATGTGCTATATCAATAACATGTCTGGACACCATCTCCTATCTCAGGTTTCCTGAGAGAAGGAAGGAGCCGGGATGAAAAGCGAAGAGGCCACTGGACTGTTTGGTAAGTTTCAACATTATCTGCATTCCCCCATGTTGCAGGGTAGTTTTGTGCACTTTGGTGATGCTGAGAACAGATTGATACCAATAAGCCATTTGAGATAAGAACTAATTGGAAACAGAAGGTTGAAGAATGATGACGCTGGGAATGAGCGAAGGGGGCAGACAAGTAATTATTCAGGCAGAATTTCTTTACACAAAAGGCAGATGGAAAAGGGGGAAAAAATTCCATAGTCCGTGGCAGAAGTAAGCAGCTGCACATTTCCTTTTTTTTTTTTTTTTTTTGTGGAAAAGCAAACAGTGATTCACTGGGTTGGTAATGGGCTCCAGGGATCCCTAGGGATTCACAGTGTGCTGGCAGCCCGCAGCATGTAAAATCACTCCGTGGTCTCCATCTCGCTCACCTCCTCAACTGACTCTAATTGTGAGGCACACGAGAGTAGATTTAGGGGAAAGGCCGAGGAGAAACAGCCTCCACTGTTCACACATGAATCACGGAGGAGACGCACAGCGAAGAAGGCAGGAAGATCAGCACATACACAGTGTTCCACATTCGTAATGAGCCATAGATCAGATTGAACTGAACGTTTCCATTCATAAATAGGAACTTGCTGCAAAAAGCGATTATGAGAGAGTGGAATTTTGTAAAGTGCTCCTCAAAATCATCAGTCATGGGGTTGCCGCTAAATAAAACTCTGTGATCTCAAAAGTCAATTTGAAAGACAAAGGCAATTATAATTAGTAATCAGGGTGGGAAACTGAGCCTGACATCTTTTCCCCAACGCAAAAGCCATTAGCAGCAACCTCACTCAGCAGGACTAATTGAAAAGCTGTTTGATACTGTATTGTTTACAAAAAATAATAATAATAATAATAAAAGAAAAGAAATGAAGACCCAAAAATTACCTGCTAGTTTTTATCTAAGGCTCAATCTATCTATCGATCTGTCTATCTATGTTTATGTTTATATATATATTTATATATATATTTATATATATGTGTGTGTATCTATATAGATATTGAAATGTGACTTAGGAACAAATGCCTTCAGAGAACACCCTTCAGGAACATCTTCTCCCAAAGAATGAGAGTCAAAGGGAAGTGGGGCCCTCAGTTCGCTGGGAACACGAAACCAGATCGCAGGCTTCACAGTGAGGAGAGAAGATTTTAATATGTAGAAAATTATAAAGAAAAGAAAGAAGGAAAGAAAAATAGTTTCCTATAAAAGCTAAGAGTCATATTTTGATAATAAGGGATAAAAAGTGAGATAGGTGCAGTTACTAAAGAAAACAAGAAAGGGCAATAATAGATTTCAGAATAGTACGTTGATGAGGTATGAACTTTTACAGTGGTGTGGTTGGCTTGATTGATTTGAGCTATTTACAAATGGAAGTTGAAGTTTATCTAACTGCAATCACTTCTTGGCCCCAACTCTGTGTTCCTTTCTCTTTCTCAAGTGTCAAAAGTCCTTCCTGCTTCACTCCTGACATCAGAGCCCTTCTGTTGCTCTGGTTCTTCTCAGCTCATTCCTCCAGCTGAACCACACTCTACCTTCCAGTCTCAGACTCAAAGTCTCAAAAGATGCCAACCTTGACTGCCCTTCTCACCCTTAATATAGAACTTCTAGCATATTTTCTCATCAGATTTATGGATTTTCTTGCACATTACATAAAGCAATTTTCAGTTATATATTTATTTCTGGGTGTATTTATCTACCCTATTCCACCGGAAGTCCCCATGGGAAGGGCCTTGTCTTTTTGTTCACCGCTGTGATATCTAATTTCCAGCAGAAAGTTCGACACAGAGTAAGGTAAATTAACAGACATCAACCCCCAAACCTATCATAGACCTTAGTGAGTGAGAAAATGGGCAGGAGAAATAAAACTAGACCGAAGACTGATATATACAAATAAAATATCTGAATTTACAAGAACCGAGTGAAGCGTTTTTGTATCTATGGCTAAAAGTGATTATTGTTATTGTATATGATAAAAACAACAATTATATCTAAAACATATGGCAATTAAATAAGTGTCAGGCATTGTTCTAAGAATCTTATTTACATTAATTTACCTAATCCTCATGACTCCTAAATGATGTAGGTACTATTAGGATATCCATTTTACAAATGAAGATGTTGAGGCAGCAAACATCAAATAACTCAAATTCACTAATAAATGGTGAAACTTGTATTAGAAAGTGTTCCATTTCAGGGCAACAGAATGACTAGAATGTGCATTTAGAGTGAGAGATTTATTTGAAGGGACCGACTTGTCTTTATAGGGGCAGGCATGGCTGACATCTGCAGGGCGGGCTGGAGAACCAGGGAGAGTTGATGCTGTCACTCATAAGCCTAAAGGCACGCTGCTGGGAGGATTCTTCCTTAGGATATATAAGGCTGGGTTGCTTTTTTTTTAAATTGATTTTTAGAGAGAAGGAGAAAGAGAGAGAGTGTTCCATCTATTTATGCATTCATTGGTTGATTCTTGTATGTGCCCTGACCAGGGATCAAACCCAAAACCTGGGCATATCAGAAAAATGCTCAAAGTTCACTGATTTAAATGTAAATCACAAAAAAAAAAAAACCTTAATATCAACATCTAGACTGCCATTTGATCAAAGCTGGGTACCATGGCCCAGCCGAGTTAATACATAAAATTATCTGTCACAGAACCAGAATATAAATTCAATCTACTTGCAACATCTAAATACTTAGTGAACACACTACTCAGGCCTTTAAACTATGGAGATCTCCTTAAGGTTCATTTTCTACACTTATAACAGTGGGAAAAGGTATAGATGTATGTTTGTGCATGTGAATAAAGTATAAAATACTAAATTTTATTTTGTTTTGTTTCAGTAATTTCCATAGGTAAAAATATCCCTTCATTTAATTGAAATAGCTGTTAAGTATCAAGATACCAAAAGGTAAACTGTAGCACTTATGATGTAAAGATATCATTGTTTGTCTGATACAGTGGATAGACACACAGAAGACCCAGGTTCGAAACCCCAAGGTCTTAAGCTTGAGCACGGGCTCACCAATTTGAATGCGGGGTCGCTGGCTTGAGTGTGGGATCGTAGACATGACCCCATGGTCACTAGCTTGAGCCCAAAGGTTGCTGCTGAAGCCCAAGGTCACTGGCTTGGGCCCAAGGTCACTGGCTTGAGCAAGGTGTCACTCGCTCTGCTGTAGCCCTTCAGTCAAGGCATATACGAGAAAGCAATCAATGAACAACTAAGGTGCTGCAGTGAAGAGTTGATGCTTCTCATCTCACTCTCCCTTTCTGACTCTCTGTCCCTATCTGTCCTTCTCTCTGACTCTCTCTCTTTGTCTCTGTCAAAAAAATATATACATATCATTGTGTATTATCAATTTCCAAATGAGCTTTAAGAGGCAAGAAAGGAGCCCGGCACTTCTAAGCAATTTTTGTACCAGTGAACAGAAGTGACAATCCAGAGTTCCAGTTGTGTTTCTGCCATGAGTGGGAAAGTGGTCAGCAGAGCCAAGCAGGAACACTCAGGATGCTCACAAGGTCTCCATCACAGCAACTCCAGAAACTTCCCTTCGAGCACAATAGCACACGTTTCATGCTCATTCCTCAGAGCAAGGTACTGCTTCTAGAACATCTGGATTAAATAAAAATGTGTCACCCTGTGGTTAATATATTAGGTCATGAACATATGCTCACACAAGCAAAATATAGTTGATTATTTATAAGCCACCATAGTAGAGAGCCAAGTCCTGTCATAATGCAGCACAGACCCATTCTGCTTTCCTTTTCACATCCATAAAGGAGGGATAGAGTTTCCAATTATGTCTGTTGACACATTATAGAATATTGGGAGAAGTAATTTCAGAAGCACACTTCTCAGAAAACAGGTTTTCCTTTAGAGCTTGGCTTTGCAAGACATGCCCACTAGAAAGCTGGAGTAAATATTTGATTCTTGGGGGGTTGGGGGGGAAGCTGGGTTTTTTTTGTTTATTTGTTTATTTTGTTATGGTTGTTCTTTGAAAAGCTGAGGATAACAGAAACTATTTTGAAGCACTTTTACTCATTATTAAAATGCAGACCCTGAAGCCTGGCATTGACCAGAGTTCTACTTCACTCCCTGACATACCCACATTTTGGTAGAAATCATAGTAGAAGTCATGAATCAGCTAGTTCTAGAAAAATAAGACTACTGGTCAATTTCTTTGGGACAGTGCATCCAAATAGCTATATCACTCACTAGAAACAGGCATTAGTTCATCAAAACCCCTCAAGTTAAAGAGCCCAAATTGAGGAATCAAAAATTTCTGTTAAACTACAGGCCTGATAATTGACCATTTGGAACGCTCAGAAGCAATGTTTACATTCCAAATGCAGAGAGCTTGATTTTCCTGGCTATGAACATTTTACTAGACATGACAAAAAGAACCTAGAGGAAAAGAGATTTCAGTGAACACAACAGGGACTTGCACAGAGAATTAATGTTAAAGGGAAGAAAGCCAGTTCCTTAAAAAATCACCTTTTCTAATTTCCCATTGGCCTGGTCCCTCCAGCTCTGAAGAGTAAGAAGAAAATTGCTCCCCCTTCCCCCAATACAATGCCATCATAAGACAATTCTGTGAGGTTAAACACCGGAAGCAATGCACATAATGTTAGAAACAATATCATCAAAAGGGTGTGATAAATATATTGGCTTATGCGAGGACATTGGAGAAAAAGAGGTGACTTGTGAGGCTGGTCGGTGAAAAGTTAAAGAAAAAAAAGCAAAGATTATTTGTCATGGGGCTTTGTGTAAGGAAGGAGAAGCAGAAGCAGAATGCTCTCCCAAATTATAAGTGAGATGTGAAAAGAAAAAATGCTACTGTCCCAATTGAACAGAAACCTGGTAAGAAAGAGATGCTTTGGGAAGCAATATCAACAATAAACAGTTTTATGAAGTACCCCTGTGGGTCTGGGGCATATTGACCTCATTTGGTGTGCAGGTGGCCACTTCTGAGAGTCAAGAGAAAAGCAGAAAAGTGCAACAGGTCAGAGTGAGCTAGGGGGGAAGCTTGAGGGGTCATTAACATGCACCACAGGTGGCAACTGAGCCAGGGTGAGTTAATAGGATCCCCCAGGTTAAGACAGCGGATGCAGAAGACCAAATGGGAAGGTGGAAAGGCGGGGCCAGCACTGAAGTAGGTGGCATAGCAATAAAATGAAGACTTGTATTATACAGTGGATTAGAAACAGGAAGTATTAAATTTAGTAGAATGAAAAGAGAAAGCCTATAAAATAGGAAATTGATGAAGAAAAGGGACCCAAGTGCAAAGTATAACACTTAACTAATTTCACAAAAACTATATTATCCTGGTCAGTCAAGTAGCACAAATGTTGATAAGACCAGGTTCGAAGTTTGTCTCCATCCTAGACCTACAACATTTTCTCTAGGCCTCCAACACTTTTGCAAAGCAAACAGTTCCTGTTCTCAGTGTATTTCTACCCTGGGGTAGATAGGGCATGCATGCTCTTCTCAGCCACAAAGGAGCAGGAACAAATCAGAGCTTCACACAGGTCTGAAAGCCCATCACACATGTTTCTAGTCCCCAAGGGTCAGCACTCTGTGACTATTAGCAAGTTTCTGCAACAATCTGATAAGATGTAGTGTTTAGCTATCTAAAGCCAGGGGGATGCTAGAGCTACTTTGAAAGAATGCTCCAAAGAAGAATAGCAGTTGAAGTTGATTTTCTTGACTTTCATTTTCCATTCCCCCTTTCCACATCTCATTCCTACTCTCACTTTGATAGCTATTGGAGTATCCCAGAACTGGTCCTTACCTTCCACCTTATTAGCATCTTGAAAAGATACATGGCCAGTTGCCATAGTGGCTCCTGAGGGGCCAAAAAACATGTACCTGGGTTTTAATCTTCAGTGAGAGAAATGTTTTTCAAAAATTTTAAATACCTTTCCTCTGGTTTTGTGACTTTTCAACATCCTAATAAATCCATTGCTTTCCTTGGTTCTAAAAATGAGTGGTTTGAAAAACTGTCATCCATAAGTCAGAGGCAGGTTTGGGGTGGAAGTATTTTTTCCTCTCCCGTCTACTCCCATATTTTAAAAGTCCATTAGTCTTCATGTTTGTGGAAAATCACAGAACCACATTTCAACTTCCCCTGAATGCAATCTTGCATGGCTAAAGATTTGCAACAATTTATGGAAGCGATAACAAACTAGAGTTCAGCTTTTGCGGTGTGAGGTGTGTGTGTGTGTGTGTGTGTGAGAGAGAGAGAGAGAGAGAGAGAGAGAGAGAGAGAGAGAGCACGCACATGTCCTTCCAAAAGGAAGGTGTTCTTTTCACCTCTTTGAGGCTGCAACAGAGAAGAAAGCCTCTTCAGTTTATGTTTGCTTTGTCAGCCTAGTAAGCAACCATCTGTTTCAGATGCTGAGTGCGATGTGTCAGTTTTGTTTCCGGTTGGGATGCAGCGGCTCATTGTTGTCTCTTCAAGAACCACAAAGTAATTAACCGTTCCAGTACTGGCTACAAAAAAGATGGCCACTCTTGACATGGGGCCAGATTTCTGTTGGAAGTACTCCGCAAACTTGAATAGCTATTCATTGTGTTTCATTGTTCCCTTAAGAGGCAACATGCTCTTTGTTATAAAGGTAACCTGGATTTTCCGACAAACCATTTCATTTGAATACTGTGTGCCAAAGATGGAACAAAGTCTGGGTGCTGGAAACAAAAAATCAAAACATGACAGTGACAAACACCCTGAGAGACCTCTTTCTGCAACACGTGAACAGGAACATGTACACAGATGATGGGAGGTGTGAGTGGTACTGCAAAAGGAAGGAAAGAACAGGGGGACAGGGGTTTGATTTTGAATATGTTTGGGAATGTAATGCTTTACTGCATGAGGATCCCTTTATAGGGCACAGTTCTAATAAATCAAAGACCTGTAAAGAGAGATAAGGACCAACAGGTTTTATATTTCATTCTATTTTTTTTCATGGCTTCTCTCCATTTTTCTTTCCCTCTTTACTGCAATCTTCCTCATGATGTTTGCTCACTTTTCCCATAAATAAAATGGGATAAAAAATTAAATTTTAAATTATGAGTCATTGAAAAACACCTCTCAAATGAATATATAAAATAGATGTTAAAAATTTGGCAGGGGAATGCAAGATGGTGGCAAAGTACTATAGATGAAAGCTACACACTTATTTCCTCCCACGATCAAACTAAAATTACAATTAAGTAACAGAACTATCATCCTGAATAATGAACTGAAAACTAGATGAAGAGAAGCTCTATAACCAAGGATTTACTGAAGAAGCCAGGAAGGGAAGATACGTGAAAAGGGCTGGCCCAACTCCCAAAGGTGGAAATGGCTGAGGTTTCAGAAGAATATCTCAGCTTCAGGGTCCCCCTGAAAAGGGTGGAGTCTAAAGCCCAAGCTGAGCTCCCCAGCCCGAGCATTACAGCCAAGAAGAGGTACCCACATAACATCTGCCTGTGAAAAGCAGCAAGGTCTGTCTGCCGGGGAGAGATGGCTAGAGACACAACCACCCTCCTAAAGGGCCAATGCACAAAATTCTGCACATAACCATTCCACCTGGACTCCAGCAAAGGGAGGGCAGAGAAGACTAGCGATGCATGAGGAGAACCTAGGATTTGTGGCTCAGGAACAAGAGCAGCAGGACTGCCACCAGGGTCCCTGTGCTTGGTCATTCTCTCATACTGCAGACACCATCTTTCTTGAGTTGAGCTCTCCCCTCCATTTGACATCCTGGAGGAAAGCATAAGACCCACCCTCTGGACTTCCTCTTGCCCACCCTGCAGAGCTTAGGCTGTGCTGAGGAATACAGCCAGAGGCTTTTTCAGTGTCTGAGCCTAACAGGCAGCCAGCAGGTGAAGTCAGATGAAGGTGGATGTTGGGGTGATTTGGAACTTTTGCTGACCTGCCCTTGAGCCTGGTTCTGGTAAAAACTGTTCTTAGTGTGCAGCTTTTTCCTTTCCTCATGCACCCAGGCCCAGTAAAGGCAGCAGGAAACTGTGGAAAGCATGTAACTCCAAACAAGTTGCAGATGACCAGTCACAGGCAGTATCTTACATTGGTCTGTACCAGAGTCCCTTCCAAACGGCCCAGAACCAAAATACCCAGTGGCCATCTTCAGGTAACTTCAGAGCAGAATCCAGTTAGCTCCACAAGCAGCATATCAAAAAGGAAATCTCAAAAGGCTCCAAACCCAGCTGAAGCTAATTCTACTTCATAGGGTCAGGCAATAGCACACAGCAGCTCACACACAAGGGTTCCCAATGATTGGGGTTGAGCCTCACAGTCAGCCAGCCTGAGGTCAATCCCACGTGTAAAGAAGCCAATAACAACCAAGTCTCAATTACAAAAGGATGGCCTGCATAACCTACACAAGCACCATGCTTGAAGTACCCAGCTCAGGTGACCAAGAAGGTCGCACCACTAGAACCAATGACGCACCACTAGAACCAACGAATCAACTACTATATAAGCCATAACACAAAGACTGGGCGTCATAGCAGATTTATATAATACATAGAAACAAACACAAAGAAGCAGCAAAATAGGGAAACAAAGAAAGAGGCCCCAAATGAATTAACAGAAGAATCTTCCAGAAAAAGACCTAACTAAAATAGAGTCAAACCATTTTATCAGATATAGAATTCAAAAAATATAGGGTTATAAGAATGCTTAAGGAACTTTGTGAGAACTACAACAGGATGAAAAAGGATACAGAAACCATAAAAAAGAACCAGTAAGGCCTGACCTGTGGTAGCGCAGTGGGTAAAAATGTTGACCTGGAATGCTGAAGTCACCAGTTCGAAACCCCAGGCTTGCCTGGTCAAGGCACATATGGGAGTTGATGCTTCCTGCTCCTCCCTCTGTTCTTTCTATCTCTTTCCTCTCTCTGTCTCTTTCTCTCTCTGTTTCTCCTCTCTCTAAAAAATAAATAAATAAATAAAATGTAAAAAATAAAAAAATAAACAAAAATCTAAAAAAAAAAAAAGAACCAGTAAGAGTGAAGAATACCATATCTAGCAGTATTCCTTTCTCGAACAGACTGAAAGGAATGAGCAGTTGGTTGAATGAAGCAGACAATCAAATCAGTGATTTGAAACATGAGGTAGAAAAAAAACACACCCAATCAAGAAAGCAGAAAGAATAATAGTTTATGGGACATTTGGGACAACATGAAGCATAACCACATCCACATGATAGGGGTACCAGAAGAAGAAGAAGAAGGAGAGCAAGGAGTTGAGAAATATATGTGAAGACATAATTGCCAAAAACTTCCTTAATCTGGTGAAGAAAAAACAATACACAAGTATAAGAAGCACAAAAAGTCCCTAACAAAATGTACGTCGAGAGGTCCAGACTAAGACACATCATAATTAAAATGGCAAGGTTTAAAAAAAAGAGAGAGAAGCTGCTAGAGAAAGACAGTTAGTAATCTACAGGGGACTCCCATAAGAATGTTTGTTGATTTCTCAACAGAATGGGTTGGTATGAAATACAGTGGTCCCTTGTCTGCCACAGGGGTTACGTTCCAGAACCCCTATGAGAGGCAAAAATCCATGAAGTACTGCCCTTATATTTATATATTTTTAAGGCTTTATAAACCATCCCCACACTATTATAAACTTTTCTCACACTGTTATTAACCTCTCCCACACTTATGTTGCTTATTTTACCACAAAAATAATTAAAATAATAAATATATAAAAATACCTTTATACCACAAAATCCTGCAACATAACAAAAAATTGATGATACAAAATTAGATATATACAATTTAAAAATATTCAATACAGTGATACCACAAAAAGTGAACTGAGATATGGCAAGGGACGACTGTATTAAAAGTGATGAGAAGCAAGGACCTACAACCAAGACTATGATACTCAGCAAGGAGAAATGAAGAGTTTCCTTGACATGAAAAAGGTAAAGGAGTTTGTTACTAACAAACCAGTACTACAAGAAATGTTAAAGGGCTTGCTTTGAAAGGAAGAAGAAATAGAAAGAAAGAATAAAAGAAAGAAAGGAAGGAAGGAAAGCAGGCAGGAAGGAAGGAAGGCAGGAAGGAAGGAAGGAGAGAGGGAAGACAGAAGGAAAGAAGGAAGGGAAGGAAGGGAGGAAGAGAAGGAAAGAAGGAAGGAAAAAAAGAAGAGAAGGATATTGTTAAAGACTAAAATGGCAATAAATATGTGCATATTAACAATCACTTTAAATGTAAATGGTTTAAATGTTCTAATCCAAAGACTTAGGGTAGCTGAACAGATAAGAAAACAAGGCCCATATATATGTTGTCTTCAAGATACCCACCTCAGAAAGAAAGATACACACAGATTAAAAGTAAAGGAATGGGAAAAGGTATTTCATTCAAATAGAAAGGGACAAAAAGCTGGGTAGCAATACTTATACCTGACACAATAGACTTTAAAACAAAGGCTATAGTAAAAGGCAGAAAGGACACTACAAAATGATAAAGGGAACAATCAAACAAGAAAGTATAAACATTATAAATATTTACACACTGAATATAGACACACCTAAATATGTAAAGATGGACATAAAGGGAGAGATTGACAGTAATGCAATCATACTAGGAGCTTTTAACACCCCGTGACATCAATAGATCTTCCAGACAGAAAATCAATAACAGTGACTTTAAAAGACACATAAGAAAAAAATACCAAGAAAAAATAAAAATAAAAAAATAAAAGACACACAAGATCACATAGATTTAATTGACATCTTCATAGCATTTCACCCCAAAGCAGCAAAATATACATTTTTTTCAAATGCACAAGCAACATTTTTTAAGAAAAACCACTGATAAGACACAAAACAAACCTCAATAAATTTAAAATAATTGAAATCATATTAAGCATCTCTGATCATAATAGTATAAAACTAAAAAAAAAAAAAAAAAACCTAAAAAACACACAAAGACATAAAGGCTAAATAACATGTTAATAAAAAATGAATGGGTAAACAATAAGATCAAGCAACAAAACAAAATAAAGCTCGAAACAAATGAAAGTGACAATACAACAATTCAAACTCTGGGGGCACAAAAAAAGCAGTCTTCAGAGGCAAATTCATAGCATTACAGGCCTACCTTAAAAAACAAGAATAATTTCAAATAAACAACCTAATTTTATATTTAAAATGGAAAAAGAACAACAGACAAAGCCAAAAATGAGTAGAAAGAAGGAAGTAAATAAGATCAGAGCAAAAATAAAGTATAAAAAATATGTAAAAGAACAATGAACTTAAGAGCTGGTTTCTTGAAAAGATAAACAAGACTAACAAATCTTTAACCAGAGTTATTAAGGAAAAAAAAAACAAAGAGGACCAAAATAAATAAAATTAGAAATGAAAGGGAGAAATAATGACTGACACCAAAGAAATACAAAGGAATGTAAGAAAATATCATGAACAACAAATGGAACAATCTGGACAAAATGGATAAATACCTAGAAACGTATAATCATCCAAAAACGAATCAGAAAGAATCAAAGAAGCTGAATAGAGATAATTACAACTAGTGAAACTGAAGCAGTAATAAAAAAAAAAAAACTCACAATAAACAAAAGTCCTGGACTGGATGGTTTTATTGGTGAATTGTAACAAACAGTCAAAGAACTAACAACTATTTCTCTCAAACTATTGTCAAAAATTTCAAGAGGAGATAAGACTCCCAAACTCATGTTATAATATAAGGCCAGCATTATCCTTATTCCAAAGTAATATAAAGACACTACAAAGAAAATTTTAAACCAATATTCTTGATAAACATAGATGCTAAAATCTTTAGCAAAATATTAGCAAACCAGCTACAGCAATACATTCTGGGAATGCAAGGTTGGACTGATACCTGCAAACAATAAATGTGATTTACCACACAAAATGAAGAATAAAAATCATATGATATATTAAGAGATGCATAAAAATCATTTTATAAAATCCAGCACTCATTTATGATAATAAAAAAATTATCTGAAAAGTGGGAATAGAGAAAACATACCTCAACATAATAAAGACCGTTTATGACAAACCCACAGCCAACACTATGCTCAATAGGCGAAACCTAAAAGCATTTTCCTTAAGATCAAGAACAAGAAAGCGTTGTCTGTTTTTACCACTCTTATTCAACATAGTATTGGAAGTCTTAGGCACAGCAACCAGACAAGAAGAAGAAATAAAAAACATCCAACTTGGAAAGGAAGTAGTAAAATAGTCATCATTTGTAGATGATATGATACTGTGTATTGAGAACCCTATCAATTCCACATACACACACAAAAACTACTAAAACTGATAAATGAATTCATTAAATAGGCAAATAGAAAAATAAATAGCCAGAAATCATTTGCATTTTTACAAATGAATAATGAACTATCAGAAAGGGAAACTAAGAAAACAATCCCGTTCATAATTGCTTCAAAAGGAATAACTTTAACCATGGATGTAAAAGAACTATACTTGAAAACTTATAAGACAGACACTGCAGAAAAAAACTGAAGAAGATAGAAATAAGTGGAAGCATGTATCATATTCATGGATAGAAAGAATTAACATCATTAAAATGTCAAAAGCTATCTACAGATTTGACTCAATTTCTATGAAGATACCAATGGCACATTCACAGAATTAGAACAAATATTTCAAAATATATATGGAATCATAAACATCCTGAAGAGCAACAGCCATCTTGAGAAAGAAGAACAAAGTTGGAGAAATAATGATACCTAGTATCAAAATATGCTACAAACCACAGTAATCAAAATAACATGTTATTGGCATCAAAACAGAAATATAGATCAATGTAACTGAATAGACAAGAAATAAACCCATACCTTTATGGTCAGTTAATATTTGAAAAAGGAGGCAAAAACATTCAATGGGTAAAGATAGTCTATTTAATAAATAGTGGTGGGAAAATTGAATAGATACGTTAAAAATATAAAACTAGACCACCTCTCTTCACCATACACAAGAATAACTCAAAATAAAATAAAGACTTAAATTTTAGACTTAAAACCATAAAAATCCTAAAAGAAAACATAGGCAGTAAAATTTCAGACATTTCTTGTAGCTATATTTTTTTCTCATTTATCTTCTCAGGCAAGGGAAATAAAAGAAAAGAGAAACAAATGCAACTACATCACACTAAAAAGCTTTTGCACATCAAAGGAAACCACCATAAAGCAAAAAGACAACTCACTGAATGGGAGAACACATTCGCTGATACACTGATAAAGGGTTAGTATCCAAAATTTATATAGAACATATAAAGGTCAACACCAAAAAAACACAAAGAGGCCCTGGCCGGTTGGCTCAGTGGTAGAGTGTCGACCTGGCGTGCGGGAGTCCCAGGTTCGATTCCCGGCCAGGGCACACAGGAGAAGCGCCCATCTGCTTCTCCACCCCTCCCCCTCTCCTTCCTCTCTGTCTCTCTCTTCCCCTCCCGCAGCCGAGGCTCCATTGGAGCAAGGATGGCCCAGGCGCTGGGGATGGCTCCTTGGCCTCTGCCCCAGGCACTAAAGTGGCTCTGGTCGCAACAGAGTGACGCCCCGGAGGGGCAGAGCATCGCCCCCTGGTGGGCGTGCCAGGTGGATCCTGGTCAGGCGCATGCGGGAGTCTGTCTGACTGTCTCTCCCCGTTTCCAGCTTCAGAAAAATACAAAAAAAAAGGGGAACCCTACTGCAATGTTAATAAGAATGCAGATTAATACAGCCACTGTGGCAAGCAGTATGGAGTTACCTCAAAAATTAAAAAATGGAACTGCCTATGACCTAGCAATTTCATTCCTGGGAAATATCCATAGAAACCCAAAACACTGATTCAGAAGAATATATGCACCCCTATATTCATTGCAGTGTTATTTACAATAGCCAAGATTTTTAAGCAGCCCAAGTGCCCTTCAGTAGATGAGTGGATAAAATCCTGTAGTATTAATACATTTACACAATGGAATACTACTGGGCCATTAAAAAAGGAAATTTTACCTATTGTGAAACATGGGTGGACCTGAGAGCATTATGCTAAGTGAAATATGCCAGTCAGAGAAAGACAAGTACCATATGATTTCACTCATACTTGGAATCTTAGGTAAAAAATTAATTAACAGGCAAAACAGAGACAGACCCATAGGCAGGCTGACAGCTTTTGGAAGGTGGGTTGGTCTGGGTGAAGGCATGGAAGAATTGAACAAAAGAAGAAAAAAGAGAGAAAGAAAGCCCATGGACAGGGACAACAATGTGGTGATTGCCAGGGAAGGTAGGTTAGGGAGAGGTGGAGTTGAGCACAGGAGTATAAATGGTGGTCAAAGGAGACTTGACTTGGGGTGGTGAACACACAATGCAATGTACAGATGATGTGCTGTGGAATCGTGTACCTAAATTCTGTAAATCTTTTTGACCAGTTTCACCCCAATAAATTTTTTTAAAACTTTCAGAAATAGTCACCCTAAAATGTTATCTCTATTTTCACTGGACTCCTTTTTCTTTCCCAGCAAATTAAAATTTTATGAGACAGGCTGGCTATCATACAAGCTAAGAAAATACTGCGAATTAAATATTACACATTTGTAGCTACTCTAGCCATGTACCTAATAGCAGTTGTTGAAAACAGGCTCCAGTCTTCTGAATACATCCTTAAAAAGCTGTCTCACCATTTTTCCTGACAGCTTTCTGGATGTCTTATGTTTTCCTAAATTAACATTTATTGTGCTCTATAATAATGTATAGAGATATTTTATTTTGCAATTAAAACTACTTCTTATTACTTAATGAGAGCAATTAATCCATGGTTGTCATGGTTAATTGTTGTCAATATTGTTGTCTGGTTGTCAATATTCTTTTTTATATTTTTAGGCAATCTTAGTCAAGTTTTTTATTCTTTTTTTTTCTCTTCAAAGAATATTTATCAATTTTACTTTTTCCTGTGAATGTTGAGTTATCCATTTTTTAGTCTGTGTTTTGATTGTTTCTTTTATAAAAACTGCATAAATAAGTAGTATAGAGGCTTACCAAAAACCTTGTGGACCAAGATATGTTTACTTCCTATATTTCAGAATTAAAACTCTTTAAATTTTCTTTTATTTATTGCTTCTTAGAAAGGGAGAGATAGAGACAGAGAGAGAGAGAGAGACAGAGAGAGAGATTTATTATTCCATTCATTCATGTTGTCATTGGTTCTTTCTCACATTGCCCTGACCAAGATTCAAACCCACAACTTCAGCTTGTCGGGATAGTGCTATAACTAACTGAGCTACCTAACCAGGGCCTAAAACTCTTTAAATTAGGAGAATTATTGTTTTTCAAGTTTAAAGGTATCATTTTCTTAACTTGGTATATATTTCACCTATGATTCTCTATATGGTTTTAAAACTTTTGAAATATCTGTATGTTTAAATACAATTAGTATCATTTAAATGTTTCTGTTGCCTTGATTAAATTAAGATTAGAGCCTCCTGCTGCTCGTTACAGAAAAAAATGGGATGTCCTGGCTATGACCTTGGGGCCCTTCTGGTTTTGTGGCCACAGCATTTATGGACAAATTGACTCAACAGGTATCTTTTCCTGGTTGTCTACATTCAAAAGTATATAGATCACTCTTACTAAGACATGGTCTTCAAGAAAACACTGAAAGCCCAGCCAAAGAGCCAGCTCTTGCCAGGATAACAGAGTTAGTGATATTTTAAATTGTATGTCTCTGACCTTTTCGCTAGACTTCAGTATCTGTGGAGGCAGAATCAATGTTTTATTCAATTTTGCAAGTTTTTTTTCTCTTTCCCCATCACCCTCAGCCTCAGTTCTTCTGGTTTAGTAACCGTAGAGACACCCAGAAAGTTTCTAAGATACTTGCCTACACGACATTTCTTCTCTCTCTTTTGTCCTTATTTCTCTAGAATATTCAAACACAATCCTGCTACAGATCCAAGGGTTTTGGTATGCTCGTGCCTAGAGCTGGTCTCCAAATTTGTCATGAGATGATTACTTACCCTGCCAACAGTCAATAAAATCTTCTAAACTGATATATTTTATACACTTACAATTGTATCCCCAATTCCCATACCAATGTGTAGGAGTTTTTGTCCAACACCAATTAATTAACTCAATTCTGATACTATATACCTGCAGATGGTATCAGAATCCACAGGTTAAGTGCACAGTCCCACAAAACTGCCCCAATACAGAGAGAGGCCAATTACAAAAAAAAAAAAAAAAACCCAACACATTGGTTATTACCTGGGCTTCTAACCATCTAAATACAGATCAGAGGTTTTCCTTGGATTCGATTATTTGCTAGAATGACTTGCAGAACTCAGAGAAACATTTACTTACTAGATTACTGGCTTAGTATTAAAGTCTGTAACTCAGATAAACACATGGAGGTATGGAGAAAGGACATGGAGCTTCCATGCGCTCTCCAAAGACAACTCTCTCCCCAGTTTCCATAAATTCACCCATCTGGAAGCCCTCCAAATCCTGACATTTTCATTTTTATGGAGTCTTTATTACATAGGCATGATTGACTAATGTAGGCACCATTGGCCTACATGGTGTTTGAACTTCAAACATAGCTCCACTTTCCTGTCTTGATGTCAGAAGGCGGTGGCCAGCCTCTGTTCTCAGGTAACATAGAGCATTCCAAAAGTTATATCATTAACATAAAAACACCTTTATCTTCTTCTCATTTAGGAAATATCAAGGGTTTTAGAAGCCCTGGCAGGAACAGGAGTAAGACCAAATATATATTTCTTAATGTAAATCAAAATATCACAACATTAATATATATGTGTAAATGTATGTATGTGGATATGTATGTATATATACATACAAATAGATATTTTAACAGACTAGAATAAGGAAGAAATGAATACTCTTGACAATTTTTATTTTTCTTATTAATGTGCAAAAGATTTTGCTTTCATAAAAATGTATTATCAATGAAGATGCTTTTACAGGGAAACCAATGTTGAAAATGCTTCTTCCTTTTTAAAAACATTGGTTTAACATTAACATCAAAAGTATGGTAATAACAGGAATTTATTTTGACTCTTAATTTTCACAGCTGTCACAACTGAAAAAGACATGTCCTCTCAAAGACATCTATATGGAAGAAGTCCATTATTGCTACACATAAAATCATAATACTAATTTTTCAACCCTACCTAATCATTTTTAAAAGAATTTTGTTGAAATGTGGCTACAACCTGATCTGTGATGGCACAGAGGATAAAGCGTCAACCTGGAACGCTGAGGTCACTGGTTTGATACCCGGA
This sequence comes from Saccopteryx bilineata, assembly GCF_036850765.1. NCBI lineage: Eukaryota > Metazoa > Chordata > Mammalia > Chiroptera > Emballonuridae > Saccopteryx > Saccopteryx bilineata. Next base: position 35,354,417 of record NC_089501.1, on the reverse strand, counting down.
GCTTGCAGGCTTCCCTGCTGGAAGGACACAGAGCAGCAACTGCTACGAGTTATTGCTTCCTGCTCCTCCGCCCCCACTTTCATTTTTTTTCTCTCTCTCCTGTCTCGAAAATTAATAAAATAAAATCTTTTTTTAAAGAAAAGGGGAAATATGGCTATAAATCTGCATCTTCTCTAGTGTCATTCATTTCTTCGAGGAAATGAAGATGTTATAATTTTATAGTTGTAATAAATAGGTACACTTGAAGTTCCTCAGCTATATCATATCAAAACAGGTTTGAGCATTCTTTTCCCAAAATTTTTCAGTGTTCAGATGTGAGACTTTAAATAGATGATACATTTGCATTGCTTTTAGCAACAAAATCACTCTAAATTTTTCTACCATGCATTTTCAAAAAGGTTTCTCCATAGCAAGAATATTTTTCAAAAACCATTGCTCTCTTGCTCCTTGTAAAAATGGCACGTTTACAAAATGTATATGCTAGATCATTTACCACTGGCAGCAAGCTCTTATAATTTGCATGATAAAGAGATTCTATGAGGGACACAGTGTCAACTGGGCCTTTTTTTTTATTTTTTTGCTTTCTTGTGCCTGCCTTATTAGTAGTTTCTCAGCCAGAGTTTTCTTAACAAGAATCTTATTAAAGCACTTCTCTGTTTTATCCATTTCCTACATGAGATAATGTAATAAATTAATCAAACTAATGTGGCCACACATTAATGAAATTGAGTATATCACGTATTAAAAGTAAATGAGGTTAGGAGAAGCAAAGAAAATTTTTATAAATCACATATCCAACGAAGGACTTGAATACAGAATATACTAAGAATTTTCAAAACCCAACAATGAGAAAATAAATGACTTAATTAACAAAAGGGCAAAAGAGTAGAATAGACATTTATAAAAATATACATATAAATGGCAAATGAGCACATAAAAAAACATTGAATGTCATCAGCCATTAGAAAAATGCAAATTTAAATCATGATGAGAAGATACCATTGTATACCTATTAGAATGAGTAAAATAAAAAATATTGACAATACCAAATGCTGACAAGAATGTAGAATAACTGAAACTTGCATGTACTGCTAGTGATTCTGCAAAATGGTACAGTCATTCTGAAAACATTTGCTAGTTTCTTAAAAAGTTAAACATACACTTACCATATGACTCAGCAAGCCCACACTTGAATAGATCTACCCTAGAAATGAAAACCATGTTTGCTTAAAATCTGTACATGAGCTATATTTATAGAATCTACAAGCCAAAAGAAAAATGTTAAATTTACTGTATAATAATTTTAAAAAGTAGAATTAAAACCATATACAAATGTTTAAGCAGCTCTTTCCATAACTGCCAAAACTAGAAACAACTCAAAGTGACTTCAGTGAGTAAAATGAATAAACTGTGGTCTAGTCACATAATAAAATACTACTCACAATAAGCAGAAACAAACTATTGAAACAATACCATGAACAAAGCTCAAAGGAATTATGCTTGAGTAAAAGAGGTCAGTCTTCAAAGGTCACATAGTATATGATCCCATTTTTATGATATTCTTGAATGGATCAGTGGTTGCTAGGGTTTATGTGTGGATAAAGGAGTGACTATAAAAATACAGCCCAGGGGGTTTTTATAATGATGGAATTATTTTGTACCTTAATTATGGTGGCAGTTGTATAAATCTATACATGTATTATAATGGTAATTTGTAGAACTACAAACCCCCCAAAAAAGAAAAGTCAAATTTACTGTATAATAATTTTTAAAAGTAGACTAAAAGCAAAAAGCAATTGAGGTCACAGTCAACCCATCAACATTATGACAATTTGACATAAAGACATATGGACTAATTGAGAGCATAATACAGTTAGTAAGCTTACTTACTTTTGGTGAAAAGTAAATATAAATGGAAATTTTAATATATTTTCCTACAACTCAATAGATAATTCAACCACACCCTTGAATCTATAGACTGCTGCCTTAGATTCTTACAGCTCTAAGTATGATCCATGGACTAGCACAGTGATTTTCAACCAGTGTGCTGCAAGAATTCTTAAAACATGCAATAGCTGACTATTTAGTCGGGGTCTCTGACCTCTGTTCCCTTTGACTGTTGTGGTTGGAGCACAGAGTGCATTCCTAGCAGCTGTGGCTGATGCAATGCTGTGAGAATACTTCAGCTCCCAGAACCCTCCTGGGCATACCCAGGAAGGGAGCTTGTCCGCTTTAAGGAAGTGACTTAGCGTCAACCACGCAGCTCCCTGATCTTTTCAGGCATTGGCTATGAAGGACACGCTGTAACACCCTATAGGCTGAACCTGTGTATATAAGTTAGCTTACTCCCTAAATAAAGTGGATCTGCGTCTCTGAACCTGGTCCCCGAGTCGGGTCTTTGCGTCTCCGTTGTCCTCTCCCCGGGTAGGACTTTCCCACAGACTCTCAAATTAAAAAATGACAACAACCAACACAATAGTGATCTGGTGTGAATGAATCAAGAGTATACCTATTTTTCGGTCAGGTTAGCTAAAAATATAACATTTTTTTGGTGTAACACAGAATTTTAGTAATTAGTTCAAGTGTGCCATAAGATAAAAGAGGTTAAAAATCACTAGATAAGCAGCATTTTGCCGCCCTTGGAAACTTATTAGAACTCTGAGCATAAATTCCAGTAATCTGGGTTTTAATGGGCCTGCTACATGATACTGATGCGTGTTAAATTTTGTTCTCAAAACACTATGTAGTGTTAACATACAATTTCCTGGGCCCCATTCCAGAGTTTCTGATTCAGTAGATCTTGCATGGGGATCAAGAATTTTAGTTTTAACAAGTTTCCAGGAGATTTTGACACTTCTAACCTGGGTACCACACTTGGGCAAATATTGCTCTAGCTTACTCTATTACAGTAGCTACTAGCCACACATGGCTATCTAAATTTTAATTAAAATGACATAAAAATTAAATTTTAGTTTCTCATTTGCACTAGCCATATTGCAGGTGGTTCAGAGTCACGTTCTTTACCTGTGACCCTTTAAGAAACAGTTTCTTGACTGTTAGAGAAGCACTGCCTACCTAACACAACTAAATAGTAATGGAAATATTCTCTGTCTGTGCTAATACAGTAGTCACTAGCCCCATGCACCTGTTCAAATTTAAATTCTAATTAAATACAATGAAATAAAATGGAAAGTTTAATTCCTCAGTCATATGAGTCACATTTCAAGTACCTATTAGCTACATGTGGATAGTGAGTATATATTCGAAAGCACCAATATAGAATATTTTTATCATCACAGAGAGTTCTATTTATTGAAGAGCGCTTCTCTCAATTATTAGTCAGGAGACCCTTTCTTAAAATTCTCTTCTGTTTAAGTTGAATCTATTGGGGTGACACTGGTTAAAATAATTATACAAGTCTCATGTGCCCAATTTTACAACTCAGTGCACCATATTGCATGTTCACCACCCCCAACTCAAAGTCATCTTAAAATTCTCTTAATAGTAAATACTAAATAATTGAGGTTTCCAATCACAACTATTCATCTCTACCGTTGTAGCTGAAAAACAGCCATAGACATTAAGTAAACAAGTGAGCATGACTGTGTTCTGATGAAACTATTTACAGGAACAAGCAGCTGGTCTAAGAGCCATAGCTCGCTGACTCCTATTCTGGACCAATCCCACCACCAAGCCTTTCAAGTCTCTAAGACTCTGTTTTTATATCACAAAATGAGTACTTCAGATATTAATAAAAAAGCATGGAATGGGAGAGTCTAGTTACAACTACCTTGGCTATTTTAACCTTGGTTATATTATCAAGGCAATGTTTAAATGTTGTTGTAAAAAGGTTACATAATATTATTGGAGGGAATTTAATGTCAAGAGAGAGGAAAGATTTGCTCTGTGGTAAGCCTAAAATAAAGCAATTTTGATACAGATTAAAACACTTGAAAACATGTCACTTTATTGGATTAGAATACATTAATAACTACCATAAAACACTTTTTTTCATTGTTTCATTTAGTGCTTCACAGTGTATAGCTCCATAGAATTTTTTTTGTCTATTTTATACTATTTGGCCTACAGTTTTCTAATTCTCCGCAATACATATAAACTCATAGCTTTAAAATATCTTCTTAATTATAATACTACTTTATTACTATAATTTATATTTTATTGAACACTTGTTTTGTTATAAATATTAATACTTTTTCTCAGATGTCTAGTAATTAATTGGTTCCATTAAAAACTAATGCAGTAATAGTTCAACTAGTTTCTTTCTTACCTCCAGTTATTTCCTGTGTTTCATTGTTTCCTTGTCAGTTCTTTTGGGGAAATAAAACAGATAAATGAAAATTATCATTGTCTCATTCATTACATTAAAAAGTCTATATTCAGGCCCTGGCCAGGCTCAGCAGTAAAGCATCAGCCCAGGGTGTGGAAGTACTGGGTTCGATTACTGGCCAGGGTGCAAAGGAGAAGAGCCCATCTGCTTCTCCACCTTTCCCCTCCTCCTTTCTCTCTCCCTCCACATCTAAGGCTCCATTGGAGCAAAGTTGGCCCTGGTGCTGAAGATGGCTCCATGGCCTCAGCGTCAGGTGCTAGAATGGCCCAGATTGCAGCGGAGATATATATATAATATATTATATATATATATATAAAGAAATTCACTGATCCAAACTGTCCAAGACCAATAAATGTCTACTCTCATCTAATGAATGTCATTTATAGGTAAGTTAGTTTGATGAGCCTTATTCCAGATGACAAATATTTTATTCCAGAAAAATAGATTCTTAGTTTGCTGCATTTCCAAAAGATCACTAATGCCTATACTGGTTGTTTTGCTGTTGTATTCTCTTCTTTTTTCCTTCCTTCCTTCCTTCCTTCCTTCCTTCCTTCCTTCCTTCCTTCCTTCCTTCCTTCCTTCCTCCCTCTCTCCTTTATTTTGCTCCCTCCCTCTCTCCTTTACTTTCTCTCTCTTTCCTTCTCTTTCTCTGTTTCTTTCTCTCATTTGTTACCCATTTGTTCTCTTTTTAGAGTTGTACTAACATTTGTGGACTTCGCTAAAGTTTAAACCTCAAAACAACTGGATCCTGGCAGAAGAATGAGTATAAAAGGGAAAGTGCCAGAACTCAACCTAACAAGTAAAACATGAGTGTTAAAGCATGGGCGAGTCACTGATGATTATACCACAGACAGGTTTATTAGGAATCAAACACTACATTTGCAAATAATACAATAGCTTTCCTTTATTCTGATAAATATTTAATTTTTTTCTATAGACTATATACTGTTAATAGTTAGAGAAAATATTTTATTCATTTCTGAATCAATTCAGAGATTAGAAAAATGCCATAGCAAATGTGGACTTTTGACAATTATGTATATTAAAGAGCATATCATAGATTTTTGGTTCTCATGAGAATATCATTCCTGTTAATCAAACAAGCACATAATAACCATGTGGTAAGTGTTTATGAAATCAATGTTGACTGAAATCAGAATTGAAATGGTGAAAATGTAGGGATTCTCATGCAAGTTTGTCCAGTTTATAGGTATACAGAAAAAGACAAATAATCACATTTACCTAGAGTTAAACTGATTAATCCATTTGACAGAATAAATAAGGTGAATATATTTAGACAAAAAAAAACCCTAGATATTGGGTTAAGGACTTTATTGGAGTTTATAAATTAGTGACATTGACATTCTGCAGAACATTTCTTTAAAATCATGTTGTTTTCCAAATATTTCTGTCTGTCTTTCTGCCAAAGATTTTATTCTGATTAGCAGTTAATGAATCATGCTTCTTGTAATAACATTCTAACTTATCTTGATCTTTCCCTGTAAACAAACAGGAAGTACAGGCTTGTTTAGAGTGAAATAGTTCAGTAGAGTTTACAAATGCTTTTTTTCACTAAGCAATAAGTTTTGAAGAGTAGCAAAGTCTGAGTAAGTATGCAAATGCCCCCAATATGAAAAAATATACATAAGAAAAATCCTTGAAAGAATTACAGGTAAAATTTAAACACATTATTTTAAATAAGTAGAACAATGTTTAAATGGAAATGTAAGACCAAAATGAAAGTTTACTTAGTTACTAATGTACGGTAGGAACATTACTCTAGGAATATTCTGTGCAATCATTTAAAAACATTGGAGAATAATTTGTTGGTGTTACTTATAGTCTTTTAAATTAAAATTTAAGATAGTTGAATAAATAATCTTATTTTTATCTTATGAATTATTCTGGGAAATACACAGAAGCTAACAGATCCTTACTGACTAAATCATTTGGAAAGCCCATGTGTATATGATCACTTCAAAAAAATCCATAACAATATATATTGGACTTGATTAAGTAATGATAGATTTTTAACATAAAAGCAGAAACTAGTCAATTTGGTAAAAGTATGAACCCAATTTTGAAAACTTAGTACTTACGGTTATAAAAATGAACTATGGTAAGACCAACCTCAAAATAAACAGCGTAAATGTGTTAACAACTAAAAAGTACAAAAGTAAGTCAACATTTATTATATGTTCCATTAAAACTCATGTGGCAGAAAATAAATTGATCGAAATGAGAATTTCTCTGATTTGAAAAAGATCTTGTTAACTGGACAAATTTAAATATCTCTTTCTTTTAAAGTAGACAGCTGAGCAAAACTTCTTCAACAGGCTTAAAGACTTATGCTGGTTTTGTGTGACAGAGTATAAACAGAATGTTAAAAGCAGAACTATTTAATAATGAGTAAGAAATTAATATGACAGTATTAAAAACCATATAATTATTTTTAGTATTTGCTCCCATAATCTTCCAATTCTCTATAATAATAGATGTTTGAAAATATGTTTTTAAATATAATACTACTTTATTACTATCTAATTTATATATTATTGCATACTTGTTTTATGCTATAAATAGAACTTTTTAATTCAGATATCTAGGAATTGATTCCATTAAGAACTACTGAGGTAATTTCAGTTCAATTAGTATCTTTCTTACCTGTAGTTTTTCCCTCTGTTCCACTATTCCCTTGTTGGAGATAAAGTAGATTGTCACAGCCAAGAAAAATGCAAATTCTTATTTGAAGATATTTAAGCAAAAGCCCACAGTAGGTAATGAGCATTCTCTGTGTAATCAACAACCTAAGGTACTTACATAAAATTTTTTCTCATAATATTTAGAAACAATTTTTCTGCTTTTCTTTTTTTTAACAGAGATAGAGAGAGTCAGAGAGGCAGGCAGATAGGGACAGACAGATAGGAAAGAAGAGAAATGAGAAGCATCAAATCTTTGTTGCGGCACCTTAGGTGTTCATCGAGTGCTTTCTCATATGTGCCTTGACTGGGGGACTAGAGCAAAGCTAGTGACCGCTTGCTCAAGCTAGTGAGCTTGGGCTTCAAGCCAGTGACCTTAGGGCTCAAGCCAGCTACCATGGGGTCATGTTTATGATATCATTTTCAAGCCAGCTATCCCATGCTTAAGCTGGTGAGACCAGGTTCAAGCTGATGAGCCCACACTCATCGGCTGACTCAAGTCAGTAACCTTGGAGTTTGGAACCTGGGTCCTCTGTGTCCCAGACTGATGCTCTATCCACTGCACCATCACTTGGTCAGGAACAGTTTCTCTTCTTTTAAATATTATTTGGTTATTTCAAATTTGTTTATTCTTTATAAAGCACATATTCCTATGACACTAAAGTAACTAGAGAAAATAATGTGCTAAATGTATATTATTTGATAATTGAATTATAAAATTAAGCTCAAAAGATATAGAACAAATAAACAGCAATTATCTGTAATAAGCTGTAATTTTATCATTGATCTTGATAATATTAAAAAATAATGAAAATAGTTCTATGGAATATTGTTAAAGCAAACAAAAAATAAAATAAAATTATATTTTTAAATAATAAATAAAATTGATTTGATCACTTAATACAATAATAAAAGTATTCAAAATATTTCTCTATATTTTCTTTTTATTTCTTCTACTACAATTTTATGTCTACATTTTCATATATCAGTGTCTGCTTAGGTCTTTTGTTTTATTTCTTACTCCAAATATTCATCTTTCATGAACACAGATGCAAAAAATCTTAATAAAAATATTACTAAATCAAAACCAATGAAATATATAAAGAATTATATGCCATGACCCAATGGGGTTTAGTTTAGGTATGCAAGACTGATTCAGCATTTGAAAATTAATTAATATAACCTATCACATCAATAATCTAAGAAAGAAAAAACACATATTCATACCAATATAGGTAGGAAATAAAATACCATCAATTCATGATATAAACTATGGGTAAACAAGGAAAACAGAGAAAGTTCCTCAACTTGATAAAGAATGTCTGCAAAAAAATATATATCTAATATCACTCAATACTAAGAAACCCATATCCTCTCACTAAGATCAGGTATAAGCAAAGATCTTCCCATCTCCCCACTTATTTTTAACATCAGCCTGGAAGTTCTAGCTACTGCAATAAGACAAGAAAATAAAAAGTATACACTAAGAAGAAAGAAATAAAACTGTTTCTGTTTGTAAATGATATGGTTATCTGTGTAGAAAATCAGAAAGAAATGACATACACACCAAAATAAATCTCCTGCTACTAATAAGAATTTACAGGAAAGTTCAGGAAAGAGGTTAATATACAAAAGTCAATGATTTTCTTGTATACCTTCAATGAACATATGGAATTTGAATTTAAAAACAAAACACCATTTACATTAGCATCCAACAAATAAAAATAATTAAGTGTAAATCTAACAAAATATGTACAAAGTCTGTGCAAGAAAAACTATGAAACTGATGAATGAGATCAAAGAACTGAGTAAATATACAGATATTCTGTTTGTGAACAGATAGACTTAATATTGTCAAGATATCAGTTTTCCCAACTTGATCTAAAGATTCAAAGAAATACTGTTAAAATCTCAATGAATTATTTTTTGGCTATTAACATCTCAATTCTAAAGTTTACATGAAAAGTCAAAAGGCCCAGAATAGCCAACAAAATATTAAAGGAGAAGAAAAAGTTAGAAGTAAGGCACTTTCCAACTTCAAACTTAAAATAAAGGTACAGAAATGAAAACAGTATAGCACTGGTGAAAGAATAAGCAAACAGATCAGTGGAACAGAATAAAGAGCTCCAAATTAGATCCACACAAAAATAGTCAACTGACCTTTGACCAAGGGTCAAAATCAATACAATGGAACAAAGATAGTTTTCCAACAAAAAGCCCTAGAAAAACTGGGCATCCACAAGCAAATAAGAATTAGGCACAAACTTCACAAAATAATTCAAAATTAATTGTAGATGTAAATATAAAATGCAAAAGTATAAAATACCTAGAAAATAACAAACTAGAAAACCTAAATGATTTTGAATATGGTGATGACTTTTTAGATACAACACTGAGGTCACCATACATGTAAAAAAAAAAGGTAATTGATAAACTGAACCTTATTAAAATTAAAAACTTCTATTCTGTGAAAGATAATATCAAGAAGAAAAGCCAAAGACTTGGAGAAAATATTTGCAAAAGACACATCTAATAAAGGGCTATCATCCAAAATATACAATAAGTTCAAAGTAAACAATAACTAAGCAAATGAACCATTAAAAAAGGACCCAACCACCTTAACTGTCACCTCACCAAAGAAGATATGCAGATTGTAAATAGGCATATGTAAAGATGCTATATCTCATATATCATTAGGAAAATGCACATTAAAATTACAAGATTCCACTACACACCTATTAGAATGTTCAAAATCTGGAACATTGACAATATCCAATGCCAGTGAGGATGTGGGAAAATTACTCTCTTTTATCACTAATGGGAATACAGAATGGTACAGTCTGGAAAACAGGCAGTTTTTACAAAACTAACATAGTCTTCCTATTTGATCCACCAATCACACTCCTACTGGTAGCTACCCAAAGAAGTTGAAAAACTATGTCCACTAAAACCAGAATATAGCTTTATAGCAGCTTGATTTATAACTATCAAAACTTAAAAGCAATCAGATGTCATCCTTCAATAGAAGAATGGATAAATAAACTATATTATATCTAAACAATGGACTATTATTTAGCACTAAAAAATGTGCTTTTGAGCCATAAAGACACATAGAGAAATCTGAAGTGCATATTTCTAAGTGAAAGAAGCCAGTTTGGAAAGGCTTCATATATGTAGAATGGCATTAACTATATGAAAATCTCGAAAAGGCAAAACTACGGAGTCAGTAAAAAGAATGGTGGTTGCTAGCGGGTGAGTAGAGAGAGGGTTAGGTGGCAAGGGATGAATAGGCAGAGCACATAAGATTTTTAGGCACTGAAAACACTGTATTTGATACTATAATTATGGATACGTGACATTGGATAACTGTTCAAGGTCATAGGATATACTTCACCATAAGTGAATTGTAATGTAAACTCTGAAATTTGGATGATTATGATGTGTCAATGTAGGTTCGTCAGTTATAGAAAATGCACCACTTGGGCGGGGAATATTGATAATCCAGCAGGCTGCGAGTGGGTGGGAGTCAGAGGTAGAAGAGAAATATATGCCTTCCTTTCGATGTTGCTTAGAACCGAAAATGCACTAAGAAGATAAAGTGTTAATAAAAATTTTAAAAATGAAAGTACATGCCCTGGCCGGTTGGCTCAGTGGTGGAGCGTCAGCCTGGCGTGCAGGGGTCCCTGGTTCGATTCCCGGCCAGGGCACACAGGAGAAGCACCCATCTGCTTCTCCACCCCTCCCCCTCTCCTTCCTCTCTGTCTCTCTCTTCCCCTCCCGCAGCGAGGCTCCACTGGAGCGAAGATGGCCCAGGCGCTGGGGATGGCTCCTTGGCCTCTGCCTCAGGCGCTAGAGTGGCTCTGGTCACGACAGAGCGACGCCCCGGAGGGGCAGAGCATCGCCCCCTGGTGAGCAGAGCATTGCCCCTGGTGGGCAGAGCATTGACCCTGGTGGGCGTGCCGGGTGGATCCTGGTCGGGCACATGTGGGAGTCTGTCTGACTGTCTTTCCCCGTTTCCAGCTTAGGAAAAATACACCAAAAATAAAAAAAAATAAAAAAATGAAAGCACAAAAGGACAACAAAAAAGAGCATGTATCAGTGATAGGAATATTAAATGGTGTTTGCATAAAATAGAGCTTTTGTAAAATGAAATTTAAAAAAATCTAGTGAGATGTAATATGCCAGCGCCGTCAAAGCTATGTTTACGGTGCACAACACAATCTGACTCAAAGTGAATATAATTAGCACTGTCATCAGTAACTGAAGGTCTTAATTTCTTAAAAAGCAAGACCATGACTCTTTCTTTCTTTCACATCAGAAACTAGAACAGAGCTTTTTATACAAGTTGGTGCAATAGAAATGTGTTTTTAATCAAGTGGCGGAGAGTGTCTATCAGAATAGGCTGACAAATTTGCATACAAATATTAAGGTAAAAAAAATCATTGTGCAGAAATTAGCCTCTAGGTCACTAATGAAATGCTTAAGACACAGTCAGGAACAGAAATTTGGGACATGAAAGACAGTAATATTGTTGTATGTCTACATGACTCTAAGCACCACTTTATAAACCATTAAAAACTGTCAGGTCTCCCCTGACATATTACATTCTCATAAAAAGTCACAAATGCTAAATTAAGTTTGAATTTGAATTAGCAAAGAATCAGAAAATCAATTTAAGTGTTCCCAGTGCAATCTCAACCCTTGCACTTTTCCTTTGCATCTGTGTATTTCATTAGTATATTTTGTTACATGATCATGTAATATTTATGCAGTAACATAATATGCTCTGTACATCTAAGATTAGAGAAAAAGTGCAGTTCCTTTCCATTATTTTGTGCCCTTTATCTGCTGAACGCTCTGTAACATTACCCTGGGTTTGGTGATTATGTAATGAGGGCTCCTATTATAATACACGCTGCACAGTTGGAGGATTGCTGTGGGAACCGTAACACTGCAAATCCTTAGTTTTGGAACAATTAAAGCCTTGGTTTTAATGTTACATTCACCCCATTTTTTCCCAAAATATTTTGCTTTTCTCCTTAAAACCCTTAAGTACTGCAGTAGAAGAAATGTAACAAGAATTATAGGAAAAAGTTCCACAGGAGATGAAATAACAGCTGCCATCTGGTGCATAACAGATGTGTGTTCCATGAACAGTTTTTTTTTTTTTCTTTTGAGTCCTCCTATCCAAGTCCTGACCAGACCCAAACACTATGCCTTGCTTATGAGATCTGACAACTTTACAGCCCGGGGCTGGATGACTGCAGGCTAGTGTTTTTCCCTGAATTAATTGAAGCCCCAGGGGAATAAATGAACAGGTTCAGGAATGATACTCAAAGGTTATTTTCCCCTGGAAAGCTGTGATGAATTGCCACTAAGTTTCCTTATAAGAAATAAGTTTCCAATAAAAGATCATTAAAGCTCCTGTGCAAGGGAACACATATTCAATCTTGGTGTCTTTAGCAGACGGCTGTCCCAATCCACAGAGAGGAGTCACCTAGAGGACTACATTGTGTCTTCTATCCAAGTAAACTAGGCCGAACCTAATTAGCCGTTAACATTTGCACAAGTACAACCCGACTGAAACTGATCAAGCCACCTGCTTCCTAGCACCTGGTCATGAGTCCTGTCATTTCTAGGGCTGGTGATTTCTTGCAGAGCATCGACACAGGTGAGACGCAATTAGAAGTTTAGAGTGCCATCATGTTTGTGGTTGCATAAACTGAGACACAAATTGTTTTTAAAAGTGCCAATGAGCAAGTTAAAATTAAAGTCTTGCTATTTTCCAATTGTCCATGAAAATAATATTTTCTTTATAAAATTTTGTTTGTTTCTAGAGCTCAAGAGCTCCTGACATCGGGTCTCAATTTTGTCATGGTGCTTGTTTTGATGAATCAAATGAAGGCACTTGACTTGCCCATAGAGTTTTGCAGCTCTTTGCTCTTTTCTCTCTAGCTTCCACCTACCTGGCACAAGGGAGCTCAGTCAAGGAAATAAGACAACAAAACCTGTAGTCTCTGGTTCTAAGATAATATGAGTATAATTGCTGGAACTTCCTGCTTTACCAGCATGTTCCACATTTCTCTTCTCTTCTTATGGCCCCAGGTTGGCTCAGATTTCCATGGTGGTCATTAATTATTTTTCTCTCTAAAGCCACTGTCATACAGAAACTTATTGAAGTTTTTAGGGCTTCAACCATATTGAAGTTCTAGATGCTTCACTTGGGAGCTTCTAGATATTTTTATGCATGTTGAGGGGTTTGTCTCCTAGCTTGGTTTAACATTTTGTCTCCTAGCTTGGTTTAACATTCTGTTTTATTTACTATTGTTTCTCATGGTGTGGGTTCATGATGCAGGGTGTGACTTTAATATTTGCCACGCTCATTAGCATCATCACCATCACTCATTTCTCTTCTGACTTTGCCTCCGGAAATGAATCCCAGCCTGTGTACTTGGTAGTAATAGAAAGGAACCTACAGAATAAAGTCAAGATGATTTGCTATTTGGTCACAAAGTTAATGTGTTTATAAAACACAAATATACATGGAAAGCATTCCTGAATGCAAAATAGTTCATTATAGAGTTGTATATGTGTCAATCAATAAACACTAAAGAATATGGTCAATTTAATTGGAAGTTGCTGGGATAAAGCCTATTGTTGGCCTCCCTAATAGGGTGGCTTTGAGTTCTGAATCCTTACAACAGAACAATTTTACAATGTTTTTCTTGGACTAGTGTCTGGAAACCTCAAACAAGTTTTTAGAATGGGCAAGGTCGGGGTGCGGAGAATAAAAACCGAAAGAAACATAATTTTATGCCCCAATGTGAAACAATACTGAAAAAAACCAAAGCAAATTTAACTTAGCTACTTGTTCCAGAAGAACTTGTTCCTGAAGAGTTAACATGTAAATCAACTAAATAGAAAACTTATTAGGACCAACACCCTGATCCTCAAGAGCAACTTCTAGGTCCTAGCTTCTCAGAGTCCATTAACCCAAAGCTGACAGGTAATAATGTCTCCCCAGTCTCTACTAGTATTCTGTCTGGCAAGACTTCATTATAACCTTCCCCAGTCCAGGCCCAAAGGCCCTGTTTGATCTCCTACCCTGAACTCCTCCTTCTTAAACATTGCCAAGATTTTGTCAAGATGATGTTCTCCTCATCCAATAAACTGAGTTCTTGATCAAAAGTTATTTCCAGTGGACTTTTAAGGTGTCAATAATTCACAAACCTGAAGGTCTCATCAGGATTCAGTCAAGATCCCCTCATTGCTTTGTGAAATACCTGGAGAAGTTCATTCTCCCGAAGCTCGTTGACTCTCCAAGCTGGATTTTCAAGTTCCATGATGAAGTGGTCAACACATCTGCTTAGCAAGCAGAAAATTCTGGGTTCAACTGATTTCCAGTGGAACCCAAAATTACTTGTTTCCACTCAAAAGAAATATAGGAAGCTCTGGATCCTCTAAATTGGGATTGGGGGCTGTTTTTGACCCCAAGGGTGAGGTATGACCAATTTCCTTTCATCAAATCAAAAAATTTTAATGTATTTTCTCGCTGAGAATTAAAGCATTTCAGGAATTCTTCAATTATTGGGTAGGAAACAACCTCCATTTTTTTTAAACAGTTGGGTCTATACCTGTCTGTCTTGTTATGAGTCTATAAGAGAAAGTCTATGGGGAGAAGAGGTGCATAATCTGTTAAATCTACCCCAGAACTGAATCATTCAGGAGGTGATGGAAGACTAGCACTCTTTGGATAAATTTTGTAGTATGCTTATAGTGGATGCAGTTTATGGTCATAAATTATACATTAATAAAGCTGATTTAAAATAAACACTTACAGACTTTCCTGAAACTTGTCTTTGTGGCCCCAGGAATGCTTTATTTAGTTTTGTCTTCCCTGAGCTCCCAGCTGTTAACCACTCACATTGGGTCTGGTCTAGACACAAAGTAGCAACTACCATCTCTTTCTGACTTTTACCAGCTGAGAGGGCCTCTTTACAGGTGTTAAGTCATGTGCATATCTCTCTAAGAGTATTCCACCAAAGACAATCTGAAATTGCAGGGGCCACTGAGTAGCTTTTGGCATGAACAACAATGTTTATTTGAAAGAGTCATTAACACAAATAGAGAGATTATAGAAGATTCTCTGACTGGCTTGTCTGTCTCAAAGAGAGATACATAGGAAATTCTCTCTCTGTCATGACCACCCTTCACAGTTTAATGTACTGTTAAAAAGCACACAGCTTGATGGCATTGCAGAAGGTCTGTATCGCTATGTAAATCAGCTATAATAATTGTCTCTTTTTCTGTTGAGTGTGCCCATTGTGTGTATGTTGACAATGCTACGCCTTCTCCTCTCCAGGCAGAGAGCAGGATAATTTGCTTTTTGCAGTGATAATTAAATGTCTGTCTGAAACCTACAACTTCTCACTTTTTCATCGTTTCTTCTCCGACTCCTTTTTCTATTTCTTGGGTAACTTTAGAGGTTGATTGATCGAAAATGATTATTTTGTTATTTTGTACGCACTTAAGGATAATCTAGCCCAAATAAACAGTCGGAAATTTCCAAAAACAAAACAAATTACTCTTATGTTGTATTTTTTCCTTGCCAAAACTGTAAAAAAAAAAAAAAAAAAAAAAAAGTCTGCCTGTGAGTTTGAATAATCATCTTGTTAGATAATAAAAACCCAAAAAACTAGGCTTTTAGGGTTTTTGACATGAACTCACAATCTTAATTGATTTTTGTGATATATAAATACAGAGATTAACTTATATACTTAAGTGAATTCAATATAAATGATTACTTAGATGAATGAGTGATTAACTTAAAAATAATTTTAGTTTTTTCTGCACTATCACTACTTAATAAAGTAATATGAGCTCAATATTTCAATAAATACATAATTTCGGTTTAATTTCTCATGTTTTAAGTGTTTTAAATTACCTACATTAGTTCCATGAGTCCAAAAATAATTATTTTTATAAAAAGTTTAGGTTACAAATAGATACTAAAACATATTTAACTAATAAAATAAAAAAATATTGTTTTAATATTATATATTCCTATAATGTTATAAATCAGAAAAATTGAATGTGTCAACTTAACTCACAAGTTCCAGATTTGTGGCCAACTTTAAGACTTTAGCTTAATATTAAATTGTAATCAAATTATTTTTGATCAATGACTTATTTTACATTAAAAGAAAATACTACACACATTGGCCACTAAATATTGTTTCAAATAGACCCTGGTCAGTTGGTTTAGTGGATAGAGTGTTGGCCTGGCCTGCGGACGCCCCATTGTTCAATCCTCGGTCAGGGCAAACATGGAGAGGCAACCATCTGCTCCTCCTCCCCATGTTCTTCCCCTTCTCTACCTTTTCTCCTCTTGCAGTTGTTAGATTCGGGGAGGCGTGCTGTGGCTGCCAGAGTGTAACATTTTGGAGCAGGAACAGGGAGGTGCTGATAGGGCCCTGCTGTAGCTGCTAGAGTGTAACTATTGAAGGAGCAGGAACAGAGAGTGCTGACAGGGACCCTGTTAGGCTGAGAACAAAGAAGGTCAGAGACCCTTATTAGAAGTTTATGTTTGAAGTTCGCCACTAAGCTAAAGCCGGCCCCTGTTGCTATGCCAGCCCCTGTTGCTATGCCAGCCCCTGTTGCTATGCTGCATGTGACCTCCCTAGCGAATAGCTAACTGCCACATCTGCTTCTGTACAATGCTTGCTCACTTAGGATATATAAGGACCTAGCTGTAAGCACCAGGCACGAATCTCATTTGCAGCTCCTTGGGAGTACAATGTCTCCGGCCATCTTGGGAGTTCACCCCTGCGCAGGTTAAAATGGCCAATAAAGTACCATCTACACTCCTGAAAGTCTCCGACGTTTGTTCTCGCACCCAGTGGATGCAACATTTTGGGGGCTCGCCTGGGATTCTCCCTTGGTAGAGTTTTGGGTCAGAGACCAGAGGGACAGCTCAAGATGAGTAAGTATTCACTGAGAATCCTCATTTGGTTTGGCTTTTGGGCTCCAGAGCACACAATCCTGAGGTAGTAGGTGGGACACTGCTGGTAACCTACCCAGGGCTTTCAGAAGCAGACGCCACTCTCTGAAATTTGGCTATTTGGATTTGTTAACTTTAGGAGTGACCGATCACATTAGGAATCCTTTTTGCGCCATGCTGCACTGCGTTTTGCCTGAGCTCAAATGACTGAGTTGAGTGTGAGAGAGACAAGTGTGTTCCTTGTGTTAATAGTGTGTGTTGCCTGTATCCTACCCTTTCTCATTATTCCTGAGTCATCTAGGATGGGACAACAGGAGTCTGTGCCAGGATCCCTGCTTGAGTGTCTGTTGAAGAATTTTTCTGATTTCCAGAAGAGGGCTCAGGGGTACGAAGGTCCGCAGCCGAGTCCAGGTTTCCTCCGGACCTTGAGCCAGCTGGAATGGCCTGCATTTAATGTGGGATGGCCCACAGAGGGCACTTTTGACCTTCCAACTTTGTTTGCTGTCAGAGCCACAGTCTATAGGGCTCCCCACCCAGACCAATACCTGTATATGGATGTGTGGGTAGATACAGCCATTTTACCTCCTTCTCCAGGAGGCACAGCCATTTTGCCTCCTCCTCCTCTGGGAGGGCAGCCATTTTGCCTCCTTCTCCGTGAGAAGCAGCCATTTTGCCTCCTTCTCTGGGAGGCACAGCCATTTTGCTTCTCCGGGAGGCGCCACTGGCACCAGATGCTGGCCCGTGGGCACCTCCTCGCCTCATCTATGTGCCTTTTTCCACTAGTAATTTATACAATTAGAAACATCAGAATCTCCCATTTTATGAGAAACCTCAGGGACTAATATCTTTCCTTGAGACCATTTTTAGGACCCATCAGCCCACATGGGACGATTGTCAGCAGATTTTACAAACCCTCTTCACTTCAGAAGAAAGGGATAGAATAATGAGAGAAGCTGCTAAGGCGGTATTAGGAGAAGAAAGGGAAACTCAGGAGGGAAGAAGGGAAATAGAAGATGTTCTCCCATCTCAAACTCCTACCTGGGACCCTAATACCGCTGGGGGAAGGGACACGCTCCTCCAGTATCACCGGGCTCTGTTGAGGGGGCTCAAGGCAGCAGCTAGAAAACCAACCAACTTTAGCAAGGTAAGTGAAGTCATTCAGGGAAGAGAGGAATCCCCGGCAGCCTTCTTTGAGAGACTCATGGAGGCTTATAGAGTATATACCCCTCTAGATCCTGAGGCAGAAGAGACAGGAGACTAGTAAATATAGCCTTTGTGACTCAGGCCACTTCAGATATTAGGAAAAAGCTTCAGAAGATAGAGGATTTGAAGGAGAAAATAGAAGCAAGCTATTAGAAATAACCCAGAAAGTATATATTAACAGGGATGATCTGGAGGTTGGCAGAGCAAAGGCGGTAGCCAAGATCCTGATTGCTGCTCAGAAACCTCCCCCCAAAGGAAAAGGGGGACAGAGGAAGGGCCAAGGACAGTGAATAGACAGGGATCAATGCACCTATTGCAAGGAGAAAGGACACTGGAAGAGAGAGTGCCCAAAGTTGAGGGCCGACAGCCAGAGGCCAAAACAAGCCCCAGAGGTCTTGCTCCAAACCTTAGACTGACGGGGCCAGGGCTCCATTCCCGCCAGCTCCCAGGAGCCCATGGTCACCTTAACAGTCGAAGGAAAACCATTAGACTTCCTAGTCGACACGGGAGCCATCTACTCAGTCCTAAAGAAACCACAGGGCCAGATGCAGAAGACAACTACTAAGATAATAGGGGCAACAGGCAAAGCAGAAGCCTACCCATGGGCCACCGCAAAAATTACTGACTTAGGTCGAGGCATCATCACCCACTCTTTCCTAGACATTCCAGACTTCCCTTACCCACTGCTTGGAAGGGACTTACTGCAGAAACTTCAGGCCACCATAACCTTCTGACAGGAAGAAAGTCCTATGGGGAACAAAGAGGCAGAGGTCAGCATGGAAGTAACTGTCCCACTGTCTGAAGAACACTTACTTGCCACCATCCTAGAAGGTAAGGAGGCTGAGGAAGGGGTTCCAGACGCCCTGCGTGCCCAGGTACCTGAGGTTTGGGCAGAAACCAACCCCCCCAGGTTTGGCCGCTCACCAACCGCCTGTCCTGGTGCAACTGCTTAGCACTTCTAGACCAGTTAAGATCAGGCAGTACCCTGTCCGAGCTAGACAGGGAATCGCCCGGCACTTGCAATGCCTACTGGAGGCAGGCATCCTCCAAAGGTGCCAATCAGCCTGGAACACCCCGCTGCTTCCCGTCCAAAAACCAGGGAGCTAAGACTATCGTCAGGTCCAGGACTTGCGGGAGGTGAATGCACAGATTTGAAGGATGCCTTCTTTTGTATTCCCCTGGTGCCTCAGAGCCAAGAGATCTTTGCCTTTGAATGGAATGACCCAGATAATAGACTGGTGGGGCAGTTCACTTGGACCAGACTACCACAAGGGTTTAAGAATTCCCCCACCATTTAAGCCCTGGCTGGTTGGCTCAGTGGTAGAGCGTCGGCCTGGCATGCAGAGGTCCCGGGTTTGATTCCCGGCCAGGGCACACAGGAGAGGCGCCCATCTGCCTCTCCACCCCTCCCCCTCTCCTTCCTCTCCGTCTCTCTCTCTTCCCCTCCCGCAGCGAGGCTCCATTGGAGCAAAGATGGCCCAGGTGCTGGGGATGGCTCCTTGGCCTCTGCCCCAGGCACTAGAGTGGCTCTGGTCACGGCAGAGTGACGCCCCGGAGGAGCAGAGCATCGCCCCCTGGTGAGCAGAGCGTCGCCCCCTGGTGGGTGTGCTGGGTGGATGCCGGTTGGGCGCATGCGGGAGTCTGTCTGACTGTCTCTCCCCGTTTCAAGCTTCAGAAAAATACAAAAAAATAAAATAAAAAAGTAAAGAAGGTGTGCTTAAAGTAAAAAAAATAATAATAAAAAATAAAAAAGAATTCCCCCACCCACCATTTTTAGTAAAGCCCTCAGCAAAGATCTGCAGGCTTTCCACTCCTCCCATCCATTGATCGTACTGCTCCAGCATGTGGATGACATCCTCATAGCTGCCAAGGACGAAGGAGAGTGTGAGGAAGCTACCTCGGACCTGCTACAAGATCTCGGGTGAATGGGGTATCGAGTCTCCACCAAGAAGGCCCAGATTGTGATGAAAACTGTAAGTTATTTGGGGTATAACTTACAGGGAGGCAAAGGACATTGTCCAGCCAGTGAATTCAGATGGTCTTGCAGATCCCCAAGCCTACTAACAAGAGGCAGGTACAAGAATTCCTGGGTGCAGTAGGATACTGCCGACTGTGGATATTGGGCTTTGCAGAACTAGCTAAACCCCTACACAAACTAACCAGGGGTAAGGAAGAGCAGTTCACATGGACAGATAAGGAGAAGCAAGTGTTCCAAGTGCTTAAAGAGGCCCTAGTGACTACCCCAGCTTTGGCCCTGCCAGATCTGGCCAAACCCTTTCATCTATTTATAGCAGAAAAGGGAGGGGTAGCTTCAGGGGTACTGAGCCAGGAACTTGGGCCGTGGAAGAGGCCTGTCGCCTATCTGTCTAAGAAACTTGACCCTGTAGCCTCAGGATGGCCAACATGTCTGAGGTATCTTGCTGCCACCTCCATACTAGTCAAGGAGGCTAGTAAATTGACTTTAGGACAGGACATCAAAGTCATTAGGGAACACTACGTAGAGCAAGTGCTGTGAGCACCTCCTGACAGGTGGCTATCTAATGCGTGGCTAATGTAGTATTAGGCTCAGCTGCTGAACCCTCCATCTGTTCAGTTCCTCAAAACTGCTGCCCTGAACCCAGCGACCCTGTTGCCAATGCCGGACTCCACTTTGGTCCACAGTTACAAACAAATCCTTGACACAGTGACTGGCTCCCGCCCGAACTTAAGGGATCAAGCATAAGGGAAGGCAGACCTGACCCTCTTTACTGACGGGAGCAGTTTTATTAAGGATGGACAGCGACATGCAGGGGCAGCAGTGACCATGGAAAATAAGGTCCTGTGGCAGAAAGCACTGCCCGCAGGAACATCTGCACAAAGGACAGAGCTAATAGGACTAACCCGAGCCTTACAGATAGCAGAGGGAAAAGTTGCCAACATCTACACTGACAGCTGGTATTCATTCGCCACTGCCCATGTCCACAGAGCCATATACAAGGAGAGAGGCTTACTCACAGCAGGGGGAAAAGACATTAAAAATCGCAATGAAATTCTTGCCCTCCTAAACGCCATTTGGCTACCTACCAAAGTTGCCATCATTCACTGCAAAGGACACCAGAGAGGGGACTCTCCTATTGTAAAGGGTAACAACCTAGCAGACTCAGCTGCAAGAGAGGCAGCCACTGGGCCACAAGAAAGCCTTCTGCTATTGCTGCCTAAGCCAATGCTACCTCCGGATCCTAGATATTCCCCAGAAGAAGAGCAGGAAGAGATACAGTTGAAAGGGAAGAAAAGTCAGCAGGGATAGATAGAGCTCCCTGACTCCCAGCTCTATTTACCCCAGGGAATAGTAAGAGAAATAGTAAGAGATATTCATACTAGTACCCATCTAGGACAAAACAAGCTAGAACAACTTATCAGGAAGTATTATGTAGGGCCCAAAATCAGGGATATTGTCCACTCCATTGTCTTGAGGTGCAGCATCTGTGCCAGAGTAAATGCGCAGAATAAGAAGCTACCCCCCTTTGTGAGGTATCGGGGGAAAGCTCCGGGAGAACTGTAGGAAATAGATTTCACAGAAATGACCCCTAGGAAGTCAGGTTATAAGTATCTATTAGTATTAGTAGACACCTTCTCAGGATAGGTAGAAGCATTCCCCACTCGAGGAGAGGCTACTTCCACAATCTGCAAAGTCTTATTAAAGGAAATCATACTAGATATGGCATTCCCCTAGCCCTAGGATCAGACAATAGACCTGCATTCATATCCAGAATATCTCAAGAATTAGCCACTAAGTTAGGTATTAATTAGACATTGAATTGCATTTATAGGCCCCAAAGTTCAGGACAGGTAGAAAGAATGAACAGGACTCTGAAGGAAACTATAATTAAGCTGAGAGGGGAGACCAGCAAAAACTAGGTTGAGCTCCTCCCTTTCACCCTTTTTAGAACCAGATGTACCCCCTATCTCAATAAATGGACCCCTTATGAAATCTTATTTCGGCAACCTGTGTCCCTTGTACCTCGATTAACCAGAGGGGAACTAGAGATTTCTAATCATAATTTCCTCAAGTCCTTGCAGGCCCTGCAACACATCAGAAGCGAGGTGCAGGCCCTCCAGAGATCAGCCCAATCGAATGTGAAACACAGCTCCCGACTACCGGAGCCACCGGAGCCTGGACAGTAGATGTGGATTCTCAACCACAGACAGGGCAACCTTGAGCCGCGGTAGAATAGACTGTTCCAGGTGATCCTGAATACACCCACAGCTATTAAGGTAGCTGAAAAGCCCTACTAGATCCACCTCTCCCATGTAAAGCCGGCCCGACCACCCGACGAAGGATCTTGAAGATGGCAAGTCAAGCAGACCCCTGGAGAGCCTCTAAAGCTCACCTTCTCCTCCACTTAGGACTGATGACTTTTTATTGTTTACTCAGTAAGGGACTAGAGTTGCAGGAATGGGTTTTAATCAGGACAGCAGATGGCACAGTTATAGCACAGAATAACACCTGGAATAATAACAACCCCATAACTCTACAAGCTGACTTATCAAAGTTCTTTGAAGACAAGTTCTGTGATTCACCAGCATCTTAGAGACATTCTGATTCAGCCAAGAGCCCTCTCGCTGATGATTTGCCTAGCTCATACACTTAAGGTAATAGGTGTGACCCCAATGTGAAAAATAGAGCTTTATGGTATACTCCACACTATGCTTGTCCCAAACCCCCTTCCAGATGACTTCGCATATGCGGGTCTCACTCAGATTATTTTTGTAGAAAGTATGGTTGTGAGACCTTAGTCAGTGAATTTCAATAGAGTCCACCTAAACCAGACCCAGACATAAGTCTTCTTCGATTAGGGACTAGATTAGGGGGGAAAAGGCCCAATGATGATTGAGACGATAACTGTGCTAAAAATAATTGCAACCCTACCATTATTACCATTCTCCCCACTGATGAAGAATCAAGGGTTTGATTTATGCCCAAAAGAGATGGGGGAATGTTAGATTCGGGGAGGGGTGCTGTGGCTGCCAGAGTGTAACTATTGAAGGAGCAGGAACAGGGAGGTGCTGATAGGGCCCCTGTGAGGCTGAGAACAAAGAAGGTCAGAGACCCTTATCAGAAGTTTATGTTTGAAATTCGCCACTAAGCTAAACCCGGCCCCTGTTGCTATGCCGGTCCCTGTTGCTATGCTGCGTGCGACCTCCCTAACGAATAGCGAACTGCCACATCTGCTTCTGTAAATGCTTGCTCACTTAGGATATATAAGGACCTAGCTGTAAGCGCCAGGCACGACTCTCATTTGCAGCTCCTTGTGAGTACGGTGCCTCCGGACATCTTGGGAGTTCGCCCCTGTGCAGGTTAAACTGGCCAATAAAGTACCATCTACACTCCTGAAAGTCTCCGATGTTTGTTCTCGCACCTGGTGGATGCAACGGCAGTCAGTGGCTCAGTTGGTTTGAGCATCAGCTCTGGCCACTGAGGATGGCTCAGTTGATTATAGCATTGGCCCCAGACAGGGTGAGGTGCTGGGTGGATCCCAGTCAGGGCACATGCATGAATCTGTCTCATCATCTCCCCTTTTCTCACTTAAAAAGAAAAATAGTTTCAAATAAACCCTTTTATATATATATATATATATAGATAGATAGATAGATAGATAGATAGATATAGATATATATAGATATATAGATATATATCTATATATAGATATATATATAGATATATATTCAAAAACATGTATAAATGTCCTTAAAGATTATGCATATCTTTATTTTTTTATTTTAAAATATAAAGCTGTATAACATATGTGCTCATAGAGAATAGCTGAAAATTTTCTGATGTAATACCTCCTAGATTTTTCTATTGCTCACAAAACAAATGTTGGCAACTTTAGCTAAAGGTTTTAATTAATATAAATGATTACAAAGAAACAGTAATATTTATACAAGATAATAAATATATTTTATCTGTGTTTTAAGGAATTGTTACAGTTTTTTGAAATGATGATATTAAAATGATTTATACATACTGATTATGTAAAGGTAATTAAGTTAATTAAATTTCAAAGATAAGATTAAAAGCTTCAATGTTACCTCTTTGCATACTTGTATAATCTCTAAACATACATAAAAAGATATAAGATTAATTCAAAGATTTATAAATAATAAAAGAAGACAAATGTAACGGTATACTTTAAAAGTAAAATTTTCATAACAAGAACATTTTATTTATCTGACGAGGGCCCTATCAAGTACTGCTAACAACTAACACATAGTAAAATTGGTTCTTAGATTTGCATTTCTCAATTGAAAACACAAATACCCTCTTTGAATCCTGTTTCAACCAGAAACATTCTTAGGAATCCTCTAAAGCAGATGCCATTTGGGAAGAGAAAGCTTCACTCAAAACTTTTGTATAAAGATGACTTTAAACAGCTTCTATGTAAGACCCACAAACAAGAGCCACAGATTATCACAGCTCAATCTGAATGCTTTATTTTTTATTTTCTTTCCTATTAGCTGTTTTAAGGTTCTGGATTTTTAGCAGACCCTTGCTAGCTCTTAATTTTGAAATTTGTAAGGTTCCTATTCTTAATGTTGCCTTTGGCATTCTTAGTCACTCGTTAATATAAATTCAATGCCTGACTACAATTTGCTTATGACTTGGCAGAAAATATACAATCAAAATGGCTATTGAGTGTGTGCTCATTTTCCTCGTTATCAACCAGTTTTCTTTATTGTTTTTTATTCATTCTTTAGAGAAGAGAGGGGAGAGGAAGGGAGAGAGAGAGGAAAATAGAGAGAAGGAGGAAGGAGCAGGAAGCATCAATAATCCCCACAAATGCCTTGACCAGGCTAGCCCAAGGTCTCGAACTGGTGACCTCAGCATTCCAGGTCGACCCTCTATCCACTGAAATACCACTGGTCAGGCCCAGTTTTATTTAATAAGAGTCATTTTTAAATTAATCTGTTTCTTTACTAAGCAACTTTTAAATTATAAACAACATACAAGCCAGAAAGATAGAAATCTAAAATCCTTGTCACTCTGGCCGATTTGCTCAGTGAATAGAGCATTGAACTGGTGTATGGAGGTCCCAGATTTGATTCCAACTCAGGGCACATAGGAGAAGTAACTATTCTCTCCCACTCCCTCTCCCCCTTTTCTTTCTCTTACCCTCCCTCAGCCAGTGGCTCTGTTGGTTAGAGTGTTAACCCTGAGCACTGAGAATAGCTCAGTTATCCCCAGTGTTGGCCTCAGGCCTTAAGAATAGCTCAGTTGCCTTGAGCATTGGCCCCAGATGGGGTTGATGGGTAAATCCTGGTTGGGGCACATGTGGGAGTCTGTCTCACTATCTCCCTTCCTCTCACTTAAAATAAATAATTACATAAAAATAAAATAAAATCCTTTATATAAAACCTAAAAAGAGAAGTTTCACAGAAACAACACTTATGTAACTTGCACTGAAGCTAGATTTTATAGAGAGCTAAAGTACAGAGCAGTATTTTTAGAAGCTATCTCACTTTTGTAGACCTTTAAAAAGGCATACCACTTAGGCTGTACTCTAATTTTTTGGCTGATGTTCTCAATAATATAAATTTCATTACTTGGCATAGGATGGTGCTTGATGAGAGATTTCAAAATGTCATAATGATATTTGAAAGCCACATAAGAATATTTTGACTGAAAATGTATTATTGTGAGGTCTTCTGGAATAAGATTTGTTACACAAAGTTTTTTTTTTGCCTGTTACCTACAAATTGGACAAACACTATTATCTTGGTAAACTGACACCTTTCAGAATAGCCCCTGATATCACCAAGGGTCTTTTGGCTTGTCAATGTCCCAATTCTAGAAAAGAAGATCTTGATATAATTTAATTCAAAGATGAAAACTGGGCCTTGGATTGAGTTACAACTTTAGCCATTAAAATTTGAACTGTTTTCTTCTCTCTTAAATCATCTTTATTTTTTGTTTGTTAAGAGATCCTAAAAGTGGAGAAAAGGTATGTCTGCTATACAGAAATAGCTTGTGAACTGACTGTCACTAAGACTGTTTCCTATTGTTTCTATAACAAATTATCACAAACTGAGTAGCTTAACACAACATAAGTGTGTTGTCTTGCAGCTCTGAAGGTCAGATGTCCAAAATACATCTCACTAAACTAAAACTCAGGTGTCAGCAGGGCTGCAATCCTTCAGATTCTTTAGAGGAAAGTTCAGCTTCTCACGGTTTCAGCTCTAGAGACTGCCTGTCTTGGCTCATTGTTTTCTTTGATTTTCCAAGCCACCAATAGCATCATTCTGACCCCTGCTACCATTGTCATACCCCTTCGTTGACTCTTCCACTTCACTCTTTCACCTACAAGGACCCTTGTGATTATATTGGGCTTGTCTGGATAATTAAAAAAAAATCCCTCATCTGAAAGTCAGCTGATTAGCAACCTTATTTTGACCTGCAACCTTAGTTCTTTCTTGCCATGTAATGTAGCACAGTCACAAGTCCCAGGAATTAGAAAATTGGTATCTTTCGAGCTTTTATTCCACCACCCATAAAGGTCAAGAGGACAAGAAAACTTCACAGTGGTGGTTGAAAATAAAGCCACTTTTAAACACTAGGGCTCTCCAGATAGAATATGTGCCATCTTAAGGAACAACTACTGTGTTTACATCCCTCCCCATCTCACAGGTATATTAATAATATTGTTGGAAATGACAAAAAATTATAAAATAAGGTTATCTGGCTCATATCTCTTATTTGATTATCCAAAGGTTTTTGGATTAGAAATGAGATCTGTTCTTCAGTTTTAAGGTGGGAACTCAGGGCCCCTGGGTTAGAAATGTGCTACAAATGATGATCATAATCCTTCTCTTGGTATCAGTGTTGCAGCTGTCAAATGTGGGATTGCTGAAGCCTTAACTGATGCTATGCAGACACTGTCCTAACACAAGATTTAACAAATAACATTCCCATATAATAAACCAGAAAATTAGACAAATACAAAAGGTTGAGCAAGTGCCATCAGAATTTTTATACCTTAAGCAATGATGTAGAACTGGATTAATTATGTCCCCAGAAGATAGTGACCTATTTTCCAACTTAGACTGGAGAATTACCAATAAGGAGATAGAACTGAAACAACTTTTCCCTCAATCAAACACTACTTGAATCATGGGGCAGAAATATCTATCCCAGTATCATGTTAATGTATCAGCAAAGGTAACTTAGCTGCTTGCTTCAGAAAACCAACACAACTGGAAGATAAATGATAAATCAATAACAACCAATTACTTATTATAGCTAATACTTTGTTCAGCAAGAAATTCTTTAGCCTATACTCAAATTTGTGTTACTTTATTATCATGAATGTATATATTTTAGTGGTTATTTGCTGTTTTATTACATTGTTGAGTATCCAGTTACCACCTAAAACAGTGCCTGCCACATAGACGGTATTGTAAATAAATACTTTAATAAATCATGACAGGAATAAAAAAAATAGTTCTTCAAGATCCTTACTTCTGAGTAAAGCTCACCTGCTTGGACCCAAGGTTGCTGACTCGAGAAAGGGGCTACTTGGTCTGCTGAAGGCCCGCAGTCAAGGCATATATGAGAAAGCAATCAATGAACAACTAAGGTGTCACAACGAAAAACTAATGATTGATGCTTCTCATCTCTCTCCATTCCTGTCTGTCTGTCCCTATATCTATCTCTCTCTCTGACTCTCTGTCTCTGTAAAAAGAAAGAAAGAAAGAAAGAAAGAAAGAAAGAAAGAAAGAAAGAAAGAAAGAAAGAAAGAAAGAAAGAAAGAAAGAAAGGGGAAAATTGGAAAGCCACATGCAAAAGATTGAAATTTGACTACAGTTTGTGCTCCAGCACAAAAATTAATTCAAAATGGATTAAAGACCTAAATATAAGATCCAAAACAATAAATTACATAGAAGAAAACATAGGTACTAAGCTCATGGACCTTAGCCATAGAGAACAATTTATGAATTTGACCCCAAGGGCAAGGGAAGTAAAGGCAAAAATAAATGAGTTTTCTAAATAAAATTTAAAAATTAAAAAATAAGAAAAAAAAAAGATCCTTACTGCTCTGTGCCTACCAAACCAGCTCTATTACATTTATTATACACATTACTGTCTTCCAACTAGTTCACTACCTTGATGGACCACAGAATCACAACCCATGCTCTATAGGCTAGAAATATTCTCCCCTGATTTTCTTCTTCTAAGGCAATATTAAGATTCTGTCAAAGCTGTATTTTTCCCTTTGTTGCTGTAAGTCTAATAAAAGTAAGTTTGATATGCAATAGCTTTTTCTACTAATCATTTGGGGATTTATGAATTGATAGGGGCCAAGTTAAAAAAAAAACTACCATCTCCTAGTAACTTCCCAGTTTTTGCAAGGAAATGTCAGGGGTCAGAGAAACAACCATGTTCTTATCCACTTTTGAGAACTTCCTCATTAGGCCAACCATAAAGTCTGTGTCTATTGACTTCTCATGCAAATCAAACCACTGACAGTCATTCTTGACATGTCAGTTTTCTAAATAGGATCTAAAATTTAGGTTCCTAAGTGGGAAAAAGAAAATGAAGAAGAGTTTAAGTTTGAAATACTATTATCAGATATCATACCATATATATCATATAATGTCATACAATATTTATATTTAAATGTGTATAAAATATTCTTCTAAAAAACAATTTCTATAACTTGTCCCATGCCAACACTGAGAAAGGGATACTGACTAGAGTAAATCTTTTCTAATAAATAGAAAATATATATAACTAATAAATACAGAAGAATTTAACTCTTTAAAAAGACCATATTTTACTAAAAATACTTGTCAATATTTTTAGTTCCTATAAGAAAGAATAAGTTTATCTTATCTAATTATTATATTAGAGCATTTTAGTGGAATGATAATATCAAGGAGATACTGTTTTGTCAATTATGGATGAGAATTTTTGGGTCTATTATTATGAATCAGTCCAATATACCATACATACATTGTCAAACTATTTTCCTTCACATATTATGGGTTCTATCATGACTAGTTATAATTATGATAATTTTTAGTCATGTAATCTAAAATTTAATTGCTCTAAACCATAAAATTTGCCTAATTTATTACTGTTGAATATGTCCCAAATCAATATCCTAACCTAGCTCATAATTTGCAGGTTAAGAAAATAACACATTTGTGCTAAATAAAACCATAGAGATTCTAAAATAAAAAAAATAAAATAAAAATAAAAATATTTATAAAAAAAGAAAATAACACATTGTTCAAGTTCAGGATGAACTGTTACATGTCCCCACTCGACCAATTCTTTTTATACCATTAATTATCCAACATAGTAAATTAAGGCAAATTCAGAAAAAAAACTCATACGCAACTCTAGTAATATGATTTATTTTTCCATATAAAGTTGAAAATTACAAGATTTTTTGTTGTTGACAAAAACATAAAACAGAAATAGTTAACTAGAAAAGTAATATATATGAGTTAAAGCTCAATGATCTCTAACTTCAAAAAAAAATATTTTAACAAATAAAAATTGAAGTGCTTACCAGCACATTGTCTTATTTTTGCCATTTCATGCCACTTCTAATCCAAGATCTTGATTCATATCTCAGTTTGGGCTCTTATTCCATTGCCGCTTGATAACTTCTTTCCTTTATATGCACCTAAAATAAATAATCTCACTTCACATTCAAATCAATTTTTGAAGCAAAGTCTACATTCAAATTATAAAGATTCTAGATTGAAAACTAAGATTTTCTGCAATGTCAATGCAGGACAATGTAATCCCAAAGTTGATTTTGATGTAGAACAAAAAACAATGACAGAAAATCAAATGCACAATATATTTTAAATGAAATGTTTTTGTTTACAACAATTAATATAGATCTTTCTTGAAACTCTAGTTAAAATTCAACAATGAAATCTGCCAATGCATAGCCAAACTTGTTATGATGACATGTGTGTCTTAGAATTGGATATTCGAGCATATTTAGGAACCATGTATTCTGCATTACCTTGCTATGTGACTTTCTACAAAATCATTCAGCTTGTCTGGGCCTTAACTGTCTTATACATTAATTTAAAATAACATGAAAAATAAAATAGTTGTAAAGCTACCTGCTCTAAATTTTACACAGAAGTATCAATATTCATTCAATAAAGAGAAGGTGGCCTTGGCTGTTTGGCTCAGTGGTAGAGCATCAACCCAGCTTGTGGATGTCCCTGTTCAATTCTTGGTCAGGGCACACAGGAGAAGTGACGATATTGTTCTCCACCCCTCCCTTTTACCCTTCTCTATCTCTTTCTCTCTCTTCCTCTCCTGAAACCATGGTTTCATTGATTCCAGCACATTGGACCCAGGCACTGAGGATGGTTTCTTGAAGCCTCTGCCCCAGGTGCTAAAAATAGCTCAGTTGCTGAACAATGGAGCAATGGCCCAGGTAGGCAGAGCACCCCCTACAGGGGATTGCTGGGTGAATCTCTCTTCAGGAACATGCAAGAGTATATCTCTTTGCCTCACTTCCTCTTGATAATAATAATAAAAAAAAGGAAAAAGAAGATACTGATATTTCACATGATGTTTAAGTTTTCAGCAAACTAATTGTGTGGTGCTTTACTATGCTTCTCTGCATAAACTCTGTCAAATTTTTCATTAATATGTAATAATATTACTACATATAAATACATAAAATAATAAACATTTGTATCTTAATGAATTTCAAAAAAGATGATCAATCTTAGATTCAAGATTTATT
Source organism: Saccopteryx bilineata (assembly GCF_036850765.1). NCBI lineage: Eukaryota > Metazoa > Chordata > Mammalia > Chiroptera > Emballonuridae > Saccopteryx > Saccopteryx bilineata. The sequence goes on along the minus strand of NC_089501.1, from coordinate 35,323,403 downwards.
TTATCAAAGAAGCTTTCTCTGACATTCCTATCACCTTCTCTCTGTATTAGGAGAATGCACAGCCCTAAGAGACTAGGAAAGCTCATGATCCCTGTGTGTGCTTCAGCAAAGATGTGCTACAGAAGGAGTTGCATAATTAACGGAATAGTTCTGAGAGTAAGAATTAGATTTAAATTCCCAAACTACCTAAATTTAAGTTTTAGTTACTACCTCTGTGACCTTCACTACTTATCACATTTTTCATAATTCTTATTTTTTTTTCTTTTTTTCTTTTTCTGAAGTTAGAAGCCGAGACAGTCAGACAGACTCCTGCCTGCATTCGACTAGGATCCACCTGGCATGCCCACCAAGGTGTGGTGCTCTGCCCATCTGGGGCATTGCTCTGCTGCAACTGGAGACATTCTAGTGCCTGAGGTGGAGGCCATGGAGCCATCCTCAGTGCCCAGGGCCAATTTAGCTCCAATGAAGCCTTGGCTGCAGGAGGGGAAGAGAAAGATATAGAGGAAGGAGAGGGGGAAGGGACACTTCTCCTGTGTGCCATGACCAGGAATTGAACCTGGGACTTCCATACGCCGGGCTGACACTCTACCACTGAGCCAACTTGCCAGGGCCTTCATAATTCTTCTTTCCTTATTCAAAAAATGGAGCTATCCCTGTCCTGGAAACTTTTCAAGATTTAAATATGATAATGAGTTAAATCCTAAACACTAACCTAGCAAAGAGTAGTCATTCAATACTTGATGAAGAGTATGGTTTTTAAAAGTATGTTAGCCAGAAGTTTGGCCGCAAAATTCTAAAGGTCATATTGTTAAGGCTCTATGTTTGTTTGTTTTTTCCTACAACCACATAAATATACTCACATTAACCTAGACTAGATTTTTTCTGGACTTTCCTTGATCTTATCAGAGAGTGTAAAAAATAAAAACACCAGTTTTATACAACTATGCAATGGCTGCCACTTGACTTAGAGCAGGGGTCGGGAATGTTTTTGGCTGAGAGAGCCATGAATGCCACATATTTTAAAATGTAATTCTGTGAGAGCCATACAACGATCCATGTATACGGTACGCATTATTCAATAAAAATTTGGTGTTGTCCTGGAGGACAGCTGTGATTGGCTCCAGCCACCTGCAACCATGAACATGAGAGGTAGGAAATGAATGGATTGTAATACACGGGAATGTTTTATATTTTTAACGTTATTATTTTTTTTATTAAAGATTTATCTGAGAGCCAGATGCAGCCATCAAAAGAGCCACATCTGGCTCGTGAATCATAGGTTCCCGACCCCTGACTTAGAGCAATTGTAAAATGCCAAAGATTGTAAAATAATATAGCTTATTAAATGTGTTTAAAAAGTTTTCCAATTTAAAAAAATTATTTCTTAGAGTCAATTAAATAAGAATCCTTAACCATTCAGACCCTTTTAGGGCGAGGATACAGGCCCAGCTAGCCCCTTAGCCTTCCTGCCTTCAGACACATTCCCCTCTCTTCAAGTGCTCTCCCACCTCGCTAAATCTCACCTTTGCCTTGAAGGTTCCTCCCATCGTCCTTCTCCCTTCAGAACACCTGTAATCCTTTACTAGTTTCTCAAATGTTGGAGTTAACACTGTCTACTTTGCACTTTGTTGTATCTGCTGTACTAAAGTGCCAATTTCTGAAAGTACAGAAAGTACTAATTTATTTTTGAATCTCTTACAGTGCTTTCTGCAAGGTAGAAACTCAATATACATTGCCTGATCAGATAAAGGGAATGGTAGCAGCAATATTTACATTTCAGTGAGTGATGATATTTGTAAGAATCTCAAAAATAATCGATTACATTTAGCAAAATAATATTAACCTAAACAATTCTTACTTCAGCTAATGTGATCACAGAGTTTTTCATCCAATCAAGTAAAATGAAAACCAGAAATATATCTCCACCCTATTTTTTGACCACTGAAGAAGTGCTGAGTTCAAAAGCCCTCCAACACACTCTTTATTTCCTGTTATCAAATACATTATCCTTTAAAGTGAAAAAAAAAAAGTATTTAATGGTTGTTATCTTGGCACTAAGGTCCTGATCTATATTGAATAATAATTTTATAAGATGCTTGAAATAGCCTGACCTGTGGTGGCGCAGTGGATAAAGCGTCGACCTGGAAATGCTGAGGTCGCCGGTTCGAAACCCTTGGCTTGCCTGGTCAAGGCACATATGGGAGTTGATGCTTCTTGCTCCTCCCTTCTCTCTCTCTGTCTCTTTCTTCTCTCTCTCTCTCTCTCTCTCTCTGGCTCTCTCTCTCCCTCTCTCTCTCCTCTCTAAAAATGAATAAATAAAATTAAAAAAAAAAGAAACATTAAAAAAAAAGAAAAAGAAATGGCAGTATGTTTAAAAAAAAAAAAAAGATGCTTGAAATACTATGATATCCCATAGAGTTTTGTCAAGAACAGTGAACGGTCTAAGACATATAGTATTTGCAAATCAATCTGTTGATCTGCCACTGTTTCATGGATGCTGAAAGAGACAAAACCATGAGTCAAAAACAAAGGAAAGTTTATTTCTCAAAGCAATAGCAGCAACCAGAGAATTCTTATTTTTGCACTCATTCTCCAAGTCTCACTTCCCTCAGGGTGATACAGAGAGGGTCAAGTAAGCAGTTGGTTGCAGAAAGGAAATCCTGAGCTTAGGGACCTAAATCTTTTATACTGAGCAATAAGCACACCTCCTCGTCGCTTGGAGAGGAAATATCTTCTGTATCTTCCAATACTGTAAGCAAACATGCCCTTGTTCCAAAGGGAGACCATTTCCTTGTCAAGGCTCTCCGCTCTACAAACACCTTGAAAAGATCATCTGAAAGAAAGACACTTTTTCTCTTTGCTTAGAAGATGGGCAGAAAAGTGAGACACCATGGACAATTTTCTCCCAACAAATGCACTTATTGACTCACATCAAAGCAAAGTACCAAGGTCCAAGGTTCACTGGTCTACCATGTAAAGAAAGCAATATTATACAATAATGCAACACATCCACTTCTAAAAAGTGCCAAGCTACAGGGATGGGCAAAACTTGGTTTATAATTGCTCATGTGGAAAACAATACAATAATTAATATAAGAATAAATTCTGTTCCACATACTGACAACTATAAACCTACTTTGGCCAACTGGTATGTAGACTTGTGCAAATAAAATAACAGAGCACAGCAGAAAAGAGTGTTAAGAGCAAAACACTCAAAACTTTGTCAATGACACATTAAAAATAATACAAATAGGAATCTAATAAAAACAGTAGCATGAGTTTGCACATATTTTTAGTTAATTAATAGATAAATATTCCAACAAATGTGACATTTTTACCTTAAAAAAAATTAAGTTTGCGCCTGACCAGGCGGTAGCGCAGTATAGAGCTTCGGACTGGGATGTGGAGGACCCAGGTTCGAGACCCTGAGGTCGCCAGCTTGAACACAGGCTCATCTGGTTTGAGCAAGGCTCATCACTTTGAGCCCAAGATCGCTGGCTTGAGCCAGGGGTCACTCAGTCTGCTGTAGCCCTCCACTTAAGGCACATATGAGAAATCAGTCAATGAACAACTAAGGAACTGCAATGAAGAAGAATTGATGTTTCTCATCTCCCTCCCTTCCTGTCTGTCTGTCCCTATCTGTCCCTCTCTCTGACTTTCCAACTCTGCCACACACACACACACACACACACACACACACACACACAATTAAAGTTTGCTTGTGGAAGTGAGTGTAGAGTTTTGAGTTACTGTGAAGTGTTGTAAAGGGGGTTATCTGAAATCAGATAGAAAATTATAAGGGCAGATGTGGGTGTGACTCATAACACACATGGTGAAATGGATAGAGGGTAGATGTTTGAGGAATGCATGTAGGTGCATGCATTTTGTGTTTTCCTTGTGACTCCAGCCGAACTGAGTGACATTCTCTACATTCACCTAGTGCTTCTCATAAATAAAATCACACGTAAAGAGATACAATATCTGTGTTATGTTCAAATTATTCCCTAATATATCAATTTCAATGGGAAAAATTTTTGCATTTTTACGACAAGTAGTATAGCAGAATTAACTTTATATGAAAATCTTTTCACAAATGGCACATTCATTTATTCATTACAGCATATTTCCTGCAGACCTCTATTAACAAACATTTTCATTAGCTTAATTTTGAACTAAGCAATGTACTTGAAAGTACATTCATTTTATTGGTCTGTGTTATCCAAATCCAATGTAATTGTAAAAATCGAGAACAATTTAGTAAGTCCTTGCTCATTTTTCTTTGCTGCTATCCTATTTCTCTCCTAAAGTTAACTGGTGACAATTTTGTGTTATCCTTCTAGATATTGTTGTAGTTTCACACACATAGATAGATTTTTTTCTTTCTTTTTTTTTTGCATCTATGAAATTATTCAATATTTATATTTCTGAGCTAATTATTTTTCATTCTGAGATTTAATATATTGTATAGTTATTTCTGTTAGGACATCATTCTCATCAAGAGCTATATACTATTTCATGCTATGAATGTTACAGCAGTTACATGAGTTAACTGCTTCTCTACAAATATTCTTGAAAGAGGAAAAAAAGTACTGATACTCACATGTAAATTTTATGTAGAATAACTTTCTGGAAATAGTATTAATGGATGAAAGACTATACCATTATATATTTTGATAGATATTGGCAAATTAAAGCACTCTCAGACCACATTAATATTCTTTTTTCCATATCTTTGCCAGCACTGGATATTATCCATCTTTTAACATTTTTGTTAATTTCATAGTAATTGATTTTTGGTCTGTATTTAATATAGTTTATCAGTGAGAGTGTGAACTTTTTATGTTTGTTGATCATTGCATTTCATCTCTGAATTGTTTATTAGCCATTGCCTGTTTTTGTCATTGCATTTGGGGGGTTCTAAAATATTTGTGTGTGGAAGTTCTTCATATATGTTATTAATCTGCTGTCTCTTATTTTTGGTGCATAATATTTCTTCAAATAATATGTTTTAACTGTGGCAGGGTTAACTTCAAAAAAAAAAGAAAATCTTATTCATATAAAATATCCTGAAGTTTTTTCATGATTTTTTTAATTTCGAGAAGATACTAAGAATTAGTCAAGTGTCAGTAAGTGAATAAATAACTAATAGAGGGTTGGACATTAAAAATATAAAGAAAGAACAAAAGAGAGAAAAACTGCAAACTCAATAGGTATAAAATGTCAATGAGGAGTGTGAAAGAAACATCAGCTTACAGTGCTTTTCTCCTAGATGAATCCTGTTAAGAGCATTATGACTAAAGTAAAGCTGTTTTATCCAGGGAAGAGAAAAGCTTTCTAATAAGGAGTAACACAAATCTATAAATAACACTAAGGTTATTTTTACAAATGTAAAGAAATTGAATAGGGAGATGCTATTATTAAGTTTCATTATAATATCAGTCAAGTACAAAGGCTGCAATTGATTGGCATAGTAATATTGTATAAAGAAAAAATTTTCCTATGAAAATTTCTAGCATCTTAGATTTAGTGTCAACACAGGGTCATAGTATATTTTCTAGGCACCTAAACCAAAACTTGCAAGGACGGGGATGGAATAAAAGTGATAGAGGTCTCTGGACTCGTAAGAAGAAAAAAGATGAAGAGAAAACAAGTCACACACAGATTTTGTCTGAAAAATATTTATAGGAAGGATGAAAGGCAAGTGTTTTCCACTTTATTTCATAAGGTTAAAATATTCATATGTATTTACAACCCTCGATACCAGGTCTTTTTGTATAAGTAAATAATAAATTTGAGGCTAATTAAAAATACTTTCTGAATAGGATCACCTGTGTTTTCAAGGTCAGTGCAAAAAAACTCTTTTTACAAATTGTGACAATTCAAATATATCTTCCTTCTCAGGTTAAGTGGAAAGAAATACATAACCCACAAGGGGCTGAAATATGCAGGGGTGTGATTATAAAACTACTGTCTCTTGAGAACCTGGTAGAAATAAGATATGTATCTCTGGAGGGCATTCCAGAGATGAGAGAAATTTAGTGAATACAAACAGATGGACACATTGCTCACATTTCTCAGCTCTAAACATTATGTTGCGCGTAGCTGGGTTCCATTATTGCACTTAGGCTGTAGGGCAGTGATCTGGACCGTCTTTGTTCTCCCCAGTAAGAACTGATGCATTTCAAGTCGCTAATCAGCATTGTCTGTGCATTTGCTCAGCTAATCTTCTGGCAATGTGTGATGAACAATCTGTCTATTGACCATCTCAGCAGTGGCTAGCCCCTCCACCCTCACCCCATGTTGATCCTCATCTAGTTTCTGCTGGCTGCTCTTTTTTCCTATAAAAGAAGGGGGTATGAAAAGCCGATCTTTCTTTTCCCCTCCCCCAAGTTTCAATTCTCACTCTGCTGGCCAGTTCTCCACTCCCTCCTCTCAGTGATGCCTTCTGGAATTTGAAAAATGCTGTCCAATTCTTAGCTTGTTCTTGGATAATTACTGAATTTCAGCCACCTTGAGCTCCCTCCCAAACAAGAGACGTGTTTCTGCTATCTTTCAGATCTGTGTGTGTAAAAGAATTCATTTATAACTAATAGGGACATTTTGGTAACGTATGTCATCATTTTATCCAGGGAAAACTTCTGATTAGCTCTCTGTATTAGGACATAGAGCAGTCAGTCTGGAAGATACTGACCCCCTGTGATAATATAGGAATTTGCCAAGGATCCCTTTGTAATAGACCCCGAGGAAGAAAATACAGAAAATCTCTGTATTTCTTATTTGAAAATTTTTTGTTTTTTATACTACTGCAGGAGTAAAATAGAAGAAACAATTTGTTAAGACTCACCATGAATTTACTTTTAACAGACGGAGTAGGAGAAGCTGTAACATAAAATATACTTAATTATAATTTTTAAAGCTACCAGTACAACACAAAATATTATTGCCTGAGACTACAAAATTTGACTTTACCTGTTCATGTAAAGCTGCTCACACTCAACCTCAAGCTAACATACTCATTTGCTAGGGACAAAATCAGAAAGGAAATCAGATAATTACCTGTATTTCTGTTTTGCCTCATCCTCTGGTTATAACCACATATAACTATAACCACATATAACTCAACCACATATAACCAGTTATATATACATTTAACTACAAATAAATACAAAATAGAGAAATTAAAGTTCTGTCTTGGCAGAAAAACACATACCACAAAGGAATATTTGTACTTACTGGATCTCAAATCCCTTTCCATCTTCCTTCTTTTTCTTTATTTCTCTAAAGAAAATAAACACCCAAGTATCACCATTGGAGCTGAAACATTTCAAAGATAAATACACTTCCCCTGCTAATAATATCAGAATCTAATGAGAACAGTCATTGTTTAAACACACAAGATTTGGGGGCATTGTTGCTTCTCATACATAGACTCAAAATCTTTAGAGATTGATTCTAGAGCATCTGTGCTTTTGTCTTCTGGGCATTCAGACAGACTAGAAATTGCCCTGGATTGAGTAAATGCATCAGGACCCCTCTATTAGGTGGGATATATATCTAAGATAGGGCTATGAATACTTTAAATTTTGTGCTCAGTCAATAACCAAGGACTCTCCTGGGGCATGTCAAGGAGGCACATAAATTTTAAGAAATCAATGAAAAAAAGATGAAAATCAACAGATTATTGATAAAGTTACTATATGTATTATGCTCCGATGGTGCTTTGCTAATCTCTTTGTAACAGCATTTACTCATATTGTATTGTAATTTTTCTATAGCTGAATCTATCTTCTGGTAAACTTTGATCCATTGCAGGGTAGCTTAGGTAGTTTTTATTTTTCTTCCTTTAAATAAAGTTGTGCAATGAGGCAAATTATAAATATATGTGAATATAAATAATTAAACATTTTCTTTGATCCCAAGAGCCTAGTACAATGCCTGATACATATACATTAGATAATCAACTCATCTGATTATAAGAACTAAATTGTGAAAAAAAATATAAAGGAGACCAGATCTTTTATTTCAACCTCATTTTGAAATTTATCCCTCCTATGACCATAATTCTCTTTCAAGTTACTACCTCCTTTTTTATTTTTCTGCCAAACAACTTTGCAAGAAACATCTACATTTACTGCCTTCAAGACTAATTTAGTCATAAATCATTAATATTTTATTTAAAGAAATAAGAAAAATTAGAAAACTTAAAAGCCATCTACAGAAGAGTTAAGTTTGCAGAAATCCTCATTGAGAGTTTTATGGTATTTTAAATTTTTATTCTGGCTTTCTAACAAATTCTAGTACCAGTATAGCTTCCTAATGATGATTTATAAAGTGTTATAAAGTGCACCTCAATCTCTGAAGAAAATGCTTTGAGGACTCACTCTTCAATCATCACGGTACATGGCATGACTCATTTCTAAAAGTTTTCACCCTCTAATCTTTATCAGAATTTCAAAAATAAATTCAATCCTTTTGTATAAAAGCACTAAAAGACTTTGCTCCAGAAAAGTGAAGTATGTATAATTCAGGGCATGGTTACTGAAGTCACCAGACTCACATCCCAGCACTCAGGAAAAGTTCTATACCTGGCGGATGGGTTTATTGAGTTTCAAATGAAGAAACCCAGGGCAACTCAATTTTATTTTCTCATTTAATAAGGTTTTGTTACTCTTCTTGTTTATGGGCTTTTACTATGGAAGTGTTGGCCCTGGCCGGTGGGCTCGGCAGTGGAGTGTTAGCCCGGCGTGTGGAAGTCCGGGTACAATTCCAGGTCAGGGCACACAGGAGAAGTGACCATCTGCTTCTCCACTCCTCCTTCTTCTCCTCTCTCTCTCTCTCTCTCTCTCCCTCTCTCTCTCTCTCTCTCTCTCTCTCTCTCCCCCCTTCTGTTTCTCTTTCTCTGTCTTCCCCTCTTGCCGTCATGGCTCAAACATTTTGAGCAAATCCGCCCCAGGCACTGAGGATGTCTCCCTGGTCTAGCTTCAGGAACTAAAAAAAATACCTTGGTTGCCTAGCAACAGAGCAGTGGCCACAGAAAGGCAGAGCATTGCCTGGTAGGGGGGCTTGCCGGATGGATCCCAGTCAGGGTGCATGTGGGAATCTATCTCTCTGTCTCCCCACCTCTCATGTAATAATGATAAAAAAAAATAATAAGTGCTGACGCTATCAAAGTCAAGTGCCATCTTGCAAGGGTAGGTTTAAGTACTTGGTTCAGATTGGTAGACAAAATTTAAGGGAAGATTCCATTTCAACAGAATAGAGCTAGGAAAGACTATAAGTGAGGTCACTGGAAAATAAAAGAGTTGCAGTAACATAAGAGCTTCAGACCCACTGCCCTGTAGTTTTGCTACTGTTGCTTTTCAAGGTCACTAATGTGCTGGTCTTTAGATTGTTTTAGTATTGAATTAGAAATCTTTAAGAGTTAGAGGAAAGACAATATTCCTAATTTGTTTTGGTTGAGAATAAGATCAAGATCAATAAGATTTTGTGCATATATGAAATCCTGTCAAGGCCTAAAAGAAAGATCCTCATAAACTTAATTTCCAAACACATGCTCTTTTATATATCAAAGCTCTAATGCTAGTGTTTTATAAATGGTTAGGAAGCTTTTATGTGACTTCCTTTTATCATCACAAACAATTCTGCTAATGTGTGAATGGAAAGGTAAAAAAATAAACAGAAACACCCAAATAAGGGAGGAACTACGAAAAGAGACACCGTATTGAAAAGACACATCAATCACTGTGTCCCACCAGCATTTTGAGAAATACTGGGCCTGAGAGAAGAACACAGATACAAGTAAATATAATTCTGACTTTATAAACAGTATTTAAGACATCTATTTTCATTCATGGCAAAAAAAAAATAGTTAAAAGTAAATGGAAGAGAGATTTACAACTGCTTGAAGTAAGTTTATACATTTCTAGAGCAACCAAAAAGAAAGTGCTCATGAACTAAGTTAAATCGTATCTCAGGCCCTGGCCGGTTGGCTCAGCGGTAGAGCGTCGGCCTGGCATGCGGGGGACCCAGGTTCGATTCCCGGCAAGGGCACATAGGAGAAGCGCCCATTTGCTTCTCCACCCCCTCCCTCCTTCCTCTCTGTCTCTCTCTTCCCCTCCCGCAGCCAAGGCTCCATTGGAGCAAAGATGGCCCGGGTGCTGGGGATGGCTCCTTGGCCTCTGCCCCAGGCGCTAGAGTGACTCTGGTCCTGGTGGGCAGAGCGTCGCCCCTGGTGGGTGTGCCGGGTGGATCCCGGTCGGGCACATGCAGGAGTTTGTCTGACTGTCTCTCCCCGTTTCCAGCTTCAGAAAAATACAAAAACACAGAAACAAAATTGTATCTCATATGGGCTGAAAGATATGACAATAAAATAAAAGAACCCAGGTAGAAATGGAAAGCAGAAAAAATCATTTAAGAATGCCTGAAAGTAGCCTTACCAGGCAGTGGAACAGTGGATAGAGCATCAGACTGGGATGCAGAAGACCCAGGTTCGAAACGCCAAGGTCGCCAGCTTAAGCGTGGGTTCATCCGGTTCTAGCAAGGCTCACAGCTTGAGCCCAAGGTCGCTGGCTCGAGCAAGGGGTAGTAGTCTGCTGTAGTCCTCTGGTCAAGGCATATATGAGAAAGCAATTAATAAACAACTAAGGTGCCGTAATGAAGAATTAATGCTTCTCTTCTCTCTCCCTCCTTGTCTGTCTGTCCTTATCTGTCCCTCTCTCTGACTCTCTCTCTGTCTCTGTAACAAAAAAAAAAAAAAGATGCCTTAAAGGAGAGAATAAAAATATACAAACAATGTGACAATTCAGAAATTATCTTTGTGCTAAGTTTCAATGTAATAAGGATTTGTTTATTATTGCTGATGTTATTTTTAATAAATAGAGTCAACATAAATCTAGGAGTTAAGAGATGAATTCTGGAATCAAACTACCTACATTCAAATCCCAGCTCTGCTCTTTAGAACTGGGTGAATTTTGGCTAATGATTTAACCACTCTGTACCAGTTCATCATCTGTATAATAGAGACCATTCTAGGACCAACCTGAGGATATATTGGGTCAATATGTGTAATGTACTGTATCTTTTCCACAGCAAATATTTCATAAAACTTATCTATATTTAGCTGCACATTCCCACCTCAGTGCCCCTCAGTAGTATACAGTTCTTGGCTGAGGTCACTATCAGGCCTATATGATCCAGTAGAAAACAGAGAAGCCATGCTCCCATTTGTGTGCAGCTCTCAATACATAATGTCTCACATTACCATGTGTCCTAGTGTCCTTCAAATCAGAATGATGTCAAAGGTATGAGCGAAGCAGAACCCCATCTATTTTCTTTGTATTCCAGAGAATAAACTCACACAATTATGTTTCACCTGTTTCAAATGCAATTACTTGACATTTGAACTCACTCTTCTCTTTTAAAAGGTATTTTTTATTGATTTTAATTTATTGTGTTTACATAGATTCTAGTGTTGCTCCGAATGCATCCCCCCACCCCACATTCCCCACAACATCACCTTTAACTCCCACCTAACTGCACCCTCCCCCCTTCCCTTTAGATTTATCCCATCCTATCATCCTCTTTCTCTCTGTCCTCTTTTCCTCTGGTCCCTTTGATCCCTCCTCTGTCTCAATTCCATTCCTCGGTTCACATTGTTCATTGATTCCTCAAATGAGTGAGGTCATATGATATTTTTCTTTCTTGGTCTGGCTTATTTCACTTAACATAATAGTTTCCAGGTCCATTCATATTGTCGCAAAAGGTAAGATTTCCTTCTTTCTCATGGCCACATAGTATTCCATTGTATATATTTACCATAGCTTTTTAATCCACTTGTCCACTGGCGGACACTTGGGTTGTTTCCAGATCTTTGCTATTGTCAACAATGCTGCCATAAACATGGGGGTGCATTTCTCCTTCGGAACAGTGCTATGGTGTTCTTGGGGTATATTCCTAAAAGTGGGATAGCTGGGTCAAAAGGCAGTTCAATTTTTAATTTTTTGAGGAATCTCCATACTATTTTCCACAGTGGCTGCACCAGTTTGCATTCCCACCAGCAGTCCAGGAGGGTTCCCTTTTCTCCACATCCTCGCCAGCACTTATTCTGTGTTGTTTTGTTGATGAGCGCCATTCTGACAGGTGTGAGGTAATACCTCATTGTGGTTTTAATTTGCATTTCTCTAATGATTAGTGATGTTGAGCATTTTTTCATATGCCTATGGGCCATCTGTATGTCCTCTTTGGAGAAGTATCTATTCATTTCTTTTGCCCATTTTTTGATTGTATTGTTTGTTTTCCTGGTGTTGTTTTACAAATTCTTTAAAAATTTTGGTTATTAACCCCTTATCAGACATATTGTCAAATATGGTCTCCCATTGTGTAGTTTGTCTTTTTATTCTGTTCTTATTGTTTTTAGCTGTGCAGAAGCTTTTTAGTTTGATATAGTCCCATTTGTATATCTTGTCTTTTATTTCACTTGTTCGTGGAGATAAATCAGCAAATATATTATATATTGCTGCGAGAGATGTCGAAAAGCTTACTGCCTATGTTTTCTTCTACGATCCTTCTGGTTTTACGGCTTACATTTAAGTCTTTTATCCATTCCATTTTGAGTTTACTTTTGTGAATGGTGTAGGTGGTCAAGTTTCATTTTTTTTGCAGGTAGCTGTCTAATTTTCCCAACACCATTTGTTGAAGAGGCTGTCTTTACTCCACTGTATGTTCTTACCTCCCTTTGTCAAATATCAGTTGTCCATAAAGGTGTGGGTTTATTTCTGGGTTCTCTGTTCTATTCCATTGATCTATATGCCTGTTCTTCTGCCAGTACCAAGCTCTTTTGAGTACAATGGTTTTGTAGTATAACTTGATATCCAGAAGTGTGATGCCTCCCACTTTATTCTTCCTTTTCAAGATTGCTGAGGCTATTCATGTTCTTTTATGGTTCCATATAAATTTTTGAATATGTGTTCTATATCTTTGAAGTATGTTATTGGTATTTTAATTGGTATTGCATTGAATTTATAAATTGCTTTGGGTAATATAGACATTTTAATGATGTTTATTCTTCCTAACCATGAGCATGGTATATGCTTCCACTTGTTTGTATCTTCCTTGATTTCTTTTATCAATGTTTTATAATTTTCAGAGTACAAGTCTTTAATCTTCTTGGTTAAATTTACTCCTAGGTACTTTATTTTTTTGTTTGCAATAGTGAAGGGGATTGTTTTCTTAATTTCTCTTTATGAAAGTTCATTGTTGGTGTATAAAAATGCCTCTGGCCTGACCTGTTGTGGCGCAGTGGATAAAGCATCGACCTGGAAATCCTGAGGTCACCGGTTCGAAACCCTGGGCTTGCCTGGTCAAGGCACATATGGGAGTTGATGCTTCCAGCTCCTCCCCACCTTCTCTCTCTGTCTCTCTCTCCTCTCTCTCTCCCTCTCTGTCTCTCTCTCTCCCTTTCTCTCTCCTCTCTAAAATGAATAAATAAAATTTAAAAAAAGAAAAAAATGTCTCTCATATCTGAGTATTAAATTTATATCATGCCAACTTGCTGAATTCATTTATAAGGTCCAGTAGTTTTTGATTGAGACTTTAGGCTTATCTATATACAATATCATATCATCTGCAAATAATGATAGTTTTACTTCTTTTCCAATTTGAATGCTTTTTATTTCTTCTTATCTGATTGCTGTGGCTAAAACTTCCAGGACTATGTTGAATAAGAGTGGTGAAAGGGGGCATCCCTGCCTTGTTCCTGATCTTAAGGGGATTGCTTTTAATTTTTGCCCATTAAGTATGATGATGGCTGTGGGTTTGTCATAGAAGGCCTTTATCATGTTGAGGTATGTTCCCTGTATTCCCACTTTGCTGAGAGTTTTGATCATGAATGGGTGCTAGATTTTATCAAATGCTTTTTCTGCATCTATTGAAATTATCATGTGGTTTTTCTCCTTCCTTTTGTTTATGTGAGAAATCACATTGATTGATTTGTGAATATTGTACCAGCCTTGCCTCCCCAGAATAAATCCCACTTGATCATCATGTATGATTTTTTTCATATATTGCTGGATCTGGTTTGCTAATATTTTGTTGAGGATTTTAGCATCTAAATTCATCAGGGATATTTGCCTATAATTTTCTTTCTTTGTGTTGTCTTTGCCTGGTTTTGGAATCAGAATTATGCTCCCCTCAAAAAAGGAGCTTGGAAGTCTTCCTTCCTCTTGAATTTTTTGAAATAGCTTGAGAAGAATAGGAGTTAGTTCTTCTTTGAATATTTGGTAGAATTCATTTGTGAAACCATCGGGCCCTGGGCTTTTGTTTATTGAGAGTTTTTTGATAACTGTTTCCATCTCTTTTGTTGTAATCTGTCTGTTTAGGTTTTCTGATTCTTCCAGATTCACTTTTAAAAGATTATATGTATCAAGAAATTTTCCATTTTATCTAAGTTTTACAATTTTTTGGCATACAGTTCTTCATAGTATTTTCTTACAATCCTTTGTATTTCTGTTGTGTCAGTTGTTATTTCTCCACTCTCATTTCTAATTTTATTAATTGAGTCTTCTCTCTTTTTTTCTTGGTGAGTCTGGCTAAAGGTTCATCAATCTTGTTTACCTTTACAAAGAACCTGCTCCTGATTTCATTGATCCTCTGTATTGTTTCTTTAGCCTCTATGTCATTTATTTCCACTCTGATCTTTATTATTTCCTCCCTTCTACTACCTCTGGGCTTTACTTGCTGTTCTTTTTCTAGTTCTTTTTGATGCAGGGTTAAGTTGTTTATTTTAGCTTTTTCTAGCTTCTTAAGGTATGCCTGTAATGCTATAAACTTCCCTTTCAGGACTGCTTTTGCTGTGTCTCATAAATTTTGAGTTGTTGTATGCTCATTATCATTCATTTCTTGAAATTATTTTATTTCTTCTTTGATCTCATTGTTAACCCATTTGTTATTTAATAACTTGCTATTTCATTTCCAAGTGTTTGAGTATTTTTCAGTTTTTCTGTTGTGGTTGATTTCTAGTTTCATGCCATTGTGATCAGTGCAAATGATTGATATGATTTCAATCTTCTATAATTTGTTGAGACTGCTTTTGTGCCCTAACATGTGGTCTATCCTAGAGAATGTCCCATGAGCACTTGAAAAGAATGTATATTCTGCTTCTTTAGGTGAAAGGTTCTGAAGATATCTATTTAATCAAGTTGATCTAGTGTGTCTTTTAAGTCTGCTGTTTTTTTGTTAATTTTCTTTCTTGAGCATCTATCTAGTGATGTTAGTGGGGTATTAAAATCCCCTACTATTATATATAGTATTGCCATTGATCTCACCCTTTATATCCATCAAAGTCTGCTTTATATATTTAGGTGCTTCTATATTAGGTGCATAGATATTTATAATGGTTATATCATATCTTCCTGTTGGATTGCTCCCTTTATCATTATGTAGTGATCTCCTTTATCTCTTACTATAGCCTTTGTTTTAAAGTCCATTTTGTCTATAAGTATTGCTACCCAAGCTTTTCTTTCATTTCCGTGTGCATGAAATATTTTTTCTATCCTTTTACCTTTAGTCTGTGTGCATCTTTTGTTTTGATGTGTGTCTCTTGTAGATAGCATATATATGGGTCCTATTTTCTCATCCATGCAGCAACCCTATGTCTTTTGATTGGATCATTTAATTTATTTACATTTAAGGTTATTATTGTTGACATATAGTTGTTTCTTGCCATTTTATTCTTTAAAGCTGTATTCCTCTTTTGCTATATTCTTTTGCTCCTTTGGTCTTTTTACAACAGGCCCCTTAACATTTCCTGCAGCATTGGTTTGGTTGTAATGAATTCCTTGAGTATTTTTTTGTCTGGGAAGCTTTTTATTTCTCCTTCAGTTTTAAACGATAGCCTTTGCTGGATAAAGTAGTCTTTGTTGTAAGCTCTTATTCTGCATTACTTTGAATATTTCTTGCCATTCTCTTCTAGCGCCAGTGTTTCTAATGAGAAGTTGGATGTCATCATTAGAGGGCTGTTTTGTAGATAGCCTTTTTTTTCTCTAGCAGCTTTTAATATTTTCTCTTTATCTCTTAGCTTTAGTATTTTAATTATAATGTGTCTTAGTGTAGATTCTTTGGGTTTCTCTTTTTTGGAATTCTCTGTGCTTCTTGAACTTGTGTGACTTTCTCCTGCATCAATTTAGGGAAGTTTTCAGCTAATTTGATTGAACAAAGTCTCTATCCCTTGTTCTTTCTCTTCTTCTTCAGGAACCCCTATGATGCAGATGTTATTTCTCTTCATGTTGTCACAGAGCTCTCTTAGGGTTTCCTCAGACTTTTTGAGTCTCTTTTCTTTTTGCTGCTCTGCTTTCTTGCCTTTGTTTATCTTGTCTTCTAACTCACTGATTTGATCCTCAGCTTCATCCATCCTGCTTTTAGTTCTTTCCATTGCGGTCTTCATTTTTGATATTGTATATTTCATTTCTGACTGATCCTTTTTTATTATTTCAATGTTCTTTTTTATACTTGCTATCTCTTTATTTAGGTGTTTGTTATGTCCATCTATTGTTGTTCTAAGATCTTTGAGCATCCTAACAATCATTATTTTAAACTCTGCATCCAGTAATTTGGTTATATCTGACTCCTTTAAGTCCTTTTCTGGGGATTTCTCCTCATTCATTTGTGTTGCATTTCTCTGCCTTCCCATTTTGTCTGTGTATAAGAAGGATGTGGCCACTGGAGTCCAATGGGTGTGGCCTCTGTGTTCCCTAGGTGTGCTCTGTCTGCAGGCATGCCAGCCCTTCTGCCGCTGCCTTGGGTGTTTGGATATGTGTGTTTCCAGTGCTGGCCTGCTGCAGCAGTCACTGTGGTTTCCACCTCTCCTCCACAGGAGGGGCTGTGTTCATGTGCCTGATCTACAAGCCTCAGCTGGCTTCGGCCTCCATGGGTGGGGCTGTGCGCCATGCCAGGCCGCAAGCTTCGGCACTGCAGGTGGGGCTGCACACCTATGCTCAGCCACAGGTCTCTACCTATTCTCTGGCTTTGCTCCCCCTCACGAAGCTGCACTTGTGTGCCTGGTGGGGCTGCATGCCCACGCTCAGCTGTGGGTCTCTGCAGTTCCCCAGCTTTTGCCTTTCCCCTGTAGGCAGGATTGCTCTTGCTCACCTGGCCAGCAGACGGGTTATACTGCTTTGGTGCACCCCTTCCACCCTTGCCAGGCAAGACTGAGCTCACGCCAGGCCTCAGTTGTGGCCGCCCGGCTTCCACCCCACCAATAGGACCACACTTCTGTATCCCACCACCCACCCTCTGGCGAGCCCCTCAGCAGTGTGAGTGGTGGCATTGCATCTCAGATCTCAGCACTCAATACTGTACTTTTGAAGGCTCCCTCTTTCTAAGTGACTGCTCTGAGTGCTGCAGGAGAGCTTGTTTGGCTGGTTTCCTGCTTCACTTTGCTAGTATTGCTGGTTCCAGGGGAAATATTCACTTTAGATTTGGGGGGTGACTCAGCCCAGGGGTTAGGATTACTGTCCCTAAAAGTGTTTCTTCCTTCCTGTTCCTCCTAGATTACACTCTCTTCCTGCTACTCCAGTCCTCTCATCTCTCCCAGTATCTCAGAGTCCCAGTTTAGTGGTTGTGAAGAGGTTTTCTGCACGGTCCCTTTAAGAAGAATCATGGGTCTGAGAAATCTGTCTCTTTCTCACAAACAGTAATCTGACTTGTTTTGCAGCTAAACACCGTCCATACACTTCTTCTAGGCTCTGGGGCTGCAGGATGGGGCTTTGTTCCTGGGGCCCAGGACCCTCCCCTCTCCACTAAACTCACTTCCCCCCTTGCGAGTCTCTCTGAACTGCCGTTCACTCCCAGGAGCTGGGAAACCCTCTCCACGTTTCCACTTTTCCTATCAGTCTCACTCTGGCTTCTTCAGTGTTCCTTGTTTAAAGAGTGCTCTTAGTTTAGTCCAAAGTTGGTTTTTCCAGATGGTGGTTTTTAAAAGTAAGTTGTAATCCACTTTGGTTTGGAGAGGTGGTATTTGGTACGTTCACCTACTTTATCTCCATCTTGCCTCCTCCAAAAGGTATTTCATTGAATAAAACCCAATCCATTTGTTCCCGGATTGCCATTTCTGGAGCTGCTGGGCCCAGATAACATCATCAATCAGGGAGAGAATGTGTCAGCAGGGGGCTTCTCTTCTTTTTCTGAGGCTCTGGGATGTTTGTTTTTTCAACAGAAACTGAGCTCTAAGTAAACACAAATTTTTTATTTCATAGTAAATGTTTTCAAGTTCTAAAGCACCTCTGTTTTCTGAGAATGTCAATTTTATTTTGTTTCCCAAGTTGATAGAAAAAGAAATAAATCATTTAAAGAACACATTTATTTCTTGCAACAAAATGGTCCAAGGAAATAGTGAAAACATTCCGCAAAGCAAAGCATTTGCTAAATAAATGAAAAATCCACAAGCTAAATAGTGAATACATGAATGCATGCATGCCCACAGAAGAGAGAAAGAAATAAATAAGTTATGGCAACCTTAAGATAAAAGCACATGCCATTACATGTCTCTGTAAAGATTATAAAACATAAACAGACACAGACTTGGTCTCCGTTTGCTCAAAACATCGGTTCAGGATTATGTTGCATCTTCTGAAAGTTTTCCATGTACTAAGGATTTATTCATTATTGTTGTTATTTTAATAAATAGAGTCAACATATATCTAACAGTTAAAACATGAAACATGTTTGTGCTCAAATTCTGCAAAATATACTTATTATTACTCAAGTTCTAACATGTTGGCATCAGTAAGAGATTCACAAACATGTGGAAAACAACTTAAGCACTTCTAATTACTTATAGAGTGATCCTGTTATTTTACGTGTTCATTTAACAACTGCTTCTAAGAATCCAAGACATAAGACCCTCATATTTCATATGGGTTGTATCCATTATATCACAAACTGTCATTCACACATTGCTCCAAGACTCTGCAAAGCTGTCTGCTAGTTGAAGTTTTAATGAACACAGTTTAAAGAGCCACAAAATCAAGTGGAAGGTTGGCAAACATCTGTTGAATTTGTGCTCCATAGATAGACAATCCCCACCATTTAGAAACTGGAGTGGATTGTTTTGCCCTGAATGGTGTGAATTTCCTCTCTAGGCAGTCCAAAAGCACAGATAATGACCACGTTGTACTGGAGAGGCCTGGACTCAGAGCCTGAGACCAGAAATAAAATCATACATTGTATTTTTTTTCTTCAGGAGGTCAACTTGCTTTATGCACACTATCTAATCAATTCTCAAAGCATGCCATTGAAAGGAGGGAGAGGCAGCTACAATATTCACTTTATAGATGGATCACCTGAGGCTCCAAAAGGTTAAGCACTTTTCCAAGGTCACATTAGGCCGTTTCCACACAACTGCAATTACCTGGGCAATGCAGGCAAAGAGCGGCAGACACAGACCGCAGGCTGCTTTCTCTGAAACTGAGCGACCGTACCTGAACAACGACAGAAAAACAAGGGCTAGGCCAGAATTACCCAAATAAGCTGGCCAACATGCCCAGAATCTCCGGATGATTGACAATTTTCTATTCAACTTGAGACGGCAAACAACCGGCAAGGGAGAGAATGAGGTCACAGATCTGCTATTTATAGGCTATCAGCCACCACACTCAGCTGCTTTTCAGTTAAGGTGAATATTGAATGTAATTTTCTTCCTCCAACTCCATACAGAGAAACTACTTTCAGAAAAGGAAATTACAGAATTTAATAATATTTCTTGTGACATGGTGATTTGCTTGGTGACGGTCTCAACAACGTTTACCACATATTCATCTGGGCTTATTGACCATAAATAAAAATGCAGTCACATTCTTTCTTGCTCCGCAGGATTTTTTTTTTAATAAATAAATAAATAAATAAAGCAACAAAAATTCCTTGCATTTTTCCCTTCATCTGGGAAACATTGCTTGAGTTTGCAAAGTTGTAACAAAACAGAACAGCAGTGTGGAAGGGAAAGGGATATAAAACAACCTGATGTGCCTGTTTGGCTGCAAGAGTTAATTCCTGTGAAAAGTACACTTCCTACATTTCCTTAGGCTGAGAGGGGTCTGAGGCTTGTGAAGGCTTCAACAGTGCGCAGGGGGGCGGGCCGGAAGCCACCGGTTCTTTTGATGTAGATTGATGCATGACAGTAGCCCCTGTGCTAAATATCAAGTTTTCTTTTTCTCCTGCATTCCTCCCAAATCATGAAAAGGGATTCAGATAATAGTCCTGGAGCACACCAAAAGTGCCAGATAAAAATGCCTCGTGTTTGCTGTGGCTTACCAACCGTAACCAAAACTAAACCAGCAAACTGAAACAGAGAGCACTGATTGAGATTCCAGATTAACAATAAAAGACAAAGAAACCAATAGGAGACTGTTCTTTGAACATCTTCAAACTTCTAACTTAGAAGGGAATCAAGAGGAATGAGGGATGGTGACCCCTTTACCTTTCTTCCATGGGAAGCCTCTGAGTCAACTGCTAGGGAGCCCTGAGCATCCCAGCCAGCCTGTGGCTGCTCCTCCTCCGGGTGGCCTGCTCCCAGGACCCTACCGGCAGTGCCCACATTGACCAGATCATGGGGTCTCACTCTGGTGTGTGGGCAGCAATCGCTGAAAATTCTTGTTCAGCATACAGATTCCCAGGCTCTAACCAAATGGAATTGATGCAGTGTTTGAAGATCCCAGGATATACACTATAACCTCAAATCATCCCAGGACCACACCTGGAGGGTAAGAAATTTATTGATAATGCCATCTGGAGGGTGTTTCCAGAATTGTTTACATATTCAGGAATCCAGAGCACCCACCTTAAACCCTGCATTTGATGGACATGAGCACCTGCCTATTTAATGGCTAATTACACATCAAGACCTCAGAACACATCTAGAATATATCATTTAAAGGCCTTTGTTCATCCACAAATGAGACAGCTTAAATTTGTTTAAATAGTCATGGCTGTAGCTGCCAACTTAAAATTGACAATTAGTTTTACAGAGAAAGATTTGGCAAAAGAAATCAGTCAGATACATTTCAAGCCTACCATCCATCATTTGCATGTAAGAGCTACTTCTTTACAACCATGGTTGAGAAAGAGAGTGAGAAAGTGTGTGAGAGTGTGTATGTGTGTGTTGCTTCTTTTGACCAGTATCTTCTTGCCTTGCCCTTCCCCCACCTCACCATATGCCAGTCTTTCTCCTGTGCCATCACTGTTCCCTTTGTCTCATTTGACAGCTGCCCTTTGTCCAACGTTTCCCATCATCCAGCTATTGTAGATACAATAAAGCTTACAAAGAGGATTGTTCATTGGTGAGACATTGACCAATTTATGGAAAAGAGAACGAGTCATCAAAGTCATAACTTGACATTTGTTAACACTTTAGAATTTATATACAAAGTACATTCAAATGTGTCATTGACATTCACAAAAAAAAGCAAACCAAGGTAATATTATTATGCTTGATGAAAGTATGGATATTGATAATATGAGTGACTTGTTCAAGGCCACATTGTTGGAAAAAAGGCAGAGCCTGAACTTGAACCAAAACTTCCAGTTTTAGTAACACTGCTTTTTAGCCATGTCATTTGAGAGAAGGAATTGTAGAACTACTCAGATTTCTTATATTATTGAAGTGTTCCAGTTTGAAACTCAGGTTTAAAAAAATTGATTACATAAAACCACTGGACTGTAAAGAGGATTCAATTTATTCTGAGGTAATTTGTCCAATGGTGTGAGAAAGGCACTCTTTACATTTTCCTGGAGAAGAGAAAGAAAAAAAACTAGCAGAGAGCAGTCATCCTATAACTTGTCTAAGGGATGACTCTCTGTGTCCAGGGACGTATCGTATCCAGCTTCTTTAAAGATTCCTGGAGTCTTCCAATTCAATCCAGCAGATCTTCAAACATTATAAAGTTGACAATTCTAATCATCAAAAGAATAATCACCCATCCTATTTCAGTTGGAAAAGCATAGAATTAGCTGAAACATGCCACAGACAACGTGATGTTGCAACTTTTTTGTTAAATTGGTCAATGTATTTAAAACAACCACTGAGAACCTATTATGTGCAAAAAATCACACCACACAGGTCATGTAAACAGGATCACTTGAGAATGCCAATTCTCTAAGTTAGCTACTAAGCTTGATCGAACAAATTAGACAAACAACTAACTCTCCACTGTACTTTATAATTTGTAGATACAATATCTGAGGCCCAGAAGGATTCCCAAATTATACGGTTTTTCTTATAGATGAAAACAACAAAAGCAAAATGAAAAAAGGTAATCAATTCAGTGATGAACAAACCTCTAGGTGTTGTAAAACATCCTTACCATAATTTGAAACAAATATTATAAGGTTATTTTTAAACAATCTCTACAAATCAAATATATTTTGAAATGGTTTTAAACAAGGGGAAAAGAACTTAGTGCAATTTAATATGCATCCTTTATTGCTAGAGTGTAAAACTTTGAATTTGCCAGGGATATGATTCCAAGTAGTCTAAGAAACAGTGTCTCCTAAAATTATGTGGAAGAGACCTTCTTCAAAAGACTTTACTTTAAAGTCAGAATTCTATCTTATATTTCTCCAAAGAGAAACTGGCATCTGACATCTCATATGGCTGTGTGTGTTCTTTTTTCTTTCTGGTTCAGAGTATGTATGTGCTAACCATCTCTGAGACCAACACTTAAGGCTGAGCAATCGTCTCATTTGGCTGCTATAGGCAGCAGGATACTGAAAACTCAGCAGCCATGGATATTTCCTGCTGATGGAGATGAAGAGAAGCAGTGGCTGCAAACCTGAGACAAAGATTTGACCCAAAGGAGAGACTTAATGACAAAGTAGTGCTGTGGACACTAAATGAACTTTCCTTGGACTTGACATACAGTGATGCTAAATAAGTACTTATGTAGACAGAGAAGTTAGTCTGTGACTTAGCTTACCCACACATTCTCCTCTCAAACCTCACCTGTATGTTCGAGAAGGTGATAATAATTCAGAGGTATGCTATCTAGGTTTCTTCTAAAATGCAGTTATAGATATGTCAAGACATATCTAACTTTATGTCACTGCACTTACATGGTTTATAAAAATGGTTATTCTACTATGCCATGGGGCCTCACTTCAACATGCTTGCATTATGAGTTTCCCCTTCTTTGAAGACTCAGAAATGCTGATTCACAGGAATTGTGTAAGAAGCTGTGAGATAGTGAAATCATTACAAAGTCCAAAATTGTCTTTATTCTGCATCCCTGTCCTTTCTTCTTTATACTTCCTCAGAATGTTCTTTTACCTCCCAGGTGCCCGAGACCTAATAATCTCTGACCCAACATCTCTGCTGCAGAGAAAAAAATCTAATTTAATAAAATTAATTCCTACTAGATCATTTATATTTTAATGTGATCTTCCACACAAGAATTTACAGAAGGATGGCACTACCAGTGATATTGAGACATTTGCCAAAGGCTATTGATGATTTGGATGGTTTTTCTTGGAGCCTCTCAAATACTGCAATGTGCATGACCACCATCCTCTCTCATAAGTTTTGACCATAAAAATAGGTAAAGAGTTGTTTAAGATTCCAAATGTAGCTCTACAATAGACAATTACCCTAACAAGGAAAACAGAATCCAATTCTGCTCTTTTGGTTACTGGAGCAAATAACTTACTATGGAATTGTTACAGAGGAAAATAAAAATAATGCCCCAGGAACTAACACAATGTTCAAATTATAGAAACAAAATACATAATGATTCAGGTTAACTTAGCTCTTATACCTAAAACTATTCCTATAATTTGAATAAAAGATGATGAAATACTTGAAAATAAAAATCAACTATCTTTTAATTAATCCAATAAATGTTTATCGCTTCATTTCACTTCATCTTGTGGACACAACAAGGGAATACTTAGTAGACTGTGATTCGAGATAGTTGTTGAAAATTCCCCCAGGGTGGTCATGCTATATAAACACTGCAAGTACTTTTAGAGAACATTTAATGTACTGCATCTAGGTTTTAATTCTTCTGCCCTGGCAATTCCCTGGAGACCATGCATAACAAAAGGGAGCAAGAAGACGAATAAAGACAAAGAGAAGTGTCAGCTGTTGGCTGTGGGGGACTAAGTGTGTTTACATAGGTCTGAATAAATGCTTCCTATAACATACACACACAGAGATGTGACAGTGACCTGGTTATGATATCTGAAATTACTTGGCTCACAGAGAGACGCAGAACCGATCAGGTTGAGCTCCTCATTGGGTGAGTATTCCTTAGCATACCAGGGTCTTCCAGAAATGCTGCATATGGTCAAAAGAGTTCTTAGTTCATGGAATAGTTCAGCTTACACGCATTGGTACCAAAAGAGTAAGAATACTAATGGATGGATGAAAGTACTGCTTTGCTTTATGTATTTATGAACTGCAATGCTTTAACTTGAAAGCTATCTTAAGTACTCAAGATGAACAAAAATGTATCGCAAATGGAAATAGCAAAAAATACACTTCTTTAAATTAATTTTGCTAATATAGTTTATCTTCTTCCTAACATGTTATCAGGCTACTTTTCCTACTAAATAAACAAGGAAAAGAAAGGAATAAATATGCTATTTGACCAAATTTACCAATATTTTACACTGCAAAAGAGAAATAAAGGTTGAAATGAACAATTTTGTTTGCTTATTAAATATTTGTCTAAAGATACATGCATTTATTGTTTATAAAGTAAATTTTCCCTAATAATTAGTAAATTTATATATAATACAAGTTTGATCATTTTCTCTTATGATTTGATTTAACAGATATATTACTGTCTTTATTAGGAAATTCTTAGCACACTAGATGCATTATTTTAGTTTCTTTAAATATTAAAGTCAGTGGGAAGCTAATGAAAATATAACTATATTGAAAACTTTGAAATAACTCATACATAAAATATATGTATACTAAAGATATAAGATGAAGGATATACAATCAGGAAAACAGTATGATTCTGGAAAGCTAAAACCACAACTAGTTGAAGCTTCCTAACAGAAAATCTAAAAGATATAAAATAAAAATGGATTGCTAAGAAAATACTTTAATGTAAATATTAGATCACTATCAAAAAGAACTCAAACCCAGTTCTCAAGTATGCTAGAAGTTTCAAGCTGGGAGGAATGTAGAGTCTGCTGAAAACTAATCAGGATGTATCCTAATACAAAATTCATCCTTATTAAGAGGATTGGTCTCTCCAAGATGAACCAGCTGTTAAAATATCAAGTCTAAAGAGGTCAATGTTTCTATGGAAGCCAGCATATGAGTCCTCTGACTTCAAGGGAAATGTTTTACTCATTTATATGACCCCAGTAGCTGGCATGATCCCACATTAAATAAATATGGAAGAAACTGAGAAAAGAAAGAAGGAAGTAAAAAAGGGAGGGAAAAGTAGAGGGAAGGGGAAACAAAAGGAGGGAAGGACTAGGAAGAAAAAAAGGAAGGAAAGAAGTAAGAATATTGCAATACCAAAAAGTCCTTGCAATGTGTAGAAGGGAGGAGTAAAAACAAACAGGAAAGAAGGAAGAAAATAAAGAAAGAAAAGAGGAGGAAGAAAAACACTGAGGGAGAAGGGGAAATGTAAGGAAGAAAGAACACTAGATCATGAGATAATAAGCTCAATTTATTTTTGTAGATGAGTTAAAATACTTAGAATCAAGTAAAATATATTTTACTTTAAAGAAAGTTGCCATAATTCTTAGAAAAGAGAATGAGTTGTGTTCCAGAATTTTCAAAGCGATAAGCCTGAAGTTGATCCCCGGTCATTTTCTAGAATGATTTGTTAGACACTAACTAGGATAGCCTCTTGGGAAATAGTACAGTGAAAACTAAGAGCTGGCATGAATCACTAAGAAACAATTATATAAATTAGTTTTCATTTTACTTTTTTTAATTGGGATACTGTAGCTCTCACATTCACAAGACATGCTTGGATCTGCACTTAACACTCAGATATTGGCAATTGTAATGCATACATTCAAGAGGTGCAGAGAGCCATGACCAGGGAGATGGAAGTCTAGAAATTATATAATGATGCAAATAATTTCTCTAGAAGCAAATGATAATTAGTGTAAGACATTAGAGAGAAACCATGATGTGGGAAAAAAGAATATATGCTTTGAGTTAGACAAAACTACCAGCATCTCCCACCTACACCACTCATCTTAGATGGTTATTCAACATTCTGATTCTGCATTTTGGTGTGTCTATCTCAAAGACAGTGCACCCAGTACAGAGTTGAAATAAATATTAGAAAAATATGTATTGCCCTGGCTGGTTGGCTCAACTGTGTGTGGAAGTATCAACTGTGTGTGGAAGTCCTGGGTTCAATTCCCAGTCAGGGCACACAGGAGAGGTAAACATCTGCTCCTCTCCCCTTCCCCCTCCCCGACTCCTCTCCTTCTCCCTCTCTCTCTCTCTTCCTCTCCCACAGTCATGGCTCAGTTGATTTGAGCACATCACCCCAGGCTGTAAGGATGGGTCTGTGGAGCCTCTGCCTCAGGTGTGAAAAACAGCTTGGTTGCAAGCATGGCCGCAGATGGGCATAGCATCGGCCCCAGATGGGGGTTGCTGACTGGATCCTGGTCAGGGTGCATATGGGAATTTGTCTCTGTATCTCCTCTACTCTTACTTAAATAAAATAAAATTAAAATTAAATAAAATTAAATAAAAGATGGATTAAAGATTCTAATAGTGCCTGGCATACAATAGAAGTCCAAAAGTTGGCAAAAGATCCAAAATGTCAAGTCTCTTCTACCTCAGTAAGGGTTGAAGGGTAGTTTGAATGGGCCCCATCTACCTTCAGAAATAGTATATGGATGCTGAAAAGCTCAGTCTTATCTTGCTCCAGGTGACAGGGACAGGACAAATGGTGCAAGACAGATTTTAGGTCACTGTCGTGAAGAATTGCCTAGCAGTAAAAACTGTCCAACAATGACCTTTACTGTTTCCTCAAGTAATGAGAATCTTGCCTCTTCATGTGATCGTGAAAAGCCTGGATTCTCGAGCTCTCTGGATGTTGTAGGAGAAGTGTTTGCTGAGAGAGCACTGCCCTCCAGGACTCACGAATTCCCTCCAACTGTGTGGCTCAGAGTCTCTGCAGAGCCAGGAAAAAGGGGCACTCACAAATAATATATCAGGCTGTCACATTCAACAAATGTTTTTCCTCTGCTTCTGAGGACCACAGTCATCATTTAAATAAACAGATCATTAATTTGAGAATAGAATTCCCAGCCTCTGGTGAAATGAATATAATATTGGACAAGAAACATTTATACTTCAAAGAGATACAAGGACAGACATAGCTACAGGATTTCAAAATGAATTAAAGTTCAATTTTGTGGTAATTAATGACCACATAAAATGGCTGAAATGATAATAAAAATGTACACGAATAAACTATAATCAAGGGAATGCTTAAACAGACTACTGTTTTCTCTGGGGAATTATGGCCCTAAAGACAATTCCAAATGGCACCAACAAGGCCCTTTAATAAAATAGTCCACCTCCAAAAACAGCTGACTAGCAGGTTAAGAATTTCTACTTCGAATACGAGTGAATAAATCATAAACATTTTTTTGGCCAGATGTACTTCACAAATGTAGGACACTCAGTGTTTTAGCAAGTAAGGATAGGGGAGAGAAGCAGGAAAACTAGAAAGCAAAATGAATTAATCAGTTATTTTAATAAGTATCCAAATACCTAAAAGATATTTGCCATGTATGATACAGGTATCAGAAAAAACATTCTTTTCCTTTCCCTTTTCTCCTTTTCACTTAGCAAATGTCTCTCCCTCCCTTCTCCGTGTTTCCTCTCCCCCAAAAAGGCCCCTATAAATTACGTACAAACTCTGAGGTCTCCTCATGTTTCCAACCTTGAAAATGTCCTCCCCTCCCCCAGGTCTCTCTCCATTCTATAGAATCTATTCTTCAAAAATAGAAATAACCTTTTCACAGAAAAGTACATCCTGATAGAATCACAGTTGGTGAAGTCACTCACATTTTGAAATGAGTTAACTACAATACAAAAAGAACCATGAGCAAAATACCATGCTATTTAGAACTATATCTAGGGCACATGCATATTTATCATTATTTGGCATTTATCCAGATTTAACAAAAAAAACTATAGGAAAGAGATTTCAGTATATATGTCAGCATCTAAAGATTTTACACATAAAGTGCTTTATGTTAAATTTTGGACTAATATATAGTTCATGTAATATTTTACTGATGCCCTCCTTACACAGATAATAAATATTTAAATTCCTCCTGTAATGATACCACTATGTACAATTTTGAGTCTGGGAAGGCCAACTTCTCAGACCGGTGCTAGAATGGACACTGGCAGTGATGGCCCATGTCTACCTCCTTATAACAGACCAATATTCTGATTATCACATTATTCTTTAGCTACACCAACACTTTCAAGATATATAGTCAAATATTGGTGATCTGAGTACAACTTATGTTAAGTGATTTTGTGTTTCTCTGTTTCGATCTACTAATTTGTCGATGTCAGTGTTTTACTATAAGATGAGGGGTGGGGGTACACTTGAAATACAAGTATAAAATATATACCCATTGGTAACATGATATGTAGATAAGAACAATTTTATATAATCACATTAAAGGTGATGCATTTAGAAGCCACAGCCCATTAGAGAATAAGACTGACTTCTGGTCCCACCATATGGCACTGTGTGAGCACTGGTCAAATTATTTAATCTCTCAGATCTTCAGTTTGATCATCTACAAAGTGAGAATAACATCTGCCTCCCAGGTTGTGTCATGAAGACATAATTGATGGAGTGACATGGAAAGAGTCTGATGCACTAAGAGGCTGTGGCACATTCCTCGCTTGAATTCTTTCCCCTCATTAGCCTCCCCCCTCCAAAAAAGGCACCCTTTGCATCATTGCATCACTCGCCGTTGTATTGCTAGCATTTTCACTGAGTTTATGAGGGGCTCACATGTGTGCCCCTCAGTTGCATGCTTACCGCCTTCCTCTCCAGTCACCTGTGAGGATATTTGTCTTGGTGAGAATGAGGGGAGTCGTCCTCGGGATCAGCCTCTCCTCCTGCAGGCATCCTCCCCTCAGAGCACTGTTCTCCCAGTCTGTCCTATGTCAATTTGCACTTGGTGACACATTGATGTTTCATTACTTCCTATGTGCCTTGTTGCCCTAATATTTCAAGTTGTTGAGAGTAAAAATTTTGCTTTCTAGTTCTTTTCATCTGGTTTCCTCAGTCCCCTAGACCCCCCCGCCCCCAGCTCAAGCTAATGCTTCCGTGGCATTAATTTTGTGTTGACTGCCTGGCTAATGAGAAATTATTTTAGCACTACAGAAGGAGGAAGTCTGGAGGAGCTGTTAGATATATCAAAGCAGCAGGAAAAAGAGGGGACGCACAGAAGGTGAGGAAATTATTTGCTCTTCTCCTCCTCAAAAAGGCAAATGATTTATTTATTCAATCTCACAAGGAATACAGGTACCTTCCCTGTGGCAACTTTCTACAAATAGTGGCAGTGAAGAAAATTCAGAAATGCAAGTATCAAAGTGGAGATAACAGAAACACTTGGGGAAAAAGCCACAATAAATTAATAGGTACTTAAGAGTTACAAAGAAATTAAAGAATGTTAATGTAAACATTTTTTTCAAGTGTATCTTATGTCAGCACCTTAAAGCATTCTCTATAAAAAGCTATATTTTCAATAAACAGATGTCTACCATGGCACATAAAACTGGATATATGTAGACTGTAAATATTAATAATTAAACCTAGCCACAACTTCTGAATAAATTTCTGTTAACAGAAGTAAAAAATGAATATTTCATAATGGATAAAGTGCAAAGTTCTGCATCAATTAAAATAAAATTAAAAGAGAAAAATAAGGGACTCGATAGGCAGTTATTGTCTTTGTTTTCTGCCCTATTAAAATCCTTGGAGAACTGTTTTACCTTCTTTAATTTCCAAAGGAGAGACATTCATTCCATGAGATTTACACACGAGAGACTTACACCCAGGAATCAGAATTTAATTTGTGGACAGACTTTGAAGGGAAATTAGTACATAGGATTCAAATTAGGGCAAAGTCAAATCATAACAGACAAATGTGAAAACAAATCCCATCTGGATGTGTGAAAATCAGATTTTCACTAAAAATAAATTTGGGGAAATAGTTTAAAGATTTAAATCTCTTCATTTAAATGTGGTCCCATTAAGACTTAATAATTCCAAGGAAATGTGATGATTTTAACATTGTAAACTAGTATAAGATTTTAATTAACATGACCTGATGAATGTGAAATAAATTTTATTTGAAGGATATTTCAAAGTGATTACAAAAGTATCTACATCAAAGTTACATATTATTTTTTAAAGATTTTATTTATTGATTTTAGAGAGAGGAAAGAGAGAGAGTAAGAGAAAGAGAAAGAGGAATGGGAGGAGCAGGAAGCATCAACTCATGGTAGCTGCTTCCCCTGTGTGCCTTGACCTGGCAAGCCTGGGGTTTCAGACAGGTGACCTCAGCGTTCCAGATTGACTCTCTATTCACTGTGCCAGTGCACATCAGGCTGCATGTTGTTATTTTTAAATGTTTTCTTATGATGAAGAAAAATACATTTTTTAATTTTATAGTACTTTCTAAAAATCTTCCCAGCAAACATTTCTTGACATCAAAGTAGACATATGTTTACGTGCTGAAATTTTTAAAGGACTTCATGACACTCTGAGACGATTCTTGGCACTTGGGAGTCACAAAACATAGATAGTAAATCACTTACCTGAAAGAAGACTACAATACCCTTCACTTAAGAGAAATTTAATGTAAAATGACTAAAGAAAATCCTGCTGCAGGAGAAACTCTAAAACATATGTAACATATTGACAAGTAAAGCAGAGAAAGTCCTTGGACTTGAAAAATGCTTCTCACTAAGTGTTCATTGCTCTTAGAAAAATGAGTTTGTTTCAGCCAAAACTTAAATAAAGAAGGACAGATGGATAGAAAAGAACAGCAGCAAGCTATGAGAGTTTTGGAATGAGGTTTATGGGACTATAATAGCTTAGAAAGATCTTTGACTTGGGGTTACTCCAAGGTTAGGTGACATATACACTTGCCATAAATAAATAAAGTTTGGTCAGAAGTTATTGGAAAAAACAATCAACACCAAAGTAATTGTGTGAGGGATGCATTCGTGTGTGTGCGCGCGCACGCGCCTGCGCGTGAATATACACACACTCTGATATGTTTGAATGACCGGAGTCACCTGTCCCGATGAAACTAGTTGAATTATAATCTTTTCCTTCAGGAACTAGACTAGATACAAGATTAAAAATATGGATGGCACTACTTGAGGTCAGTCAAGGAGATAAAAGACCATAAATTCATGTTCCTATTTGGGATAAGAATAAAAAATTGAAAGTTAAGAGAAATTAAATAACTAAGGAATGAAATAGGTAGCAAATTGTTTTTCAAACAGGCAAATACTTTGTAGTTACCAGCATAATTTTATGGCAATTAAATACTTTCCAGAGTCCTTAATTTTGAATAAGGGACGAGGAAGAGGGGGATAGAGAATGAGAGGGAATGGCAAGAGACTAAGCCAGAGATGGAAACAAAGAGAAAAGAAAGCCAATGGAGAAAGATTGTTGATTACTGCATTTTTTTTTCTTGCAATCCCTCATTTTATAGCTAGTCTATGACAACAGTTCTATTGATCTGTTACAAAATAAATTTGTTTAAAAGTTTTAGAGAATCTTTGTATAATAGTTGGAGATAACTAGCATCTATTGATAGTCTTTTTCAGTGCCAAAGTCTCTGCCAAATCCTTACATTATCTATCCCATTAAAACCCACAATAGCCTTAGGATGTAGGTGCTACTATTATAAAATTTTTTTAGATAGGGACACTGTAGTATTGTAATGTGCTTTAGGTTACAAGTAGCAAGTAAAAAGCCTGGGATTTAAATGTAGATCATTTAGATTTTCAAGTCCAGATTATTGAAGACAGTGTTCACAATGGTGTCCTTGTATCATCACTGCATTATTTCATTAGTAAGTGCAGTAAACATTAAAGAAATATTTCCTTGGGAAGTTTCTTATGGCTCACAATTCTCCCAACTGCTATGTGATTTTTCTCCTTGTGTGTTCCCCAGTGCCTTCAAATTACCTTATTTAGAACTGAATATGCACCTTGTTTCAGACTTATCTCGCCTGCTTTTTGAGGGTAGCAGCTGAAATCTTTTCCATATTACTTTTATATTGTTTCTCACCAAATCTGTCCCTACATTAGGCCAACTGTTAAATTAATTTTCTCCACCCAGCATGTCCTGGCCCATGCTCCAAGACTTCAAATGTGTTCAAAATATTGGTCCAATCAAGCCCTCGGGCTGGTAGTCATAACTCAAGAAACAGTAGTCCCACATCTGTTTACACAGTGGGCTATTAGTTTTTGTGTTGAAAATGCAATCCTTTCTTTTTCTTTTTTTTAAATTTGGTGATAGGCAGGATGCAGGGAGGCTGAGTGACAGACTCCCGCATTTTCCCCAAATGAGATCCACCTGGCAAGTCCCCTACAGGGTGATGCTCTGCCCATCTAGGGCTGTTGCTTGGCAACTGAGCTATTTCAGCACCTGAAGAGAGGCCATGGAGCCATCCTCAGTGCCTGGGCCCAACTTGCTTGAACCATTCAAGCCATGGCTACAGGAGTGGAAGAGAGAGAGAGAGAGTGAAAGAGAGAGAGAAGGAGGAGGGGAAGGGGTGGAGAAGGAGATGGTCACTTCTCCTGTGTGCCCTGACTGGGAATCGAATGTAGGACTTACACACATCGGGCTGATGCTCCACCACTGAGCCAACTGGCCAATGCCTAAATGCAGTCTTAAAAATTTAGGAAGTGGCCCTGGCCGGTTGGCTCAGCGGTAGAGCGTCGGCCTAGCGTGCAGAGGACCCGGGTTCAATTCCCGGCCAGGGCACACAGGAGAAGCGCCCATTTGCTTCTCCACCCCTCCGCCACGCTTTCCTCTCTGTCTCTCTCTTCCCCTCCTGCAGCCAAGGCTCCATTGGAGCAAAGATGGCCCGGGCGCTGGGGATGGCTCTGTGGCCTCTGCCTCAGGCGCTAGAGTGGCTCTGGTTGCAACATGGCGACGCCCAGGATGAGCAGAACATCGCCCCCTGGTGGGCAGAGCATCGCCCCATGGTGGGCGTGTCGGTTGGATCCCGGTCGGGCGCATGCATGAGTCTGTCTGACTGTCTCTCCCTGTTCCCAGCTTCAGAAAAATGAAAAAAAAAAAAAAATTTAGGAAGCATGGAAGCACTGTTCTAACCCATACACTGCATCAGACTGGTTTATTAAAATATCACTTTCATCATTTATTTTTCTTACATAAGAACCCATGTATTTCCATTTGAAAGACCTATTTGTATAGTAGTAATTTTCAAGCTTTCTTGGTGGTAGAAGCCGTTTTTTAATGTACTCAGGATAACAACTTCATCAACATGAGATGAAAATAGAAAATGATTTCAAAAACATTTCCAAGTAACTTCTTGAACTACAACATCCGTACTAGAAGAAAATCCTGTATGGCTCCCAAACTACATTTTTTCTATGAATACCAGATCTTACTTATCCCAAATTAGCTTTCTTTCTCCCCCCCCCCCCAAATCTTTAGTGCAGTGAGAAGTGAATCACTAGCTGACATTACTGATGTTTTCTGCTACTTCTCCAATGTGTTGATATCAAAGACTTGGTCTGTATAATATCAGAAACTGGTGATATGTGAAG
This sequence comes from Saccopteryx bilineata, assembly GCF_036850765.1. Classification (NCBI taxonomy): domain Eukaryota; kingdom Metazoa; phylum Chordata; class Mammalia; order Chiroptera; family Emballonuridae; genus Saccopteryx; species Saccopteryx bilineata. The sequence goes on along the minus strand of NC_089501.1, from coordinate 35,289,571 downwards.
CCACAGTGATTACAGGCCCTGCAAGGCCCACACTAGTGAGTTCTACCAGGACATTAAAGGTATGAAGAATCAAGGTTCACACTCATATGTTCAGCCATTGTTACCCAAAGTACCGCACCATGTCAATTGGCTGTCTGCTAAGATTCCAGCCTTCTTTGATTTTATGTGGCTCCCCCAAAACTAGTACCTAATCCCCCCTTTCCTTTAGATAGAAGCTCTTTTTTGAAGAATCCTAATTTTTTTTTCTGATTCCAGACCTTAGAAGGTGCCACTGTGGCTCACCCAGAAAAGACTCTGGATTTTGTAGAGTGGTCAGTTCTATAATGTAATAACCAGATACAGATCATATCTGCACAAATATTGACATTTACTCTGAAAACTTTTGAAACAACTTGGGTAAAGTCCCTCAACTTGAATGGAAGTTTTGCCAATGGGCTGGACCCCATCTTCTGGTAGAGAAACCTTAAAGGAGATTGACTCAATTTGGTGTATAAATGTGGTTTGTTTTGTCAACCCCACTAGGATCCAAATTATAGGACTCTAAATCAAACTTAGATAGCTGCCTGAAGGTCGAAACTACTCCCCTTCATCTCTTTCATGTCAGCTTTCTGATGGGTTGGTTCTAGCCTGAGACTGTCTTTCTTGGTAAAAGTACTAAGAACCATTCCTCCAATAACTCTACTTTATGATAGCATCTGGTCTCCAAGATGTAGCAGGCAACAACTTGACCAAATGTTTGCAACTGAATATCATGGTCACCAGTTATTCAACATTCAGTATTTCATTTGGCCAATGGCAGATTTCAGGACCTGTTTTGCAAGACTCACTTCCTGGTACTGTTCTTTATGACTTGGTTCAACTGTATATAACAGATTCCTACACATACACCTACATATTCCTACACACACAATCAAAGCTATCATTTTGCCATGATTTTGCCATCTTCGGCACATGGCTTACACTCTCAAGCCCATCATATGCTAACTGAAGGCGGCTGCTCAAGCAACAAGCATAATATCCCATTTTAAACAGCAAGAAAAAGAAAGGGACAAAGAGGCACACTTTATAAAAACAACTTTTCAGAAATATTATACACAGCACTACTACTTAATTCTCATTGTGCACAAACTAGTCATATGGCCACACTCGATGCAAAAGAGGCTGAGAAATGTCATCTTTTTTTAGCTGGGTGGCTTGTGCTTACCTAAAAATGGCAGGATTTTAAAATAGAGCATAAGGAAGAAAGTCAGTATTATGAGATGTTCCTCATATATTGTTTCTCATAGATGTCTCAGGAATTTCTAATAAAAGATTAAACTAATTTTATTTGTCTAGATTTGTCATCAAATATGTTATCAAAGCAATAACAAATTATGTTTCCCTTATGTTTTTCAGTTATACACACTACAGATACATCTGCAAATTTAAAATCCGTTTTTGAAATTAAGTTGAAATACACACACACACATACACACACGCACACACAATTACACAAAGAACCTATCTGAGAAAAACAGCCCCACTGTGATAAGAACTCTACTACCACTGGAAATCTGTTTGCCATAATTTGTTGTATAGACCAATATTTCCTTATTTAGGCAACATTTACTACACTTAAAACTAATCGTAAAAATGAATTATTCCAAAAACTTGTATTACTGAGCTGAATTTTTGGCCAAAATTTAAATTAGATCAAATTTGTCAAAAAAAAAAAAAATTTGAGTTACTTTCCCCACACCTATAAACTTTGATTTCAGTTAGCACTAGACATAACAACATATTACAAGAAAGACAGTTTGTTTTGCTGTTTATAGCCTAAAAAGTACTGGATATCTCCCAGGAAATTCCAGTCTTAGGAGGATTCCAGCAAACATGCAGAGCGGAGTGGTTCAGATTGAAGCACAGATTGGAATTTGAATGTGGACAGTATTCCAAATCCAGTGTGTCTGACTTTTGAGACCCAAGCTTTATCCATGCAGGCTCCTACAGTGAGACATTTATGAATAAAATCTGGAGAGGCAATCATGTCAATATGTCAATAAATAATCTTCATTATTGGTGTAATAAAAATTTAAATTTACCACTTCCTCATAGTCCACTATTTACTCTGAGATAGATGGTGGTTGCATATACTTTTTACTTTTCAATTTTATTCTGGCCCATGCTATACAAAGTTGATGTAAAGAAATGCTCAAATCCTTTACTGACACAAATGTTATAAGATCATTTATACCAATTACTTCCATAAAATAAGTTGTTCACATTAACCTTTTAAACAGGATTTTGGTAATCATTGATGTGTTATTTAGCAACATTTTTATTATAATGTACAATAAATGCATTTACTTTAGAAAGGTACTTATATATAGTTCTAAAGAGCAGGTAATATGCATCTAGTCATAAATGAGTCAATTATTTCTGTAATATAAGTTTAATGTTCATATAAAGTGCCCTTTCCTTTCTACTCTATGCTCTTAGTTTTTAGTTTCTTTATCTAGTAAAATATCCTGCACATAGAAGGTATTCAATAAATCAGGTTAAGTGATAGGTAGGTCAGTGGTAATATTAGAATTTCCTTTTTACAAAGAGATGCATTAAGAAGCAATGTAGGTCAGTCCTGTAGAGCCGGAATAACTGGTTCTGATACTGGCAAATAGTTCATTTTGACTAATTTTAAAGATAATTTATTACCAATACATGCAATTTTAACTTACAGGTGTCGATACCAGACATGAAGATGACAAAATGATTCAGTTAGGGTTGCTACACTTCAATTGCTGAGTAGAGACAAGATCTTTTAAGGTTTCCAGACATCAGAAAACCTCTGTTGTACTCAGTCATTAGAAAAACCTGTTAACAAGTAAAAGTCAACCAGATTTGCTTTACTATTATCCATTGAATTGGGACAGGGTTGTGGGGTTGGGGATTTATTGATTTCATTTAACAGTTATATACACGATCCTAGAAAATCTGTGATAGTATTGAGAAAAATGAGCAAGACCATTGATAAGTATGTCATTATTTCTCAAGTACATAATATTTTTAGACTATTCAATATTCTTTTTTTAACCCAGAAAGATATATTTTCTTGCTCTTCAGTATTGGATAGTTATATTTTTAATTTTACCATTCCACAGACAGTAAAAATATTTAAAAATTATATATAGAGATTACAGGCTAATCATAGACACATATAAACATATCACATTTTTATTGTTTAATATAAAATTTAAATAATTAGGCTGAATGTAGAAATTAGGACAGCTGGATTTCTTCCTAGCTCTGCCCTTTCTCTCTGGAGGCGAAAATTATTGCTCAGGAGCAATAATTTTCGCCTCCATAAAGTGGGAATGATGGTGCTCACATCTCCTCTTTCATGTCATTGTTGTACAAACCACACAGAACAATTATATCAAATACATTTAAAGTATGAAGAATTCTATAGTGAAATGTTAATTTAATTAAAACCCAATTTTTTTTTTTTTGCATTTTTCTAAAGCTGGAAACAGGGAGAGACAGTCAGACAGACTCCCGCATGCGCCCGACCGGGATCCACCTGGCACGCCCACCAGGGGGCGATGCTCTGCCCACCAGGGGGCGATGCTCTGCCCATCCTGGGCGTCGCCATGTTGCGACCCTCCTGGGCGTCGCCATGTTGCGACCAGAGCCACTCTAGCGCCTGGGGCAGAGGCCACAGAGCCATCCCCAGCGCCCGGGCCATCTTTGCTCCAATGGAGCCTTGGCTGCGGGAGGGGAAGAGAGAGACAGAGAGGAAGGCGCGGCGGAGGGGTGGAGAAGAAAATGGGTGCTTCTCCTATGTGCCCTGGCTGGGAATCGAACCCGGGTCCTCCGCACACTAGGCCGACGCTCTACCGCTGAGCCAACCGGCCAGGGCCCTTAAAACCCAATTTGAACTGTGATACACAATGCTCATCAAAGAGAGACTCAATTAGGAGTACATCATTATTGGCATTGCAAAATGATTATTTGCTTTATAAACAAATTTGCCAGAGGGTTAATATTTTCATGTAAGGGAAGTATAAAGGAGAAAAAAGGAAAAGACAGAAAGTTCTGGATATCTCTGGGGATAAGTTATTACTCAATTTCTTGGTTCCTAGGATAAAATGCTTAGTAGAAGTCTTTCTTTGAATTATTTAGATCATATTAGGAAGCAACTCTCAATTTATTATCAACATGAATTTTACAACACTGAGTTTCACCAAAGGACATCTGAGTGTCCTCTCAGAGTGATTGTGTGTCCCAAGCACTGGACGATCCTAGGGGTCACTATTTGCACTGCGGTCTGAGTGAATAGTGACTCACAAAGTTGTGCCCCATCCAGCCTGCCCAGCCACACAAGACAGTCCTGACTTGTGTTGACTAAAAACTCACAGAGAAAGCCTGTTTTTAGTACATTGGGATCGAGTAAATGATTCCAGGACAAATTATCAAGGCTCTCTGAATATATGTGAAACGACAAATCTTCAGTCTAAGAGGGCAAATCATCTACTACCTTAAGGGTGCCTAACACAGTTCTATACAGAAGACCTCATTTTATTTTGGTAGAACTACTGAGGAATACAGTCGTGACATAAAGCAAGGGCTATGCTTGTTTCTATCTGCCATCTACTTCCAAGACATAATACCTGGTATTTTCTAAATTAAATCTTCAGTTTTTGGATGCATTTCACATTCCCATCATTCTAAACTCTCTGTACAATGAAGAATTTGCTTTCACTATCCATCAATTTTGAATATTTAAGACAGCTGGTAGCTCTGGGGTAGATGGAAATAGGTATGAGTTATGTGTTTTAAATGTGACATGTGTGTATGTTTTAAGATCAGAGATTTCTTTTTCTTTGAGGTATTTATCGCTTTTGGACAAATTTGCTGCTGACTGGAATTAAAAGTCAATAAAACTCTCCCTACAAGTGGTATGGTTTTATTCACGAATCATTTTGAAATTAAAATGAAATCCAAACCAAATTCAGAATTTAGAAATTTTTCATAGCTTATAAATGATTCAGTTTTCTGTGGATGATTCTATCTTTTATTGCCCTTCAGCAAAACATTGTTTAAAATCAATACCTTCTCCACTTCTCTCCCTTTGTACTACCATTCCCAGATGTCAACTTCCACCCTTGGCTATCCTGGGGAGTAAATTAAGAAAGTGAACAGTGAGATTTGTTGACACTGCTTACACAAGGATACCCATGAGTGCAGTACGAATTTCTAATCTAGCTTACACACATGCATTCAGACCCATATGCACGAATATACATTCGTAAACAGGTCGCTGAAGATTACAATCGTTCTTCCGGAAATAATCATTAAAAATAAGTAAAAGAATTTGTGAATCTTACTTTTCCTTGTTTTCTCCTTCTTTCTTCCTTCCTTCCTTTCTTCCTTCTTTCTTCCTTCCCTCTCTCTTCCCTTACTTTCTTCCTTTCGTTTTGTTTTTTTTCTTTCTAATTTTTTTCCTGGAAAGGTTTCTGAAGTTCAACAGTGATTCCTTTAATTAAGAGAGAGAGAAAAAAAAGGAGAGAACAAGAAGGAATAGCAAACAGTTTCCTTCACTGCCTAAGGGATTAGTTACAAAATAAACATTTCACAGACTGGGCCACATGTATAATGAGACATCTCTGGCTAGTGAGACAGCAACTGAAGTCCCCTATAAAGGGTATTCACTTGGAAAAATTAAGTGACCCACTTGTGTTGACTAAAGGGCCTCACAGAGGTTTTTCGCCACCACCTACAGCATTTTTTGAGAACCCGCCTTGTGCTAAGCACTGTCTTTTCGGAAGGCTCTCTCGGCTACATTTTGTTTTAATGGTTCAGCCTCCTCACTGGTGATTCAAGGTTGAAGCTCTTCCTCTTAAGACTCTATGTAAGATAAAATCCCTTACCCTAGAAAAAAAGGAGATGTGAGAAGGGTGTTCAGTTTGATTTTTGGTGGGACAGACAGAAGCAAAAAATCAGTATTACATTTTTTTCCTCCAAACCAATATATTTTGATAAAATAAAAAAATCATTCACATTTGCAGAATTTGCCTTGAGCTCTTTAGAGTAAGATGCTCTATAAAATCTGAAAATAAAGTAATGACAAAATAACTTAAAATAAAAAAAAGAACATTCTAGTAATAACCAGCATCGCTTCACAAAAATGCAGGGAAAAGTCACACTAAAATGTTTTGCAATTCCGAAGCATGTCACATATCAAAAAGTATGTGACCTACCAAAATCAGGTCACTATATCTAACATAACAAATACACACAAATGATTAATGAACATGAAATGGTATTTCTATGAATTCATGAGGAGTTGGAAGTAAGAGACTAACCTCGCCAGTCATTAAAGAAACAATTGAATTTTAGCTCAGTGTTTCCAAGCCAGAAAAACTCACTAAGGGTCATATTTCATAACATTAGAAATGAAGTGAGACAAAAATCCAAACCATCCGTTTAGTTGCCTTTCAAGCTACAATTAGGGACTATTAATTTACGAAGGTGTTTGTTCACTTGTCAGCGGCACAACAGTAAATACTAGAGCATGTCATTCACTTTCAGTTCCTTTCTACCTTCAGATCTATTTCTTGGACCCACTCGCAAAAGGCATTCTTCTTCCTACTCAATGAAATCATTGATTTCTGCTCTCTGTTTTGACTCCGGTGTTCAGAACCAAAGAAAAATACACTCAAATAAAATTTCCTCCCCCAAGTGTGGAAACATGTGCACTTGGAAATGTCACTTTAAAAAATAAATTATGGGCTAAACATACAGGGCGTGAAACGGGAACTAGGAGACAGAGAATGCCTTGGTTTATTCCAAGATTGGTTGCGTCTTCCCTGTTATCCACTTACATCTGCTTCCTATTGCTGCCTTGTTTTCTTCAGCTGCAATGTCTCCCTGCCCTGTTCCAACTACGTAAACCCAGTGCTGATTTCACAATCCTGCATTAGTGCCACCCTTTTCGTTTCTTCAGAGATCTTTGAAAATGACAGCTGTGAGTTGTCTCTCATCTTTGAATCACTTTTGCAGCTAGATTGTACTGTCCTACTTAGAAACTGATCATTCTGAATTCTGTACGTTAGCCTTGTCATTCCTCCATTCGTTCCACAAGCATTTATTGAGCGCCCACTATGGACCAGGTAGAGCCCCGTCAACTGGGTTTACGGGAGTAAAGGTAACAGACAAAAAGCCCTGCTCTAATCGGAGTGTACATTTTATTGGTAGTCGCAGACAATAAACAACATAAATAAGTTAAAATATAAAGTGTCAGGTGGTGATAGTCCTAAGATAAAAAAGAGTAAGGAAATGAAAAATATCACAGTGAAGATGTCTGTCAGGGAAGATGGGGTGTATGTGTGAAGAGAGTTCTGACCCCATTTTGCTGAAGACAGCTAAAAACTTTCTTATAAACTGACATAAGAAAAAGCAAAATTTCGCCAACAGCTGCTGTGTAATTCTTAACACAGCAATGGCCATAATACAGGTAATACTCAGTAGTTAACTCCTTAGGTCTCTGCAATTGTTTAGCTCTGTAATTATAAATAAGCTATTTTTCTCTCTGACTCTTATTCTCTGATAAGGAAGAAACTAGACGATTATAGCACTGTGCTTAAAGAATAAGAGAAATGTTTTGGATTCTAAAGTCTTATTTGAATTCACCTCTACTACTCATTTACTGTGTGGCCATGACCAACTCAATTTTCCTCAGCACCTCTTTGGTCACTCTATTTGTAAAACAATAAAATGACATCTGCTTCCCAGAATAAGGACCAATGGGAGAAAATATTTTATTGTTTGTAAGCTGTTAAACAACTGGTACTAATTACCATTATCCATTGAATGGGAAAAAACTTCCAGGATGCCCAGACAGGAGGAAGATGTGTGGAAAAGAAATCTCAGGCTAGGAGGACTGAGTTAGGGTCCTAGAGCTTCAAAACACACTCATGATCCTTTCCCAAGGCAGTATTTTGAAACCTGCTCAAGGGTTTCATTCCTCTGAAAAAGGCCAAACTTGCCACTGGTTAGAAGGAATAAACATCCAGAAACGGGATGGTATCTGTTCCTTGTAATTTATCTTTAATAAAGAAAAGCAATCACCCACACAGAGCAATACCAAGAAATACCAAGCCAATCAGGCCTGAAGTCATTACCAGGAACTTGTAGCAAGCCACATACTTTTGTTTCAATGACTAACTGGATCCATGCTTCACTCAGCTCTGCTCCTGGGTGTTTTTACGGCTTATAGTTAACTCTGCTGGGTAAAGGTCTTGCCACTTCCCTGCCCAGGGTCCCTGACACCACCAGGAAACTGCTCCACTTGCCCGGTTTCCAGTCTGTGGTAACTACACTTTGTGTTCTACTTAGGCATTGGAAAAATAGTGTCTTCAGAACTTTGGAGGAAGCTCCAGTTACCTGTTGCCATTAACGAGTAGCCTGATTATTCTAGTGGCACTTTGTTTTATGTTTAATCAATGCATATAAAAACAAAAATAAATGAAGTACAGGATATCAACAAAGTTTACTTGAGCCCCTCAACCATTTCCAAAAAGAACCAAAGTTGAATTACTTGGACTCCATTCAGAAGCAGACAGAGAAATATAATGGTGAAACTAAGTATATGGATTAGAGAGTCTTTAAAGGGAACAAGAAAAGTCTTGCGTTTGCAACTAGGTCCCACAGAAGGCTTTCCTGGCATCTTTTCTCATGGCATCAGAAAGCAGCCTCACTCTGGATCACAATTCCCAGAGGCCAGGCTGTGGAGTTAGTGGTGACACCATTATCACGAATCCCTTTGGTATTCATAGTGAATCAAACTTTTCTCCAACGCAATCCTTTTTCAAGCCAAAACTGTGCTTTGGTGGACCACTGGAATAGTGAGTGCTCAGTGAACCGCCAAGTTGCCACAGGGATAAGTATTCCAGATGTTGGAATTCAGAGGTTAAACAACGTTTTGTTTGCATTACTAACAGACACCTTTTGACTTAAATCACAAAGACTCATGGCGCCTGCAGGAAGTGACACACAACCTCAGAGGTGTTTACTGTCCTCAATCTGTAATAGCATCTCACTCCACACGCAGTTGTAACTGCAGAGACCTTCTTGGACTTGTGTTCCCAGCCCTCAGTAATCTCCATAAACTTAGCAATAAATCTAGCTACAGCTAAACGTGAGGGTTTCTGTTTTGTTATTATATATCTTAATCCTCAGTGTGGAACATCACTCATGCCACAAGAAGAAGGAGAAGAAAGGCACTGAACAATAAAATCAGCAGTGTGTCTCTTCAAATCATGGAATAGTCGAGAATGAGCTCCACAGAAAGTAAGTACAACCAGAATGTGAGACAGTTGCTCCCAAGCCCATCATAAAACTGCAGTCTCATGAGGCTGCCTCTGTTTAGTAGTCGGGTTTTGCTGGTCAAAAGGTTGTAAATGCAGAGGAATGTGTGTCCTTGGGCGTGACTGTTATTAGCCTACAGGCAAGTTAGAAAAGGAGATGATAAAATTTCATATAAACTGTTTTTACTACCGCCACCTAAAAGTACTCTGTTTGTTTGTTTGTTTTTCTCTCTAAACTTGTATAGATAGATGCCAGACTTATAACTAATTCTTCTTATTCAGTGATAGGATCCAAAAATTATTATAATCACAGCAAATCGCAATGTTCAACCAACCTGATTTATATGATAACTGCTTATGTCAGGAAAACACTGACACAAAATTGTTGAACAAAAACTGATAGAAATAATGGATTTTATCTTTCAGCCTAGCCGAAAGTGGATGCAGACTAAATCAAAATGAGACATAAAGGGAACTCAGGATAGACAGGGAGCATTGAACACATATTGTGTACTATATGATCTTCCCAAGATCACAGTAAAAAAGACTAAAAAAGAAAAAGGCACATACTCACGAGGTAAACAGAAAAGGGAAGGATATTATTTTTTTTTAAAAAAAGAAGCCAGAAAGGAAAGATAATAATAACTGACACAGCACAAAGCTCAGCCCATTTTAAGGGAACCCTAGAAGTGAACCAGATAAACTAGAATTCTGGAGAGCTTCAGGATACAGATGCATCAAGAACCTATGTAAGTAAAGCATACAACTAAAAGCCTATAGAAACGAGCTAAAATTCTGTTTGAAAAATGAATAGAAAACATTACCCTAGCCTGCTCAAAGATAGCCCTTCCCCATCTCAAGAAGGCTAGAATTTTACTTTCTAGTGACACTGAATAGCAGAAGCCCTGAATGCAAGAAAACCAGTCCCAGATGTGTTCTGAGATTCATTTAGTAAAAGAGGAGGATTAAATGAATAGCTATGTTCTAAACATGATGCCAGTCTCTTTGCTTGGCAAAATTCTAGAAAGAATGCTCTCAGGCGTTTACCTGGAAAGCAAAGATAAAACAATTACTCTGGGGAAAGAAGTCCTATAAATACAGCCAGTGGGGACCTCCAATGAAGAATTCCTTTCTTTTAATTTTATTTTTTATTCAATTTATTGGGGTATAGGTTTCAGGTATGCAGCTCAATAAAACATTATCTGCATACTGCTTCATGTGCCCATTGCCCCAACCATGAAGAATTTCAACCATGTCACCCTCCTGGAAATCCTAGCATTTAACACGTTCCATCTGTGAATGCAGAGATTTCAGTCAACTTCTTAACACTTCATTAATAAATATAAATAGTCCACAAAATATTCAAAGTTATCTGATGAAAAACATGGACAAAAATAAATAGAAGAAAGAAATTTGAAAGACATGAAAGCAAACAAGAAAAAAATCTATAAAACCTATCATCAGTATCTTGATATTAAGAAAATATTACATTAATGCAATAAAAAAATTTAAAAGATTGAAACAAAAAGAGCCATTTAAAATAAAATCATATAATACAAAAAATATAAATTTGTTAGAAGGGCTAGAAGACAATTTGAGAAAGTTCCATAAAATAGAAAAGGAAAGAAAGAAAGAAAGAAAGAAAGAAAGAAAGAAAGAAAGAAAGAAAGAAAGAAAGAAAGAAAAGGGATGGGGAGAGAGAGAGAGAGAGAGGAAGGAAGGAAGGAAGGAAGGAAGGAAGGAAGGAAGGAAGGAAGGAAGGAAGGAGTAGGAGAGGGAGGGAAAAGGAGAGAAGGAAAGGAGATGGAGAATAGGAGATAAAATGATGGTAGAGAAACAACATCTGAATAATAGAAATTCTTGAAAGAGAAAATGGAGAAGAAAATCACCCAAGAAATTATGCAGATTTTTTAGAATTAAAGGACCATTTCTGAAAACATATATAATTCAAAATAATAGACTTCTAGATTAAAAGGTTCCACTAAAGGTCAAATGACCTACATCAAGTCACATTATTGTGATTTTTTTTTTTTTTTTGTATTTTTCTGAAGTTGGAAACGGGAGGCAGTCAGACAGACTCCCACATGTGCCCAACTGGGATCCACCTGGCATGCCCACCAGGGGGCAATGCTCTGCCCATCTGGGGCATTGCTCTGTTACAACCAGGGCCATTCTAGCACCTAGGCAGAGGCCATGGAGCCATCCTCAGCGCCCGGGCCAACTTTGCTCCACTGGAGCCTTGGCTGCGGGAGAGGAAGAGAGAGACAGAGAGGAAAGAGAGGGGGAGGGGTGGAGAAGCAGATGGCAATTCTCCTGTGTGCCCTGGCTGGGAATCAAACCTGGGACTCCTGCATGCCAGGCCGACCACTGAGCCAACTGGCCAGAGCCTATTGTGAAATTTTGAATCAACAGAGATGTAGTGAAAACTCTAAAAACTTTCATATGTTCAAAAAGTGTTTAGGTCTAAACAAAAACACAGATTAAGGAATACAAACAATAAGAAAAGAGAGCTCCATCAGTTTTTTCATCTATACCACTGGAAGATAAAATGCCTTAAAAATTCTGAATGAAACTAATTTCTTTTTTCTTCTTCTTTTTCTTTTCCAAGTGAGGGGAGGGGAGATAGACAGACTCCCGCATGTGCCTCAACTGGATCTACCTGGCAAACCCCGTCTGCCTACCTAGGGTCATGCTCACCACTGAGCTATTTTTAGCACCTGAGGCAGAGGCCCAGAGGAGCCATCATCAGTGCCTCACCAATGAGCTTGAACCAATAGAGCCATGGTTGCAGAAGGAGAAGAAAGAAAGAGAAGTGGGAGGGGCAGGGGTGGAAAAGCACATGGTTGCTTCTCCTGTGTCCCTGACCGGGAAAAATACCCGGGGAGTCCACATGCCAGGCCGACGTTCTACCATTGAGCCAACTGGCTAGCACTAGTATTTTATAATCTATAATTCTATACCCAGAAACCTATCAAATAATTCTAAGAGTAGAATGATAGCAGCATTTTAAGATATGCAAAATCTGAAAAAAATTAACTCTCATGTGTCCTTTATTAGTGACTAGAAAAGATACTTCAACAAAATGTGGATGTGAACCATGATAAAGGAGCACTGGGGACCCTGCAAATAGGGGACCAACCAAACACAAAGAGAGAATAAGGATCGTGAGGATGAAAGGACATCCCAGTATAACAGGCAAGGTGCAAATCTAAAAAAGAAAAAGAAAAAAGAACTGGCTCAGATTGAAGTAGCAGGATGCAGGATTCCATAAAGAATACTTCCCAGAACAAAGGGAAAATGAGAACTTATCAGGTGAGTTTGAATGCACTTTTCTCAAAAGAGTTTTGGGGAGAACTAGTAGTAGGTACATTTTCACTTAATACTTTCTAAGTAAACAAAAAGGCTGTATGAAAAAGAAATATTGTCATAGCATCCTGCATGGTTTGTCTGTTAATCACACTTAGCACAGGCATGAAAATCTAAATACCAAAGATTGGTTTAACCCAGTGGCAGTCACCCTGGTCCCTACCGCCCACTAGTGGGCGTTCCAGCTCTCATGGTGGGCGGTAGTGGAGCAACCAAAGTATACATAAAAAGATAGATTTAACCATAGGAAGTTGTTTTATAAAAACTTATTCTGCCAAACTTAGTGAAAATCTGACATAAAGTACTTGGTAAGTAATTATTATTATATGCTTTAACTCGCTGTAACTCTGCTTTATAAATTTTATAAAGTAAAGTTACTTTCCTACTTTATAAATCACCATTACTGTGGAACCGGTGGGTGGTTAGAAAATGTTACTACTAACAAAAGTGGGCGGTAGTTATAAAAAAGTTGACTACACCTGGTTTAACCTAAATATTGATTTTATTGGAAGGATGGAGAGAAACAATGAAGGGAGGGTGGTACCAAGCAGAGAGAGTTGTAGAAGAATCCAGAACAATAAATTAAGCTCTAAAACTTAAAAATAAACTCAAGAAATAATACCACAAGCATATCATTTAGAAATATGGAACTAATTAGATGGAACCACTATAAAGATGAAAGTGGCCCCTTCTGAGAAGTGGGAACTAAAGGTGGGAAGCGTGAGTCAAGAAACTTGTATTTTTGTTTAGTTCTACAGGACTGTTTGGCTTTGGAAACCTTGTGCGTGTATAACTAAAAATTTACTTTTTTTTTTTTTTTTGTATTTTTCTTAAGTTGGAAACGGGGAGGCAGTCAGACTCCCGCATGCCCCGGACCAGGATCCACCTGGCATGCTCACCAGCTGGCGATGCTTTGCCCATCTGGGGCGTTGCTCTGCCGCAATCAGAGCCATTCTAGTGCCTGAGGCAGAGGCCACAGAGCCATCCCCAGCGCCCGGGCAAACTTTGCTCCAATGGAGCCTTGGCTGCGGGAGGGGAAGAGACAGAGAGGAAGGAGAGGGGGAGGGGTGGAGAAGCAGATGGGCGCCTCTCCTGTGTGCCCTGGCCGGGAATTGAACTCAGGACTCCCGCACGCCAGGCCGACGCTCTACCACTGAGCCAACCGGCCAGGGCCTACTTTCATTTTAATTGGAAAGAAAGAAGAGCTAAAGAAGTAAGTGCCGTAACATAGTTTGGGGCATCCAGCTACTATCTCTCTGGAGAAATTTATACAGGCAACTATTGTTAGGTCGAATTCTTACAGAGAAGTGCTTTACCAAGAATCATTAAGAAACCTGGCAGAGGACACAGCCTGTACAAAGAGACAAAGTGCAGGTCATGTTCAGGAACATACAGGCAATGTGAACTGATCTTAGCACAGGGGCACCAGGGACAGTGGCCTAAAATGAGGGCAGAGGTAGATTTAATGGTGGGCACCCTTGGCGTGCGCCCTGGGCCCCGACTTCTGAAGGGCCCCGCAAAAACCCAACTTTACACTTTTCTCTAATGACACCAAGTTTGGTTTTATATGTGCAATTTTAACATTCATAGTACATAATATTTTTTTATTTATTTAAAAATATGGTTGACATGTATTTTTTTTCTTTTTTTAACCAGGGGAGAGCACGAATGCAGTCCCCCACTACCACAAATTATGCAGTCAAGTTTCCCACATTTGGGGAAATCGCAGGGGTCAGCACACTCGGAGTGCAATGAGTGAGCCTCACCCTGGGAAAACCACCTTCGTGATCATGGTATCTCCCCTGCCAGGTAAGTATTTGACATGTATTTTTATTTTCCCTCTCTCCCTTTTTTAAGGGGTCTAATATTTTCTTCTGCACCCCGGGGCCTCAACTGATGTTCATCTGCCTCTGGTTGAGGGAGGTGGCATTTGTAACCCATACTATGGAGTCTGGCCTTGTTGTGATAGACAGTAGGGAGTGGTCAGCCTGGTTAGGGCGGGGAAATAAGATGACAGATTTCCACTTTGGGAATGTATCTCGGAGAATTTTATGAAGAGTATACACAGGACAAGGAAACTAAAGGACTATTATAAAAGTCCAACCAGAAACAAACAAGTGATTGAATTGAGGTAATGGTGATAGGGATGCAGGAGCATGAAGATTTTGGGAGCTACCAACAGGGAAACTCGTACAGGAGAAAAACAGGAAATTTAAATTTACCCTGCGAAACACATACTTAAGTAAGTTGTCAAGAGAACGCAATAAGTAAATAAATGACAAAATCAGGATTACACCTAGGTCCCTCTGAATGAAAACCTCAGGTTCTTCAGACTAGATTACATTAACACAAATGTGTACTTAATATATAAAATGAAAATGAGAATGCCACTTGATTCTTATGATTGTTGGGAGAAGAAAATGAGAAGGCACATAAATTAGTCTTTTAACCTGAAGAGAGCTAAGGAATATTGGTTGTTAATATCACATTGAGGCCCAGCCATTCCCCAAGCTCTTTATTCATCGCAGCTACTCACTTTGGTGTTCTTAAAGTAAGACTTGACAAATGTTATTTATATTGTATATTTGATTTTTACATAAGCTATCATTTTACACAATTATATATGTGTGATATAAACCTGTTTAACTGAAAAATGGCTCCTTTGTTCCCAACTAAGTTCTCCTGAAAACAGAAGAAGCTTTGAGGCTCTTCACATGAGTCTATCCAATACGTTTTATCTACTCAAATACGTACTCACCCCTTGAATTTGAGGTCCTCTTGCAATCCCCGAATTACTATGCAAGGCGGAAACACACCTTTCTTTTCCGACCAATAAGGAAGACAGGCTGAAACACAAAGACAGAGGTTATTTTCTAGCAATCATGTGCACTTGTGGGTTGGTTCATAATACTCAAGCACACAGAATCTGTCGGAAACAAGAACACAAAGGTCTTCTCTTTGATATGCGTAGAGGTGTCTGCGGTTTTTTTTTTTTTAATTTCTGTTTCAGTGTGACACACATTGTCTGGAAGAAGGTGCTGGGAGGAGCACTGCTGGCAGTTCTATTTGTGCCTCATTGTGAGTCTTGGGAAGAGGTATCATTTACTCTGCCACCTTCGGAGCTCTTCGAGAATCAGATAACCTACTTATGCTTTCTAACCAGTTGCACAATCTGGACCCTCCAAAGATGCTGTTAAGTCCTTGGCACTGATTTCTCAGGCTAAACCGTTCAGTGCCTGAGACTGCATGCTAATTACTGAAGACCACAGCCCAGTGAAATAAGCTTTGCTCTCATGTCTGAGGGTTGCTGCGTTGGTGTTTCTAGTAGTTCATCAATCTCTCTCTATTCAAGAGCATCTGCCTTAATTTTTCTCCATAATTGCACTATATTTATTGCTCCAGTAAATTTCTGCAGGGGGCGGGGCGGTACCTGAACACCCAAGGGATTGCCAGGCAGTGAGAAATCACCTGACTGCTTGGACCTTCTATCACAACAAGAACATTCCTGAGGATTCAGTTACATTGTTGGTGCTAATCCTCCCCGCTAGTAACATCAGAGAAAACTCAAAGTGAGTGTGTGGTTTATATCATTGAAAAGGAAAGGAGTGAAGACAGAATTCTCAGGAAGTGGGAAGAGGGCAGAGTCACAGCTCTCTCAGGCACATTCTTTAGGGAAATAAATGAAAAGCCCCACTATGCTTACACCTCTGCTGGAAACAGTCAAAACGGGGACACTTCATCCAGATGAACAGTCATATTATTGCAAATAAAAGTTGCATTATTCACTGGTTTTTATTATCATGACGGCATTATTATGCTGAATTATTCATTAACATTTTTCTCCATTTTGCTATTGTTGATGATACAATTTCTTTTAACCCTGTAATAAAGGCATTTTCCTTAATCAGTCACTGTTGCCTTTCTGTACTTCTGTCTCCACAGCTCGAGGGACATAATTGTCTCTCAGTTTTCAGCAGGCTGCGTGGAGGGAGATAGAGGGAAGGGACTGGAAAAGGCGGGCTCTCCCGGGCCCTGCACGTCATACATGGCGAAGCTGCTCTCACGGGCACTGCTTTTCCACCTGACCTTCTCAGCACACTGTAGGCATGTCATGTTTTAAGGAAGAGAAAGTTAACCTGCAGGAGGACTTCACCCAGCATGACCATTAAGCTGTTACAAGTCATAAAGTGCCCGTGCCCAAGAGTGAGCCATAAAAGCGAAAAGATAGAGTTGTTAAGTATATGCCATGGCCTCCGAAAAACTTCTTCCCTTCCATTTCTGTCTAAACTTAGTTTGCTTTCACACAAAAGATTTATCTTATAATAACTACCTGTGAAATCTATTTAAAATCTAAAAATTAGAGTGATCATATGCTTCAAAGTACTCATTTTACGGATGGAAATACTGAGGCTATAAAGAGGTTGAATGACCTGCTCAAGGTCACACCAAAAATCAAGGGCTGGCCCAGGAAGAAAAACCAAGCAAGGCTCATGGATCCTAGGCACATTCCCTCTGTACCCCAAACCATGGTCCCCTCAATATGATATTCCTAAATGGACAATGCTTAAAAAATAGTTTATAAAATGACTTATAATCTTACACTAAGGCCTATGCTTGCCAATGATATAGATTTACTTGAATAGTATTTCTGTCCCCCCAAAATCTGTACATCAAATAGACTTTATGTATATTTAACCCTTCATTGTTATAATTTACTTTGAGTAAGATTCATTAGTCCCCATATTAACTGTGGTAAATTAGAGATCTCTATTGTATTAATTCACATTTTATCATATGTTGTAAGCCATCTATGTGTGAAGTAGCGTGTGAAGTGCTATGGGGGACAAAAGAAGCTTCCCTTGGAGTTCAGAATCAGTTAAGTTGGCCTCAGTCTCCCCAAGCCATCTCCCTAAAACTTGTAGGTAAATTTCATCCATTGTAGGAATCTAACCCCCTTTCTCAATTCACTTTTCTCCCCATCTGCATCTATCATTCCTTTTGAATTCCATCTTAGATATATGGTAAGATAAAGAATATTGAGCATCTAGGACTATGTAATTCCTGCTTCAGGGCCCACTGTATTGAATGGTTGAGTTATATTTCCAGGAGTATATACTTAAGGCAAGATTTTCTGTTTCTTTATCTTCTGACATAAAAATCACATGAAAAATATCCTTGAAGGATAAACATGGGGAGCCAGAAGAAGGAGAAATGGAAGAGCAGGGTGAACCCCACACTGAAGATGACAGCACTTCTCTGCTCGGTTGGCAGTGACTTCAGCATCCTATTATTGTTGACCAGGTAAAGTAGATTGAACCATCAACTCCAATTCTTTACCCTCCCTGGTGTCCTTCTGCCATGTAAATTTGCAGTTCCTACCACCAAAGCAGGTAAGCACTTGCCTGCCTTTTGATTCTGGTCTCCTCTGAGTGACTCGCTTTGGCTCACAGAATAGGGGGCCAAACAACATTGAGCTAGTTTTAAGTTTCAATTATAAGAGACCTCATGTGTTTCCGCTAGCTTCCTGTGTTAATGCCAATGCCATGAGAAGAGCTTTTCTCGAGTAGCTACTGCCCACTCAGCATGGGCCCTAGGATGAACACATGTGCAGCCAACCAGAGGTCAACCCAAGGCAAGGAGCCAAGCCCAGCTTGATGCAGCACTCCCTGCAGAGCAACGCCAGACGCTGGCCAAGCTACAGGTGCAGAGAAACAGTGCTATTGTTATATGCCACAAGCATTTGGTGGTCAGTTGTAAATGCAGCAATAGCAAAATAATATAGAAGAGTTTTTAGGTTTTATTTTTTTCTTTATTTCCTCTTAGAGTAAATCAGATAAAGTATAAGACCATTTTATCACATAATGAATGTTTCACATTGACATAAAAGCCTGTCCAATGCCCACACTAGCAATGGTTCTTTGAAATTCTCACCAAGATTTCATTTAAGGAAAAAGAGGATGCTCTGTTCTCATAGTTATGGGCTTTTCTGAGAACAATGAGTAGAACAATATTAACTTTGGAATATAGCATTCCTGGTAGTAGAAAAGCTGGTAAGAAATAAATTATACAGATTTTATAAGTATGCAATTCAATCTGCTTTTTTAGAAGTTAGATCATCTATCCATCCCACCAATATGTAATAAAGTCACAATGTCAAAAGACTAGAAGAGGGGTAAACAGGAGACAGATCAAGTTAAATTTTAGTTGGCACTACTGAGAGGATAAGGAAAACAATGACAGAAATATTAAAAGTAAAAATGTAAAACAAATTACCTGCAAAAATAACTTTGATGAGAAAAGAAAGATCTAAGAGGACGCGTAAGGTCATCTACCATTTCATAGTTTGATAGAGGAGGAGGGACCTGCAAGAGAAACCGAGACAGGAGAGCCTGTGAGGTCAGATGAGAATGGAAGTGTTGTGGAAAGCACAGAAAAAGACTATTTCAAGAAGCAAGAAGACGTCAACAGTGTCCAACTGCAGAGCCACACAGGGAAATGAGCAGCAGAGAAACAAAGGCACGTTGGGTTGATAGATGTCAAAGTCTGTGTGATGGGGTAAGTAGTTAACCAGGCAGCCCTGGCCAGATAGCTCAGTTGGTTAAAGCATTGATCTGAAGCACAGAGGCTGCCAGTTTGATCCCTGGTCAGAGCACATACAGGAGCAGTTCAATGTTTTTGTCTCTCTTTCTCTCCCTTCTTCTTCTTCTCTTGCTAAAATGAATAAATAATTTTTAAAACTATAATTAGTAATCAATCAAATATTCCATATTTAGGAGGGAGGCTAAGAAAAGTAGAAATATATAATATATGTAAAAAAAAAGGTGTTATCAGAGGAGAGGGGAGTAAATTATTTATTAATTTGATAAAGCAGATATGAGCTGGGTAATTTCTTTACTGCACAGCCCTTGGTAGAAACACGGGAAAATAAGGGTTAAAAAAAAAAAAAAGAACAACTGGAATGCCCAGAATTGTGTTAATTAGTTATGTTTTCTGTGTCAGGGGGAGTGAAGTCCAACATGTGAACTAGATTTGGAAAAGAAGTGACCTTAGAGAATCCATATTGAGAGGCTCTTGCTTTTAGAATGTTCAGGGATTATCTATTGTGTACCACTTTTTTTTGGACATTTTATATATGACTTTCACTTAATGCTTATAATTACATCGAATACAAAACACTATGCACCAGGTATGTATGCTTCTATGAGCTTAATGCATATTTACTCATTGATAACATTTTAACACTATTGGTAATCTTACTTACTCCCTTTCTAAAATGAGCATAATGAAAGAGGGCAGTAGGGTTAAGTAATTTGCAGAGTCAAAAACTTAATAAACAGTACATCTGGGAATCAACTCCCTGAGACCAGAGTCCATGCTTTCTCCATCATATCAGGTTACTTGGCGTAAATGAGGAAGAGAAGCAAAACAGAACTAGGAAGTGAAATCAAAGATAACTGTCAAGTGTTTTAATTTAACTAATGAACCAACTACATTTGGGCTTAGTTATGCACATTTAGTGTCCTGAAAAAGCTATGACTAAAATTGGCTAAGGAATAGCCAGTTCTTCTGAAGTCAATATTGCAAGGAAAAAGAAAGAGACTGAAACTGTCATCTTGAGTAAGAAAACTCTCCTTCCTCCAATTTGCTTAAGTGGTAGATGATTCAAAGCATAGGGAACACTGACTCTTACCTCTTTTTCTCATCTTTTTTTCCCAATGTATTAAAATATGTCTGCTTAGCTTTCAGCCTCAGAAACATTCAGTGATTATGACCTTTTGCATTAGGCATAACAATTATAATATATAGCCAAAGGAAAGGTCAGGGTCTACTTCTTACCAAATACATAACTCTAATTCACTTCAATATATGTTTTTCTGATGACAGCTTATTTCCACTACGGTTGCCTCATAGATTCATAATGAAAATTCAATAAAACAAATATGTGTATAAGTACTCTATAAACTATAAAGTAATATACAAATGCTACATATTTCCCTGAACACTTAGATTCCAAGAGACTGCCCCACACTCCTCAAGTTTCACTAATTTCCTTCTTTTCTTTCTTCATTTCACATCTAGTTCTCACCATTTCCCAGGAGGGACAGACTCTACGTTCATCAGTATTTGTTGATTGACAAACACTAAATGGCAAAACTCTAAAGAGATATAGTACTGATGTTAAAACTCAGGAAAATCTAAAATACCTAGAATTTCTGCATTTAATATTTCTGAAATATAGATGCATCATGTATTAATGCAATAAGAAAACATAATATCCTGAATATAGCTAATTCAGCCTATCACTACTTTTGTATGTCTCTAGAAATAGAATATTTTTATTTTTAAATAATTTAAAATTTTTCAGAAGAAAAATAAAGTTTATTAACATGTAAAAGTTTTATAAAATTCAAATTTTGGTGTTCGCAAATAAAGTTTAACTGAAACGCAGTCATGCCCATTCACTCACGTATGTTTCATGGCAACTTTATTGCTACCTTGGCAGAATTTAGTCACTTCAGAGCATCTGTATGTATTCAACAGAGTTTGTAGTCAAACTAAAACTAGACTTCTGGAGGGTGAAAATAGGCAACAATTTGTCTTCCCTGACAGGTCTTCCAAATAACTGTTTATATAGGGGGTTCAAGAATAGTCTTTATAACTGAGTATAAAACACCAAGTTAACAATTGAGATTCAAACATACATAAATGAATATTTTGGTTTTTTTTAGTGCCTAAATGGCTGTACTGGGAGCCCTGAAAAAAGAAAGCATTTTATATGAAAGAAATCTGCCATAAGAAACTCATTTCTGCAGTGGGCCCTGGAGTTTGGGGAAGAATGCAAATTGCAAGATTAGTACGCCAACTTAATCCACACCAACCCAGATTATTTTACCTTAGTTTACTAAGATAATAAAAAGTCAACTAAAGGAATGTTCTCATTAAATGATGGCCAAAGCCACCCTGCCATTGGACACGGTCTCTGGGTTGAATACCAGAGGCAGGAAATACTTGCCTTGATTGATTGCAAAAGACAACAGAGCAGTCATAGCCTTGTGATGGAGGTCCAGCTCAGAGGCTGCACCATGGGTAAGAATCTGCACCTTAGAGTGAAAAAAAGAAAAAGGCACTGAAAACAGACCAATGAAAGATAAGTGATTTTTTAATGTAAGATACATATATTATTTAAGACTTTTCTGCTTACCGTACATGTGAGAGAAACCTCTTGCATGAAAAGGTAAATTTATTGACTCACATGACCAAATTATAGCAAGAAAAAGGAAAGCAAAGTAAGGGGTTCACCCAATCTCAGGCCACCTCAGTTTATGGATCTTTGTTTGGTTTTAATTTCCCAACTTTCACTCCTCAAGGTTTGAAGTGCCTTTCAGACTTTGAGGTACTTTTTCCCTCTGGCATATATTAGAACAGAGGAAAGCCTCTGATTGGCTAATTGAGGTTACAATTTCATTTTCTAGACCAATCTACAAATTAGGAGGTGGGGCTTTCAGAGTGATCTGCAGAAGTCACATATTCTTAAAACCAATAGCGTCACTAGGAAGGCAGGGTGGTTAAACTTCAATTTGGACCCCATGCTTGATAAATGGGAGGAAGCACAGAGATCACTTGGTGTGAAAAAAGGCCACTCAGTGTCCACATGCCTAACAACAGGCTATTGTTGCCATTTTTTAAATTTATGACGATGGGAAACAACTTCTTGGATGATATCATGGTAAAAATGGCAAGTATGGAAAACCTACTGTGCATAACGGTCATCCGTGCTACTCTACTCTTGTTTGAGGTGGAGGAAAATCCTTAATTATATAACCATTAAAACCATATATTTTCCACTAAGATAAAGATACAAATTATAGAAAGGAGATTTAATAGAAAACAATTTGTTATGGTTTTAGTTGTTTCTCATGATTTAGTTTTCCCGGTGTTCATCAATGGATACACTAGTAGTCTGTGAGCTCTGTTCATGAAAAGTAAGGATTCTTGCCTTCAATGAGGAAGACCAAAAAAAAAAAACCAACAAAATGAAATGTCTTAGAATCAAGCAAGGGTAGTTCATAAATGCCCAGCTCTCTATTTGTGTTAAGGAGACTTGCCTTTTGGAATATCAGGCACCACTTGAAAGATCTCTAAAAGATTTGAGTTTCCGGCCATAATACAACTCACCCCTGTACTGTCTTCCTCTCTCAGCTCCAACTTTCAAAAGACTTTGGCCCTTTTATCAGCATAAGAAAGACTCAGTATATGAACATTTTAAACAAGACTCATTTCTTAACAGCTCAGAAACCTTTTATTTTAACTTATTCCATACCTCTCTAATGCTCTCTAATTCCTTCTCAACATATCTCCCCCAAGCCTCTTTATTTTTAGTTTCAATATGTTGCCTCACTCTTTTCTTATTCTTTAGTTTTATCTATCTTTAGATTTAAACTTTTTATTTTATGAGTTTAGATATTTTATTTTTTAATCATCTATAGTTTTATAATTTTTATGATCCATCATTTTATTTTTTATTTTAATTCTTGTTTAATATAATTTTAAACTCAATATTTTATTCTACTAGAATTTTAATTCTCATACAGACTTTTATTTTATTCTTTTTTTATTTTGTAAACATCTGCCTGAACTTATTTGTTTTTACTTTTTCTTCTTTACCTTTTCTATTCTTTCTAAAAATATTTTTAGAGTGGTTGATGAGTGTCAAAGTGCTGATGATGATGATAATGAAATTGATGATAATGACATCAATAATAATAGCAGAGGAAAGAAGATGAAGCCTTTTTTTCCCTCTATATGGCTCTTTAGGAATCTATCATTTTCCCCAAGTGAATCCTTAAGTCCCTTTCAAGGTTATCTCTACCATCTCCCTCAAAAAACAAATAAACCTCATTTAGGAGGTTGGAAAAATTCTTAGTCAATGCCCCCAAATTACTATTTTCTCAGGATAAAAAGAAGAGCTCATTAGTTGAGATATTTTCACTTCCTGATATCTGAAGTCATGTTGGTTTTGGCAATTTGTAGGCATTGGCAGGCAAGAGGGAATGACTGAAGGACATCGACTGCTCTAAAACTCTGGCCTGGGCTCCTTACAAACATTTAGTCAGCACTGAACCATTCCATAGCTACACATAGAAAGACACCCAGTGATCCATAGTTGAGTTTCCGCCTTTGCTTGAACATCAGCTTGCACTTAGACACTACTATTTTCATAGTGTTTACCTCATAGACTTTTATGAGGACTAAATAAATTGACATTTATCAAATCCACAGAACTATACCAGACATACAGTAACTGCTATATGTCAAGTAAATTTAAAGTGTGTCCATTTCTTGGTTGATCTCTCATATTTATTGGTATCAAAGTTGAATCCTCTTGTGGGTCAGTAAACCCAAGTTCTATTTCCTCACTGTGAGGATTAAGAAAAAGCTAATCAAAGCAAGAGTTACTCAAGAGGTCTGTTGATGTTATTATAATTTTTTTTTAATAGAATGAAGCCATCTGGCTTCTCTGGACAAGCTTCATAGCTTTTCAGAACCCATATGGTTCAAATCAGATACTTCTGTCTTTTCCATTTTTGTTATTCTGGGCATAAATAAGCGCCTGAGTCTCACTTTTTAAAAGAAACTTCCCATCTCCTTAAGGGACAGGTGAGGCCAGTAACTATGGAAAGTTAGACAATCTGAAGAATGAATTAATGACCATGTATATTTTATAGGGATGATAACCTGAAGGTTGAACTGATTATATTCCTCCTACATGAAACTTTCTCTCATCAGAGCTCCAGTTGAATATTCTTGCAGTAACCGCATCCAGAAGAAACTCTCTCTGCAAGAAATTTTGTCACATTATTAATGGGTAATCCTTACCAAGTCTTTAGGAATTGACATTTCTAAAAACATTTTCTACATAAAAATTAAACCTGCAGATCTTCCTCAACCATTGTCCAACATTCTTGGGCAACTATCCTGTCTTGGCTGACTCACCAATAAACTCCACCTTCAATAAAGGTGAGTTGCTTTTTAAAAGTTTCAAAATCCCCATTTCCAGGAGGTACTACATTGTATATGTGGTCAGTCAGGTCTAGATGAACCTTCTTCACTTAAAATGGTGATTTAAATAGTGGTAATCTACCTAAGAATATTGAATTACATTTTTTAGATTTAGTAAAATTCTGTTGAATTTTTATCTCAGAAGCAAAATGGAGTTTTGTTTTGTTTTGTTTTCTCCTGAGATTCAATGCCTGGAATTTTATAGAATTCTATATGTGGTAAAAATATTTTTTTGAAAGAGAACTGAATTTTAAAACATCCATCAATCACAGACACAATTTCTGGGTCATTGATTTTTCTGGTAGATTTGTCTTACTATTTATGTTTATTTTTATATACACATTCCCAAGTCAAGGCTCACTCTGTGTGAACACAGTATTGTTGTTTAACATTCATTTATCCTATGTATCTATAGTAGAGTTAGTCATTCTTAGATATGAACACCAAGATTGCTGGTGGCTCATATAGTGAACCCCTAGGGCCATTGGAAAGTGGACAGATTGCTGTTTCATGGACAACCTTTTAAAGACCAATATATTTATGGAAATATTTCTAAAATTATTAAACTTATTTATAAAGAGAATACTAGTGGTGCTGAGTGGTAACCCATGAAGTAAAACCAAAAGATTTATTTTCTTCATATTTCAATCTTTGGAGTGGCTCTTAGGCAATGTGCCTGCCATCCCTGTTGGGGTTCAGGAAATAAGGAGACTGAAAAAGTGAGAACTTCATTGATGAGCAATTTCTCTCTAAACGATGTTTAAAACTATACATTAACACAGTAAGGAAGATATTCGTCTATTTTGTTCTGGAGAGGAGTGGGTGAGGCAAACTAAAACCCTCTGGGAATATACAGTAGCTTGGTTCAAATATCTGTTGTAATTTAATGTCCATGAAGGCAGGGATTTTTGTCAGTTTTTCTCATTGATAAACCCCCCAGCACCTTGATCTGTGCCCAGCATGATGTAGGCACTTAGTAAATGTTTGTTGTAGAGGTGAATTAATGAATAAATAATGAATAGGACTTTTCATTGTTTGACTTGAAGTACTTTTGTTATTGAAATGTAAATATCTCCTCAATCAAAAATAAATATATAAATAAGGTCAAATTTACTTTATGCCAATGTTTTTCATGATTTACATAATTTTCTGAGGAGACCGAGACTGAATTTTTAGATCTAATGAAATGGTGCTGAAAAGAGACACTACCTATGGGAAAGGAGGATAATCCTTTAACCAAACTAATTTAGTGAACCCTGGGTCCAAGGAAACTGTGAGAGATAAAACTCTAATGCATGTACAGGACAAGTGTGGGCAGGTTTGAACTACTATAGGGTAGAGAATAAAGCTTTGAGATTATCTTTTCTAGACATTAAGGGGCCTAAAATTATACCTGATATTTAAGTTCTATTAATGGATGTCCCATCAGATACAAAAGTTTACATCCATGTACTACATCAGGCCTTCAGAAAAGAACAGGAAAACACACACACTCATACCACACAAACACACACCATGATAAAGTCATGGTAGTGGACTAAAGCAGGGGTCAGGAACCTTTTTGGCTGAGAGAACCATGAACGCCACATATTTTAAAATGTAATTCCGTGAGAGCCATACAACGACCCGTGTATGTTACACATTATCCAATAAAAATTTGGTGTTGTCCCAGAGGACAGCTGTGATTGGCTCCAGCCACCTGCAACCATGAACATGAGCAGTAGGAAATGAATGGATTGTAATACATGAGAATTTTTATATTTTTAACATTATTATTTTTATTAAAAATTTATCTGCGAGCCAGAAGCAACCATCAAAAGAGCCACATCTGGCTCACAAGCCATAGGTTCTCAACTCCTGGACTAAAGGAAAGGCTTAGAAGTTGATTATCCCAAGAAAGTATTAGACTTGAGTCTTTTACCCCAAGAAATCATTATATATTGCCCTTCTAGTCCAATGAGAATACATTTTGTCTTTGTAAAGCATTAGATAAAAGAGTTTTTTTTTTCTAGTTGGATGTTTCACTGTATTCAGATACCTCAAGTCAATTCTTTTGTTTTCACCAGAAGAATGGTCACATTTATCAAACAGTGGGACCCACATCATTCTTTGTCTTTATTCTGTCTCTTTGGATCGCCCAAGGTGAAGCTTGGGTTTGGATGATGAACAGGATGGGGGGGGGGGAAGTCATCTTATATATGGTTGCAGGTCTACAGTGCTCATTCAGGTTGTTGCTTTTGCTCACCTGTGTCAATGCTGCTCACACATGTAGGCAGCACTGAGCTGCTGGCACTGTTTGTCCATGGGCTGCGGTCCATGCAGTTGCATAATTTCTCCGCACCTATAAACTCTGCGCAGACCAGGAATCATTGCCCCATTTCTGTCATTAGTTCACCTATGACCTCTAAACTCTCTGTGGGGAACAGAACATTAAGTCTTTGCTGGAAGTTCCTGATGTCTCTCTTAGTTTACCTCGTTGTCTTTTGTGCATACTCTTCTTATATTTTTCTCTTTGGAAGTGGTGCTACTAGATTCAAGTCTTTCGGGTCCTAAAGATACTCTTCAGATTTACCACTCAGCAGCCTGCTTGATGCCTAGTTTTTACAAATCTTTAATGTATTCTGTAGCCCTTTCTTTCCCAGGGCACAGAAAAGTTTCTTCCTAGGCACACAGATGGGAGAATTGAGGCTATGCGTCCCCATTTATACACAATTTCTTTTCAATGAGAGCACTTGCCATACATTCACATAAAGCAGGGGTCCCCAAACTACGGGCCTGCGGGCCACATGCGGCCCCCTGAGGCCATTTATCCGGCCCCACCACACTTCCAGAAGGGGCACCTCTTTCATTGGTGGTCAGCGATAGGAGCATAGTTCCCATTGAAATACTGGTCAGTTGGTTGATTTAAATTTACTTGTTCTTTATTTTAAATAATTGTATTTGTTCCCGTTTTGTTTTTTTACTTTAAAATAAGATATGTGCAGTATGAATAGGGATTTGTTCATAGTTTTTTTTTATAGTCGGGCCCTCCAACGGTCTGAGGGACAGTGAACTGGCCCCCTGTGTAAAAAGTTTGGGGACCCCTGATATAAAGCATAAACTGTACTTCATCTTTGTTAGCTTCATCACATTTTTACATTCTTATTTTACTTGGGTCTTTCCCTCCAACCACTTATTTTCAATTTATGTTATCTGACTGTACTAAACATAATTATATGTGTTCTCCAGTTATTTCTAGAACAAGTCAGTATAAAATTAAAGAAACATATACACACAGGCATATAATCACACCCAAGGAGGCCAGGCTTCCCTGAATCACTAGATGGGACACCATTTTCACTCCACTGTTATCATAGGTTCATCAAATGGTCTAACTTGCCTCCCCCCACTTTGTTTTCACTTACTTTGACATAAAGGGGTATCATAGCAGTTAACCTATCTCCGGGGTGTGTTCAAGTTTAATGAATAAATGTGTATAATGCCTCAGAGTGCCTCACGTGAGATGTACTGCAACAGCCCATTATTAGTGCTGCTATTACAGCACCACCTCGGGACCCTCAGCCTTTAAGCTGGCTGGAGACAGGAGGTCTCGGAAATAATAACAGCCCTTCTCCCAGTGTGCCTTTCTCCCCGAACAGAGAAGTGAAAGGCATTACCTTACTAATGTAAAACTCAGCAAGAGATGAATGGGAATGGCTACAGAGTGTTTCCTGTTTCCAGGTGGGAGACATTAAGGCAACACTTTTGCATTTCCACGCAGTTCACCTGTAATGTGAGCACTTACAAACATTCTTCACGCAAGAGACAAAGCCTACTTCACTGTGCTCCACCAAGGCATGGCACAGGGTAATGCTGCTGGGAAATGGTGGGTTGCAGTATGGTATTCCTTAAGTGTCTCAATAGAGTGACAAGAGACTGAAACCACATTCATATATTAAGAAGCCTAATGGCAATCATATGTGTGTGTGTATATGATATATACATACACATAATTTAGCCATGCTTTGGCTGCAGAGGTTAGCTAAAGAAAGCATCCGTTCTGTTTTCCCTTCTACAGTGATCTGAGCTAAACAAATAAGAAGCCTCTACTTATACTTCTATAGGTTAATGATTAATTTAAAAATGCCTGGCATTGGTGCTTACTGGACACCATTTGGTAGTGGAAGTTTTTCAAATGATAAGAAACTTGAATAAATAAGAAATCATTGGCTAAGAGTCAGAACATGTTTGCCTAGAACCCCTCTCACTTGAAGGCTGAATCCTTTGGTTCTCTGATGATTGTATCAGCCTGCTTAAAAGCAACTCAACCATACTTCATCAAACGTTTCTATAAATCAGACTTCTCTTTGCTACAATAAGGGAAGCAATAGCTCTATCACAATCAACCTCACCATTGTGCGGTCCTTGCTAGCTGGGATGATATGGTCTAATGAGTTGAACTCCTTTATAATAATAATGCTCTTTGGGCTCTTTAATAATGAAGTTTCTTAGAATAGGGCTCCAAATGGACCTTGTTAGACTGAAGTCTTCAAGGGATAATGCCTATTTCTTTTGTTATTTGTATTTTTTTTTTCTTCTTACATTATCTTTACTTCAACATTTTTATAAGAGAATTTTAAAGTAAATTCCTTACTATAATTCGACTGCAAAAAAAAAAAACTGGCATTATATGCTGAAATGACAGAGATTTTAGTGAGTGGTGTGCTCACCCCAATACATACTGAAACTAGAATGAGCCCCTGGGCTCTCTGTCACTTGTTAAACCTTAGGCATTTAGCTGACATCATTCGTTGGCATTTGCCTTTTTTCTCTCACCCTCTTACCAATGGGTAATGGAAATTCAGTTGTCAGCTTCAAATTATTCAAATGTGAGGAAACTAACTCCTGAAAACATTCTGCCGCCCCCAATGGAGCCCCACCCAGCCCCACACAGAGGTAACCTCTCTATTCTTGAATAAATAATGGGAAAAGAGCCCAGACCATCTCCCTGTCAGACATTAAACTTAGTCTTAGGCCACTTGCAGTGACCAATTTCTCATGCTTCACGTAAAAGCAGAAATAGACAGTCATTTGCCTGGGCTGGTTTATAATGATGTGTGTAATGGAAACATTCTTCCCAGACACCTGCAGCAACTAGCTCAGGCTTTGAGAACTGAGATTGCTTTCTCCATTTAGCATACAGACTTACAAATATTTTATTGATTACAAAATCATCTGATCTTTTAAAGTGACAGTGACACTATTCAATTAAAGTACTTTCTACTGCCATCAGTTTCAGACTGACTCCCCTCGTTGCAGAATTCTCTTTTCGCTTTTTTTTTTTTAAGTGTCTGCCATTAATTTCCTTGAGCAATTCTTTAGCCCCGTGTCAGTGGATGGTTTAAGCAGATGGAATCGGCATGTTCATTTTACTCTCAGCTTAGCGGGATGCTAAATTGTCCCCTTTAAAAAAATACTGAGTTTTCTGCTCTCTGATTTTCTTGAGAGAAAAAAAAAAGTGTATTTCTCTCTACTGAGCCAAGGACCTGGAGTTAAAGACAATCCTGTTGTGATTAAGACTTGGTCGCATCACTCATTCCTGTGCTGAAATGACTCAGCTCTTCCTAGGCCCTTATAAGTGTACTTTCTTCTCCCGAGTCAAAGAATCATTTCCCCCAACTGGGCCAGCAATTGTCTAAATGTGGCCAAAAGGACAGAGGGAATGATCGTTGCTTGCTGGGAGCCGATGTTAGTAATTGTGTTAAAAATCAGTTCAAGCCCTGAATCCTAGCTTTCTTTTATTCCAAAGGATACTGAGGCCAGTGCACTGCTGATTGAATTTTGAATTTTCCAAGGTATTAAACTCCATTCACCACTAACCAAAACAGAATATTTTATATATTTTTTAAATCAGTCCTCTATTTGAAGCCATTAGGACCATTTCTCAGTAATTTGTGTTAAAATATAGTGTTTCCTCAAAAAATATTTTGAAAATTCATTTTTAGCATCAATGATTGGGATAAATTTAGAATTTGTATTTCATTGTACTCTTTTAGATTTGGCTTTAGGAAATCTTTTTGGAATATTGCTCTCAAAAAATTCACTTGGCCTGACCAGGCGGTGGTGCAGCGGATAGAGCATCGGACTGGGATGCCAAGGACCCGGGTTCGAGACCCTGAGGTTGCCAGCTTGAGCGCGGGCTCAACTGGCTTAAGCAAGGCTCACCAGCTTGAGCCCAAGGTCGCTGGCTCGAGCAAGGGGTCATTGGGTTTGCTGTAGCCCCCCTGGTCAAGACACATATGAGAAATCAATCAATGAACAACTAAGGAACCGCAACGAAGAATTGATGTTTCTCATCTCTCTCCCTTCCTGTCTGTCTGTCCCTATCTGTCCCTCTCTCTCTGGCTCTTTCTGTCTCTGCCAGAAAAAAAAAAATCACTTGGAGCAAGTAATCAATTACAATTTCAGAGTGCTTTATTACCAAAAAGACCAAGAAAGAACATGCGATCTGTACTCCTCATGTTAGCCTGGGTCGCTGCTGGCAGCAGCTGCTACCTGTGATACGGGAGTGATTGAAAAGATAGATTTGGTAACAAAGTTTTTTCCATGTTGGATGTGGAAAAATGGCCTTTGATTTGTGGCTGCAGACCTTATTTGGTGATCCCTGTACTGCTTACAAGGAAAAAGGAGTAGTTAGTAATAATCAATGTGATTTCAATCCCCAGTGTTTTTATTTATCTCAGAGATCAATATCTCTACAGGAACACTCCTTTCAATCAAAAACACAATAGAGAAACTCTGTTTATCATCTTAACCACATCCATTTCTCAGCACCAATGATTAAATAACTTCAGCATGTATGAATGTGTTTGGGGTGTCCTTAAAGTAGACTAATTCTGTTCCAGTCGAATATCCTTGATTATGTGGTACTCAGACAGATTACAAAACACTAGAAACTATTCACATGTCTTTGTGTTAATTAAATTGGAAATTTTATCATGAGGGCTGTAATGATTTTAGTGCCCTGGTAGAATGTAACTCCTTTAAAAGGAGCAGCAGTGCTGGAAAGGAGCTCACCGTCACAGACCTAGCAGGGCTACAATCAGCCTGCCTGCCTGCTAGAACCCCCTGGAATTAGCAAAGCAGCACTTTTGGTACTAAGTTGACGTACAAAGGTTTAGCAAAGATATTTTTAAAATGCATGCCATATATCAGACCTTGAATCTGCTCAAATTAGGACAAGGTTTTCTACCTTTTTCATTTCAAAGTCCAGAACTACTATTAGAACTTAGAAAAGCAACTTCTCTCTTCACCTTCACAGCCTGCTAGAAGAACTCATTTCATGAACAATATTCCAGGGATTTTCTCTTGATTCTTATCATTGTACTTTCTTTTCCACTCTTTAGAACTTGATAGGAAATGTC
This sequence comes from Saccopteryx bilineata, assembly GCF_036850765.1. Classification (NCBI taxonomy): domain Eukaryota; kingdom Metazoa; phylum Chordata; class Mammalia; order Chiroptera; family Emballonuridae; genus Saccopteryx; species Saccopteryx bilineata. The sequence continues at coordinate 35,257,398 of NC_089501.1, read as the reverse complement.
CCATGCATTCTTCTCTCTCATGTGAACTTTGCAAAGTCCCCCGAGAGAGTATTTTCCCCCTAGCTTGGCTTTGAATGTGGGAACTTTATGATACGATGTGATAATGAACAATGTGAAATTGTTGGTGCCGTGATAGCATCCAGGGCCATTGAAAAGTCCTGCATGTTCTGAATGAGGCTCGATGGTTGCTCTGAAGTGTGTCTCCCTGGAGGGTTCACTCTCAGTCAATTGTCTCTTCCAATAAGTTATCCAAAGTAAGAAAGGAGGATTTTTCTTGATATTGCAAGAAGCCTTCTTGCTTGGATTGTTGAAACTTTTAGCACTTGAAATTTGAAGCCAGGTAAAACTTTCACATTTCTCTGGGAATCTGACACTGCCCAGTTTACTAAGAGCTTTGCCAAGATTTGATGAACCTTTCTATGAACCTCGGGAAATTTCACGCTAGGGCTGAAACCGGAAACGAAGCACATTTCACTAGGTGTCAGATTTCATTCTGACCAGCTCACCAGGCTCTCCCTCCAGGTTGTATTAATTATTTCCTGCCTCAAGATGAGGGAGAAAGATTAACTGGCCTCACACTACCAAATAAAATATTTCCAAGGAAAAGAGAATCTGATAAAATGTCTTCTGAAAAAATTGACTTCACAATTTTCATCTGGACTCACTATTTGACCAGTGGCTTTGTTACAATACAGATAGTGCTCTGGGAAGATGAAAGCAGAAGTGGGGATTAAAATTATGGTTGTCTAGCCTGGCCAGGCAGTGGTGCAATGGATAGAGCGTCAGACTGGAACCCAGAGGACCCAGGTTTGAGGCCTTGAGGTTGCTGGTTTGAGCGCCGGCTCATCTGGTTTGAGCAATGCTTACCCTCTTGAGCCCTACGTTGCTGGCTTGAGCAAGGGGTCACTCGGTCTGCTGTAGCCTCCTAGTCACAGCACATATGAGAAAGCAATCAATGAACAACTAAGGTGCCGCAATAAAGAATTAATTAAAGCTTGTCATATCTCTCCCTTCCTGTCTGTCTGTCCCTATCTGTCCCTCTCTCTCTGTCTCTGTCACACACACAAAAAATATGGATGTCTAATAATGATAATAGCAAGATGCACAATGATAGTTTCAAAGGGAAAAGAAGGAAGGAGTAAAGAATTTCATCAGATGTTTGTGGATTAATAAATTTATCAATATTTTCACCAACCACATGGAGCTTTGACATGGAGGAGAGATGTCAAAGGTAAATGTGCATTTATAAAGTTATAAGACTTTATGAACTTAGTGCATCTAGGCAAGCAATTGTGTGTAATTCTCTTTCCTTCTTTTCAAATGAGTGAAGCATTTATATGCCTAAGTGATACTTTTCCCTTCAATGGTTTTGGAAATCAAATTTTCTCAACCTCAGCACTATTAATATCTGGGGCTGGAAAATTCTTTGTTGTGGGGGCTCAGGTGTGACAACACCTCTGCCTATTATCCACAGGATACCAGAAGCATCTCTCCCCCAGGCATGACAATGAAAACAAGTCTTCAAACATTGCCAAATGTACTCTGAGAGAGAAAAATTGACTCCAGTTGAGAACTATTTGATTAATCTTGTGTGCCCTGTCTTCAAACAGCTCTAAATCCAGCAATTTGTTTCTTTCCATGAGTTCAGAGTACTTATATGTATCAAGACTATGACTGTTAAACATCTCCAGGGAACATCTAAAAAATGATCATAGAATCTTAGAGTCAGAAGTGACTTTAGAGAAAAAAAAAGAGGATTATAACAATAACAGCAGCCACAACAAAATAATTATAATATGCAAATCTATTAATAAAGAAACAAACAATGTTCCTTAAAAGAAAATACAAATACTAATTCCTTTTAAAAATTTTAAAGAGTTGGCTTTTGAAATGGTGCTGGTTTATCTGCATGATACTAAAGTCATGTTGTCCAATACAATATCCATTAGCCCATGTGATGATTTACATTTAAATTTTAAGTAAAATCAAATAAATTTAAAGTTCAGGTCCTCAAGTCACTGGTGTGTGAAGCCATATATGGCTATGGCTACCATATTGGGCAGTACAGATAGAAAACACTTCCATCTTGTATAAAAATATTCTATTGGACAGTGCTGTTTAGACTGCAGAAACAATGGGTGGAAGTTACTGTGAAATAAGTTTCAATTTAATGCAGAAAAAAAAGAGCATTAAAGAATTACAGCTTTATAACAGTTATCCTCTCAAACAGCATAAAAAAGGTTTGAGCAGATGCAAAAAAAATTTTTTTTTACAGAGACAGAGAAAGAGTCAGAGAGAGGGATAGATAAGGACAGACAGACAAGAACAGAAAGAGATGAGAAGTATCAATCAATGATTGCTTTCTCATATGTGCCTTGACCATGGGGCTACAGCAGACTGAGTGACCCCTTGCTCTAGCCAGAGACCTTGGGTCCAAGCTGGTGAGCTTTGCTCAAACCAGATGAGCCTGCGCTCAAGCTGGTGACCTCGGGGTCTCGAACCTGGTCCTCCGCATTCCAGTCCAATGCTCTATCTACTGCACCACCGTCTGGTCAGGCTAAAAAAGTTTTTTTGCTGAGTAGATTGCTACACTGGATGAACAGGAGCCTCTCATTCAGGCTCAAAAAGTCCTACTTGTGAGTTTTTATAATTTTTCATGTAATATAATTTTCAAATTTTTAAACACAACCCTGAGGAGTCAGAAGAAGCATTCATATTTTTAAATTGAGAAAATTTAAATAACTTCTTAGTCAAAACAATATTTACAAAATGAAGACTGCTTAATTTCCCTCTGTGGTAAGATCTGTTCACGTCTTATCGACCTTAAAATTTTTTTAATGTTTATATTATTATGTAAATATTTTCAAATGAATTGCCATCACTTATACAATATGAATGTTGGTCATATGCCCCTTCAATTCATTTATATCTGAATTTAAGCTTTAGTTCTCCTGTATTGTAGAGAATGAAAGACAAGGGCTTAGGGTGCTCAGAGCATGAGTAGGTAGTCAGAGTAAAAACCAAATGTCACACCATATCAACAAGGAAGATATTGCTCTTAGGTAGAACAACTTTCAGTTAAGGAAAAAAATATTCTGGGAGGCATTCAAAATTCAGATAATATTTGAGGATAAATTACATTTTAAAAAATCCCCAAGCCCAAATAATCTCCTCTCCTTACTGATGACTGTTTTTCCTTCAAAGTAAAAAGTCTACTCATAAATACGTACACACAAAATGAACAAATCCAATTCCCATAACTGAAAATATAAAAAAATCAATGAGTACTTATTGAGAACTTGATTCTGTTATTTTCTTTATAGCCTTTATTTATTGTGCTTTGTATTATTGATAAGGACAAAAAGAAGACATGATCACAGCACTCTAGGAAGTTTAATGGTTTAGATGAACTAAAGTGACATACAATACAATGAGAGAATGATTGTAGGTAATAGTAACCACTAGGACAATTAGCACTAACACAGTAAAGAGATTGCTATTGCTACAGCAGTCAACAAAGGTTTTGAAGAGGGCATGAAAGGAGCAAAATTTAGAGAGATAGATGAAGAAGTAAAAATCAAACTCTGGATGGAAAAACAGAAAGTGCAAAAGCAAGGCTACATCCTGATGCAAGCAAAAGGAGATCTATATTTATGGAGGTGGGCGGAAGGAAAGATGGAGAAATGAAGGTGAATAATGGAGCAGGGTCTAATTGTGGGTGTCATTAAATACCAGGCTGAAAATCATATATGTGATGTGTTGATACTCTGGGAAACCAGAAGTCTTTACACACTTCACATAATCAAGTGACATCATCAAGATCACTGGACACAGAGTGTAAAATGAATTGGGGTTGGGGGAAGGGGAGTAGAATGGAGCAAGTATGGGAGAGGAATTACTGTAAACAGCCTCATCAGAAGGCTGTTATGGGGACTGAAGTATGGCATTATGAGTGCTAGAATGTGATGTGGATGATGGCAAAGTTTGAGGAAGAACATTCTAGTAATAAAGAATGTTAAACATTGGCATGGATTATAGTCAGGATAAACTCACACATAGGCTTCCCTACAAAGAGGCTGCTAGTTTCTCAGAACATCTTTCAAGTCTATGGTACTCTGATCATCAGCAAAATAGAATCACAGAGGAATTAGTGTATTTCTTGCCTTCATCTTTATTCTGCCATTCCTTACTGAGCTGCTGAAGTGTTGGAGTAGATCACATACTTTCTCTGTGTCTTATATAAAATATAAATTGGTTTGTTACCTATCTCACAGCGATGCTGCAGGGCATGTGAAATATTGGACTCTAGGAAATATTGGGCACTTGGGGGAAAAATAAACAAACAAGTTGTGATAAATAGGAGACAGAACCACCTAAAATTAGATCCAGATTTTTACCATTGAGATCTGCATACTTCTTACCTTGTAGGTACCCAGAGTTCATCATGGACAAATATATTCTACAAATTTATGCAGACACACAAACTCTGAACAGTATAGAATATTAAAGTCCACAAATCTTTGAAAATTCCAGAATCTCAACGATCAGTTAGTTAAAAACGTGAAAATTTAAAGAAAATAATCTCTTAAGGCTAAGTGATTTTTCTATGCGTTTAGTACATTAGAAAGGAATACGTGAAACAAATGTCAAAATAAAATGAAAGATATCCATGAGCAGTTGTTAAGAGGTGAAAAAAAAGTAAGTTATTCTCTTATAAGCAACACCATTGAAAATTACGTACCATTTTCTGGCCAACAAACCCGTCATTCCCAACCAAGGAGAGGACTACTGTGTGATAGTAAAAACCACACCAGAAGTACCCTATTCATAAATGCAAATAGATAATGTCAAAATAGGAAAATTAAATATTGAAGAACTGCTCATTCAACACTGTCACTGTAAATGAGTAAAGAATCTGATATTCTGGAGGATTAAGTGGGAAGCCCAAGGTCACATGGTTAATTTGTGAGAGCTTGGATATGAACCCTTGCTCCAGGGATACACTATTCACTTTTCATGGATAAGAATTAGTTCTGTTGCCATAAACAGTAATTATGCCTGAGATAAAGTGGTATTATTTCTCTCTCTGGGGCTCCAATCTTACCAGAGACCAAAACTGAACAGTAAAGTAATGGAAAAGTATAAGAAAAGGATATGGAACATTCAGATTAAAGTTCTTCTTTGAGGATATCTGGGCTATCTCCAATACTGATTCTCATTACAAATATCTAGTCTTGGCCAGCAGGAAGGAAAGGGAAGAGTTACATTGTAAATTGCATTATAGATAAAATATCTGCTGGAGTATAGATGAGGAAGCTTAAGAAGAAACTCTCCATTTTTGATGTATTAGGAAATATGAAGGTTGCTACTGAGAAAGCAGATAAAAAGACCAAAAAAAAAAAAATGAGCTGAATGGAGTGAACCTAACCTTAAGGCATTGGAGAACAGATGAAGTAACAAAAAAGAAGGGGGAAAAGAAAATCCTACACCATTGAATCCACATTTCGGGCAGGGGGAACTTTCCAAATTAGGTGAACCGCCATCTTCTAATACATTGCTGACTTCACAGAATATTAGAACACTTCACAAGCTCCCTTGAAATAAGATTAGATGAGTCATTGTTTAGTAGTGATTGGTAATCCTCAGAAAAGGAGGTTAGAGTTGTTCATGTGCTGATCTGATGTAACAGCAATGTAAATGGACAATAGGAAATGCAACCTCTCGTGGAGAACTTGTTTGTTCTTCCCGAACTCATCAACCTCTACCAGTTTTGCTTAATTACATGGACCAAATAATAAGGTGGAAAAATAATAAGGCAAAAAATACATAGGGAATGAGAATTTATATCTGGTGATTATAATTCCATGGACAGAAGAATAAAAATGTGGAGCCACGGATACCATTTGTAATTTTTCTTCAAATTGAGACTTATGGCTTAATAGTATATATAGATAATGTTGAATAAATGAGTTAGTTTTTCAGATACATATCACTCAGTATGCAAAAATATGCAAAGAGATGGTGTGTATATTAGATTATAATAAAGAAAAAAAATCATTATGGGGTAGTTGAAGACCACCTGGAACAGAAATAAAAGATTTGCTTTTCAGCCATCTATTTGTTTCTCTGTAAAGAATTGATAATTATAATTCCTCACGCTTTCTGAAGACTTGTTGAAACACTCAAATGCTAATATAACAATAATTTTTGCAATATATAAACTTTAACAAATCCAGTTTGGTATAATAATTTATAGACATGATGGCTTGATTTGAAAGTCTTATCTTGAAATTTGAAAAATAGAGATAATTACTCTGATAAATTAATATGGCTGAGAATAATCAAAAGCAACAGATATATATGAAAAGCATTGATTCAAAGGAAAAGTAGCAAGGAATAGCACCAGGGTACCATTAACAGTCTTAGATAATTATATTCTAGTGTATAGAGAATGCTACAGGAAAGCAAGCCTGAAACTTTTACAAGAGAGTACACATACCTGGTTCATTAATAAGACCTGAAATAGAACAATAATCATTGTGTTTACCAAAAACATATCAGAAGTGGTTAGAGTACAGTGAAATAGAATAAGACTTACACAGTTACATAATTCCATGGAACATGGTACTTGTTAAGTGATGGATGTCATTAGAACTTTTGGGGCCTCAGGAATAGGAGATGTGGGTCAGGGTGCCAAGTGCCAAGAGAAACCCTCAAACTGACCGCCTGGAGATTATAAGTGGTGTTAGCACTCATAAAATACCCCTTTCCCAAACACCAGTACACCTTTACCCCATATTAAAATTAAATAAATAAGTAAATAAATAAAATTTGATGAAATACCAGAGTAAACCAAAGAAGATTTTGTTTCAATGAGAATTAAAACAAAATGAGAATATAATGGAACAGGAGGACCTTTTTGATGTAGGAAAACTTTGTACCTGTTAGCCTCAATTATCCCAACTTATGTCTGTTCTCCAAGTTTAATTGCTAATAGCACATCTTCCACTCTCCAAAGTGTCCTGGTTTGAATAAAAAGAATTTAATGCTTATAAGTGGAAGGTAAATATAGGCTGCAAACTCAGATCACACTTATAAATACATAGTATACCAATTAAGAAGAGAATAGCCACAAATACAATGAGCCACACATACAGTACAGTGTTCAAACCTGGTTCCCATATGTTACAAAAAAAAAAAGACTGATAAGTCAGAGTAACCAAGGCTAGAAAAGAGCTGAAGATTATCATAAGAGGATCAATTTAAGAATTAAAACAAGAGAACTCTTAAGTCTGACATAATATTGCCTTGCCTTCATTCTTTTAATAAGCGTTTTATGAAGTAATGATAATTCCACTTTAACACTGTAATAGGAAGACATAGGACTTATGGGTAGAATTGATGGAAAGGTAGATTTCAATGGATTATAGGCAAGTTCTAACTTATAGCACTGTTGTTAAAAGGAATGAACTGCTTTGATGGCTAATGAGCATCCTGTCCCGTATTGAGTTCAGACACTGGATATCTGCCAGTCATGGATGATATAGAAGGAAATATTGCTTTTCTGGAACTCTGAATTTCCAGTACACTTAAGACTTTATGTATTCATAGCCTAAGTCTTCATCAAATGAATAGTGTGCCTCTTCTTTGAGTTCTCTGTATCTCAGTAAAGGCACATGGCCAAATTCCACTTAGACTCAGCTATAGATTCATAAATAAATAATATTTATTGCTTAGAAATGTATAAGTAAATAATATTTATTAAGCACCAACTTTATACCTGAGCTTTTCACACATAGAACTAAGTACTATATTTAATCCTTATAATAATCCCATGAGAAAGTCACTATTCTCCCTTCCAAACAAAAAGGACAAATGACGTTCAGAAAGCTTTGTATGTGTCCAAAGTTACTTAGTTAAAAACTAGTAGAACTGGGATCCTAATAAATACCTTGTAGAACTATTCAAGCTGATTTCTACTTTGGGCTCCTACTGCCTGAGCAGTGTACCCTCCTGGGAATAATGCTGAAATACTCTATTGTTTAACCTCTCTCTGTACTTTCCATAAAATCAGTACAACACAGCTCTTCACTGTAGGAAATTAAGTACCAGATGATACCAGAGGAATGTGCTGTGGAGTGTCTTCCTCTCTCCTTTCTGTGTATGTGACCTGTTTTGGTGATGCACCTCCCTTCTCTCTCTTATAGCTAAAATTAAACCAGTGGAAATGTTTGCCTCAAAGTCCATGCCCTCTTAATGAAAGACAACTATGCTTAAAGGTCAATAGATTCACCAGGAAACACACAGTGTTCTTTATCTGGTGGGCACAGAGATGGTGACAGCATAGGCATTTGGGGAATAAGGGAAATAGGAATTTGGGGGGTAATAGAGACAGAACAAGAATATCAGGTGAGATGAAAGAAAAAATAGTTGAAACAAGAGAAGTGCCTAAAAGTCACTTTGAGAGTTACAGCAATGCAGGAACCAGCAATGATATGATTAAGAAAGTATTGGCCCTAGAATCACCACAAAATAACAAATATCAAACTTCATATGTGTGCAGTATTTTATGCTGTACAGGAACATATTTACTTGCACTAACTACTGCATTGGATTGTCATGCTGTCTTTGGGAAATAAGCATAGTTGTCCCATTTTACCAAAGAGGGAACTGTACACCAGAAACATCAGTGACTCCAGTGTCCATCAGCTGAGACTAGTCTAGTGATGCTGCTTTTCCACTACATTTCTTCTGCTCCACAAATACATTACTTGCTCCTTTGAAGATCATGTTGTCTAATATAAAGTTGCATGTCAAAACTGATCTGTGACTCTTTCTAGAAATTCTGAGCCAAAAGATATTAGTAAATAAACCTAGGTGTCATCTCTATTTTTAATATTATATATATTTGCTTTTCAGTTGATGTTTCTTTTCTCTGTGTATAATTATTCAGAATAAATACCTCCATTTGGTGGTTCCAGGTTAAAATCTTATAAAGTCTATAATGGAAAAAAAAATTGAAAGGAGTTGGGGGATTATTTTCTGGTCCAATTCTTGACCCATCCATTTCAAGGTGTTCCATCTCTATGCTGCCGAATCAATCTTCACTGGTTTTGATTTTTGCTGTTCAACCTGGTTATCTGTAGTATTCCACACTAGAGATCAATGAAAGTCATGTTTCCTTCTCAAGATCAGCTTTAAGGGAGCAAAAAGAGAGACTACTTTTATAGCCAAGAAATAATTTGTCTGCCATAAATGCAATTCAGAGCCAAATGATTTCCAGCTATATTTTTTCAAGATTTTCTTTCAATCCCTAAACATCTTATAAATACCAACATAAATAACAATATACACAGATCAAGTTGACAGTAATTTCTACCTGTTTCTTTGCAGAGGTAAAAACAATGTTCGTTTTCCTGAACACTGATAAGCATGGCATCAAGGACTTTGAGAGAGTTTGGTGTCCTTGCAAAATGAAATGAATGTAGTCCCATTAGAAGGGTTCACAGGCAGGAGCTCCCTGTGATCTTCATGTGGTAGCATCTGAAAATCAGCATCGCTTAACAAGCTGACTTATATTATTAGTACTGGAGCATTAAAAGTATTCATCTGCTTTATAAGAGCTTCCAGGGCACACTGGGGATGGGGATGAAACATGTAGCTTTATCTTGCCATAACTCTGTACTGGCCTTCCCACATGCATGAATGTATTACAAACAGCACTCATTCTTATATTGTACTGATTCAGAGATTATGGAGGAAACTGCAAATTGCCCACCAAAATATACTCTCTACATTTTCCATAAATTAGCACATGACTGCACTTTGAAACTTATTTCCCAGCCTCCCTTACAGCTTGAAGTGGGCAGAAGATATTTTTCTCACAAATACATTCTTAAGAAAAGAGACGTCTGCCATTTCCAGTTCTGAATTTTAAAGCACTGGGTGTGACTTTTAATACTCTTTTTCTCCTGTCTCTTGCTGGAACTCAGGACGTGGCAGAACCTTGGATTTGGCCTTGCAGCCATGGATAATGCCCGACATGGCAGATCTGCCCCTCCAGTTTAAAGTTGTCACATTTTACTAGAAAGCAAAATAGACTTTTATCATTTTTAAACCACTGAATTTTGGGTCATTCTGGTACTGTAGCCTACCTGCACCTTAATTAACACAGAAGCTGACTGAAATCTCATCAGCTGTCTGTTAACATATTCATAAAGAAAAAGGGTACCAGGTTACATAAAGGTGAAGGTTAGCAACAGCAGTAATATCTCTTCATTGTCAGAATTCAAACAATTCAGTCTTCTATCCCAGCACATAAAGAAGCATTCTAATACTTCATAGAATTTGTGTTGTTCTCTTTTCTGTCCACAAGAAATATATCCACAGCAATACAGACCTGATGGTTTGTTGTATTCTCCACTTCTGAGTGTTGAACTGTTCTTAGAAGATATGCTGTATTTTGCCAGATGCTAGAAACAGCCCAGTGACCCAGTCATCAATGGAGACATTAACTAAATTGAAGGTGATGGCATAGAACATTATTTCTTAATGAGGTTTCTTTAAAATGAATATGGGCCAAGTTTTTTGTGTTTTTTTCCCCAGAAGCAGAAGAATGTCCTTGAGTTAGAAAAGTGCTGAGGTGATGTGACTTATGTATGTATAAGACCTGACAAATCACTTTTTGTAATCTAAATTGCATCAGAAAACTTAACAGTTTTTAGCCACCTCCACATGTTGGGCACTGCAATAGAAAGACATGGATGAAAAAAAATTCACAAACTCTCTCTTAAAGAATTTATATAATAATGTGTATACATTATTCCTTTTTATGACTCACTGTATAAGACAAGAATATTTCATTCTGAATAAAGAGTTTGTTCTTCAATTTTAAAAAATTAAAGAATATATCTATATATATAGATATATATAGATATATAAATTTACCCCCAGCAGAGCTGCATGTCAGCCACTGTTTCCCAACTCTGACATCAACATCTATCCCTGCCTACCCTGTTCTATATTTTTGCTTCCCATAAATGCTATTAGTTTTTTAATATATCATATAATTTAGATAACACTTATTGTTTTTGTCTTCCTCTCCCTACCAACTACCACTACCAGAAAGTAACCCCAGAAAGGCAGAACACTTTGTTTTGTTCACTCATGTACCTCAAGAATTAAAATAGTGCCTGGCACACAGTAGGCACGAAATGAATTTTGCATAATGAATATCATCCAAAGGGGTGACATATATAAACCACTAGTGTCACATCCTACAGATATAGAATTTATTAGGGTGTGGAGAAATTACAAGCAGAAAAATACTAGAGTGCAAGCAATCATTTGAATTCTGTGACCCTGCTAGTTAGAGCAATAATAAATGATCCTTACTTATGTGCAATGGCTAACATGCTAGTAGAGAGGGTCCCCCACCCTGTCATGCATCCAGTAGCCATTGTTGGAGAAGTAGCCATGTTTGAAAGTGGTGCCTCTGAGACTGTGATTAGTATCCTATTTTTTGGTAAATCTAACTCAAACCTACTGAACCAAACCTCAGCCACATTACCAAAAGGGGGAAAATGAACCTTCAGAGCATCCCAATCCTCCTCTCACTAAAGAATAAACAAATGAATAATAAAACAAAAAATGAATTTGGTCTCGATAGTCTGTCAATACTTGGCCAATGGCTTTTAGTTAACTACAGTGTCTGTTCGAGTGAAACAGAGAAATAGTTAAGAAATATTAACTACGTTCTGTCTATTTCCTGGCCCCATAGTAAATAAAAATCAGCTTCCTTTTTTATCACATAAACTATTGCTGGTTTTGGGGGAAAAGTCCCCTTTCACAATATATTGAGTGCTCTATACTTAAAAGTTGTCTTAGAAAACTAGCAAAATGTTGATGCTGATGGTGATGCTTCTTTTTATTTTATATAACAAGAAATATAGGCCCTGGCCTGGTGGATAAGTGGACAAAGCGTGGCATTATACTGGTGCACTGAGGTTGTGGTGTTTTTTGTTTGTTTGTTTTTTAATCTTTCTGAAGTGAGAAGCAGGGAGGCAGAGAAATAGACTCCCACATGCGCCCAAATGGGATCCACCCAGCAAGCCCACTAAGGAGCTATGCTCTGCCCATTCTGGGGTGTTGCTTTGTTGCAACAGGAGCCATTCCAGCACCTGAGGCGGAGGCCATGGAGCCATCCTCAGCACCCAGGCCAACTTTGCTCCAATTGAGCCTTGGCTGCTGGAGAGGAAGAGAGAGACAGAGAGGAAGGAGAGGGGGAAGGGTGGAGAAGCAGATGGGTGCTTCTCCTGTGTGCCCTGGCTCGGAATCAAACACAGGACTTCCTCATGCCGGGCCGACGCTCTACCACTGAGCCAACTGGCCAGGGCAAGGTCGTGAGTTTGATCCCCAGTCAGAGCACTCACAAGTAGCAATCAATGAGTACACAACTAAGTGGAACAAGTTGATGCTTGTCATTCACTTTCTTCCCCTCTCCCCTCTTTTTCTCTCCTCCTCCCCATTATTGGAAAAGCTTTTTAAAATATATAGCAAAGACTTTATTTGAATATGTTATAATGTGAGATAAAAGCAAAATAGTGACCTATATAAAAATATGATCAAAAAATTTTTATTTCGTTTTGATTTCCAGAATTTGAAAAAATTAAATATGCACTGAAGTGCATCAATGATTTTCAGTGAATTTAGTGTACATGTCAAGTATTATTTTCATTCTTTTTATTAAAATCAAATCTTAACTTTATTTTTTCTTTCATTTCTTAGTTTCCCATTTCAATCTCCACAATTAAATTTTTCTGTAATCAGGGAGGGCAGAGTAGCTATATTATTAAAAAATGCTTGAGGTAGAACTTTTACTTACAAAGGCAGGAGGATGAAGTTTATATAAGAAAAATAATTCAATGAATCAATTTTGGTGTGAAAAACAAACCTACTACCCAGGACATTATCTGGAAGAAACTGTAAAACCAAAAGATAATTAAGTAAGAAAACTTAAGTTTCTGTAGGTGATACACACAAAAGAACAGGGGCAGATGAATGAAAGAGATGAGTGGAAAAAAGAGAAGTACCAGCAACACAATGAAGGCAGCAGTAGAAGGAGGGCTGTGACCAGTGAGAAAGTCCCAAGATATAAGATGATATTATGTGGCTACTATGCTAATGCTTGGCATCAAATTTGACATCTCTTTTGATTCTACCTAATCACAAACCTTTACTAAAAAATATTCTCTATACTAATAGCCTTGTGTTAATGGTAAAAATTATTTTCTGTTCTGTGCTATAAGTACCGCTACTGTCTTCATGCCTTCAAGAAAGACCTCTATACCCACCACGTTGGGTTAGTGCTAAGTAAGAGTAATGTAAGAATAGGAGGGTATTGGGTCAGTGGTAGAGTGTCGGCCCAGCGTGTGGAAGTCCCAGATTCAAATTCCTGGCCAGGGCTCATAGGAGAAGCACCCATCTGTTTCTCCACCCTTCCCCCTCTTCTTTCTCTCTATCTCTCTCTTCCCCTCCCACAACCAAGACTCCATTGGAGCAAAGTTGGTCCAGGCACTGAGGATGGTTCCATGGCCTCTGTCTCAGGCGCTAGAATGGCTCTGTTTGCAATGGAGCAATGGCACAGATGGGCAGAGCATCGCCCCCTTGTGGGCCTGCTGGAGGGGATTCCGGTAAGGAGTATGTGGGAGTCTGTCTTTCTGCCTCCTCGCTTTTCACTTAAGAAAAATACAAAAATAAAAAATGGGAAGGTGGGTAAGTCAAGAAGGAAGATGCTAAGATGTATTAGTGAAGTAGGAAGCAGACTGCAGATCAGTATGACCAGAAGAACTTGGAAATAAGTGAGATTTTCCATTGAGAACTTGTCAATCTTGTTGGATAGTAAAAGAAAAGCTTATCCCTGAAGGTTAGAGGACATATGGGTTTTCCAAGTTACACATGGGCATTTCATCTGAAATTGCCTTAGTCACCGGTGCCTACTTACAAATATCCTGAACCAAGGAATACCCAAGATCTGAGCCAGAGGTGATCCTTATCACAGTAAAACAGTAGCTGAATGGACTATGACATGCTGTCAAACAGCAATCTGGGGATGGTGGCAGCAACTCCCTTGCCAAGCCAGTATTGAGATATTGTTTGGAGTATTTTTCCTCCTAGAGACTTATCCTATATTTCATAACTTCAGTCTTTCTAATGACTTTGTAAGCAGTCCTTGTATAACTAGGTAGAAAGGATTTTGCTCTTTCCAGCCAGAAAGCTTAATACAGGATGGGGCAAAAGTAGGTTTATGGTTATGAGTACAGGAAACACAGAGTTTATTCTTGTATTATCATTTATTAAATATTTCATTATTTTCCATATGAACAACTGTAAACCTACTTTTGCCCCACCCTGTAAAACAGCCTCACTCTGAACTTTCTATTTCCTATATATTTTTTATTATAATAAAATATGAATAACTTAGAATTTACCATCTTAACCATTTTTACATATACAATTCAGTAGTTTTAATCATAATATTGTGCAAGCATCATTGTTATCCGTCTCCATAATTCTTTCATTTTGTGAAACTCAAACTCTATGTACATTAAATAATAACTCCCCATTGTCCCTTCCACTAGGGCTGAGCAATCAACATTCTACTTTCTGTCTCTATAATTTTGACTGCTTGAAGTAATTCATATAAGTGGAATCATACAGTATTTGTCTTTTTGTGATTGGCTTATTTTACTCAGTATAATGTCCTCAAGATTCATCCATACTGTAGCATGTGAGAATATTTTTCTGAATATTTCACTTTCTCTCTATACCACCTTTTTTAAACCCAGTTATCCATTTTTTATCTTAGGTTGCTTTTACATTTTAGCTATTGTGAATAATGCTGCTATGAGCATAGATATAAAAATATCTCTTCAAGGTCCTGCTTTCAATTCTTTTGAGTATACACACAGAAGTAGAATTGCTAGATCATGTGTTAATTCTGACCCTGATTTTTTTTTACATGAGATAAATCTCTGTTTCATTAAGGCCTACTCATTTGACTTCTGATATAGGCTTCTATTATAAATAGACACTGTGGAAACTATTAGAAATTCACATGCAAAAATTTTAAAAGTATGCGCCAAAGAGAGGGAAAAGACTTCCCAATATGTTAATATTAGAATGCAGCTAATATTAGAACATGTCCTGTCCCAGGCTTATTTTTCTCCACGAAGTTCACCATATTTACATAGTCCACTTTAAAAACATTATAAAATATGACCTCCTCTGAGCCATTTTGACTACATATGCTACTTCCTACATTTTCTCACCCTTCTGCTTTTATTAGTTATAACATTTCTACAACTTCATGGTGTAAAATTTTCATACTCAGTTCCATAAGCATAATTCCCACCGTTGTTAGCATTAGTTGAACATTTAAACGGATTCACTACTCACCACGACTCCGTTCATCCTGACGTCTAAATTCATATTTTGGTTGGCTGAAGTCTTTCCTCTGGTAGTTTTTATAAGAATGTTTATGAAAACAATATTTCTCGATTTCTTGTATGTTTGAAAATATTTTTCCTTGGTTTTTATTATTGCACAGCGGTATAGCTGGACATAAAATATGAATCATGATGTTTCTTTCCATTAAAATTTTTTAGATATTGCTTCACACTTGCTAGCATTGGATGTGATTCTGGTGAAGTTTGAATCCAGACTGCTTTTCCTCCTTAAATATTAGATGCTTCACAGGAGAGTTTTGATATGATTACATTCAATAATTTTTCTTAGGAAGACTTGTAGTTGATCAATCAGCATCAGTTTTTCCTGTGACATGTTCTATCCTCAACTGTTACTCTATCTTAGGCTATTCCAGGAAATTGTTCTCTGAATGTACGGGTAAAAATTTGGTCTTTTACTGGATATTAGTTTTATATCTGATGATGCTCCAAAGTTTTCAATATTTTCCTGCTAATTCTTTGAAATTTCTTTCTCCAGTTATTTTTGTTATTTTATATCAAATATCACCTATCTCTGATTGTTTTTAGCTATGTCTTTAATTGTATCTGCTTCCAAAATAGACTTTATTTCGAAAGAGGTTTTAGTTTTCTCTACAACTTTTGTTTTGCTGGTGGTTGTAATTGTTTATGATTTTCATATTTATATTTTAATTAGATAATGCATTAATAGGTTCAAATTTCGGCCACAGAGGCTCTATGCCTCAGAACCATAGTTTTAGTCCCCCTCTCTACAGACAATGAATCCTCTGGTGCATCATCTCAGACACTCAAGCAATAAAACCAGTTTATTAGTCTCCCTTTTTACACAAATGGTAGCACAACCTATATATACTATTATTTTGCATTTAGATATTTTTAATTTTTAAAATATTTCTTGGAGCTTTTACCCTATTAATAGATAAAGTGTTTCTTTTTTTAATCTTCAAGTTTTTTCCCTTTTATAGATGTATAGCATTCTTTTATATATCATTGACTCAAACTCTTATAAGCAGATATTAAAGTTGTTTATATTCTTCAACTGTAAACAACACTGTACTAAATACCTTGGTAGGAATGTTATTTTACATATGTGAATGTATATTTATTTGTTAGATACATTCTTAAAGGTTTAATTGCTGAACTAAAAGGTATTTGCTTTAGTAATTTATATAAATATTGTCAGGTTATGATCAGTAAGATCTGTCCTAATTCACACTCCCACCAGTGGCATACCAGTTTTCTCACACCCATACTAACACTGTGTTATGAAATGTTTGCTCTTTGCCAATCTGATAGGTAAAAGATGGTATTCATTGTTGCATTTATTTGTATTTCTCTTATTATGAGTGTGCAGTGAGTACCTAGCCACTTATATCAGAGGCATTTGTATTTCCTTTCTCTTGAACTCTTCTTTATATCCCTAATTCATTTTTCTTGGGTTATTGATCTTTCACTTTCTGTATATATTATAAAAATAACAAATGGTAAAAATTTTTCTACAAGTTTTTAGTCCATCTTTTAATTTGGCTAATGGTTATTTTTTTGCGAATTATACTTTTTGTGCAAAATGATCTTTCAATCTTTATCTTTTTGTGATTAGTCAAATTTATATCTTACCTAAAACTTCTTGCCGTTTCAACATTATTAATTTTATTTTCATACAGCTATCCTTTTTTCAAACACAATTTATTCAGTATTAATAAGTCAATAATTTATTGAATTTGTACATCCTTTCTCTACTGATATACCATGCTACCTATCTGTACTGGCCTCTTCTTTCTGTTACATTGATCTATCTACTCAATGTTTTTATTTTAATTACTACATTATTTTGATTTATGTAACTATACTATGTTATTTTTTGTTCCTTTCCTTTATTTGTTTTTTTTGTATTTTTCTGAAGTGAGAAATGAGAAGGAAGAGAGACAGACTCCCGCCAGTGCCTGACCGGGATCCACCCAGCATGCCCACTAGGGGACAATGCTCTGCCTATCTGAGGCATTCCTCCATTGCAACTGGAGCCATTCTAGCACCTGAGGTGGAGGCCATGGATCCATATGGCCTCAGTGCCCAGGCCAACTTTGCTCCAATGGAGCTTTGGCTGCGAGAGGGGACGAGAGAGAGAGAAAGGAGAGGGGGAAGGGTGGATAAGCAGATGAGCGCATCTTCTGTGTGCCCTGGCTGGGAATCGAACCTGGGACTTCCACACACCGAGCCGATGCTCTACCACTGAGCCAACCGTATGTTATTTTTTAAGTCCAAGTTTTCTTTGCATATTTATTTTTTCCATATGAACTCAAGACTCAGGTTGTCTAGAACCCCCCAAAATCAATTTGCCATTCTTTATTGCTATTGTGTTAATAAATATACTTAAAAATGAATATTTATATTATATTGCTACTTCCTATTCAAAAATATTATGATTTTTTCTTTGTTTAAGTCTACACACTCAAGAATATGTTAAAGTTCTCTATACAGAAATGTTGAACATTTCTCGACTTTATTACTATGTATAGAAATTTCTGTCCAATCATATGATTATTACTAAGGTAACACAACAGATTTCAGTAGCCACATTTAACAGAGAATAAAGACTTTACAGAGTTAGGTCAGTTAAGCCGTTCAGAAAACAAACAGAAACAACAACAAACCATAAAGTGTGTACAGGGGGGGATACGTGGGTGGGTTGCAGATCTTATCTCCATAGCTAAACATAAAATTATTTTAAATGTCCAATTTTTAGCAAAAAATGTGAGACGTGCAAAGAAACAAGCATGTATGGCCCATAAGCAGAAGAAATAAAAGCATGCATAAAAATTGTCTCTGAGCAAATCCTAACAGACTAACATGGACCTACTAGACTAACATTTAAATCAAGTATTTTAAATATGTTACAAAAAGAGTAAAGTACTAAAAAATATGAAGTTTAAAGAACTAAGGAGTATTACTTGAATGATATTTTACCAAATACTGAATATCAATAAAAATATAGAATTTATATTCCAGTAATGATGTAAAGGAGGAATAAAGAAGACCCATAGTAAACAAATAGAAAAATAGCAGATGTAATTATATCTGATCAATAATTAAACTAAATATAAATGGATTAAATACTATAACCAAAAAACAGAGATTGGCAAAATATACTCTAAAACATGGTTCAACTATATGTTGTCTTTAGAAGACATAATTTAGATTCAAAGATAAATAACTTAGATTCAATACACACAAAAAAAATTTTGTGGGTTGAAAAGGTAGAAAAAGATACATAATAGTAAGCAAAAACTATGTGGTGTGACTATACAAATGTAAGGTAACATAGAAATAACATAAAACAGTGACTAGAAACAAGGACCATTTTCTAATGATAAAAGACTCAATACATCAAAAATATGGCAATCATAAATATATATTCACTTAACAACAGAGTCCCAAAATTGAAGTAAAAATTGACACAATGGAAAAGAGAAATAGACACTGCAACACTGATATTTGAAGGCTTCAACAGCTCACTTTCAAAGATGGATAGAACAACTTGACAGATGAATAAATGAGACTTGAAGAACACTATAAATCAAATAATCCTAATAGACATCTACAGAACATTCCATCTAAAAATAGAAGAACATATATTCTTTTTCAATGCACATTGAACATTCTCTAGGATAGACCATTGGTTAGCCCACAAAAACAAGAAAATAAATATACAAAGAGGGAAATCATACAAAAAATATTTTTCAATCAAAATGGCATTAAATTAAAAATATTAATAGCAGAAGGCAACTTGGAAAATTCACAAAATGTGAAAATTAAACAATACACAAGGATAACCAATTGTTCAAAGAAGAAATCACAAGGGAAATGAAAAAAAAAATTGAGATAAACAAAAATGAAAGCAAAACAGAACAAAACATAGGGATGTAAAAAAAACATTAGCTTTAAAGGAAAGAAAACGGGCCTGACCTGTGGTGGCACAGTGGATAAAGCGTTGACCTGGAAATGCTGAGGTCGCCGGTTCGAAACCCTGGGCTTGCCTGGTCAAGGCACATATGGGAGTTGATGCTTCCTGCTCCTCCCCCCTTCTCTCTCTCTGTCTCTCTCTCTCCTCTCTCTCCCTCTCTGTCTCTCTCTCTTCTCTAAAAATGAATAAATTTAAAAAAAGAATTTTAAAAAAAGGAAATAAAATTAAATCCAAGTAATGCAAAAAAATAGAAAATAATATTAGAGGAGAAATAAATTAAATTAAAAATAGAAAAACATTGAGAAAATAAATGAAATTAAGAGGTTGTTCTTTGAAAATGCCAACCAACAAAATTAAAAACTTTTAGATAGACTGATCAAGAAAGAGAGAAAACTAAAATCACAAAGATCAGAAATGAAAAAGGAGACAGGACACTGACCATATACAAATAACAAAAACTATAAAATAATACTCTGAATAATCATATCCCAACAAACTAGATACCTTAGATGATAAGGACAAATTATTAGAAATATAGAAACTGCTGAAACTGACTTAAGAATAAATAAATGTTTGACTGAACTAAATTGAATTGAATCAGTAATCCAATACCCTCCCCCCACACACATACATAAATCCTAGAACCAGATGGTTTCAATGGCAAATTGTACCAAAAATTTAAGAAGTAATTAATACCAATTCTTTATGCACAAAAAAGAAACCTTTCCAAAAAAAATAGAAGAGAAGAGAATACTTCATAATTTATTATATGAAGCCAGTATTATCCTGATTTCAAAACCAAAGACATCACAAAAAACTACATTATACCTTATGAATATAGACACAGAAATCCCCCCCAAAATACTAGCAAGTTGAATTCAGAAACACATAAGAGTATTATACTGTATGAAATGATATCAATCTCAGGAATGCAAAATTGGTTCAGCATATGAAAATATGGTTCAGGATATTAATCAATGTAATAAACCATATTAATATGACAAAGGACAAAAAAACCATATGGTTGATAAGATGGAAACCAATAAATAATAATAATCACCTAGAGGGATTCAATGCAATGTTTTTCAGAATTAAACTGCCATATTTATAGAAATGGATAATCTGATCTTAATATTTATACGGGAATTCAAGGGAACAAGAATAGCCAATACAAAGTTGAAAGAATAAAATTGGAGTATTCACACTTCCTGATTTCAAAACTTATTACAATGCAACAGTAATCAAGACAGTGTTACACTGGCATGTGGGTCATCAGAATAGAATAAAGGATATATTTTTTAAAACCTTTATATTTTTGGTCAATTTATAATATTTTTGACAAGAGTGCCAAGACAATTCAATGGGGTAAAGAATAGTCTTTTCAACAAATGTTTCTGAGAATAATGGATTTCCAAATGCAAAATAATAAAGTTGGAGCCCTATCTCATGCTGTGCACACAAATTAACTCAAAATGGATTAAAAATCTAAGTGTATAAAACAAAGTATATAGTCAAAATTTATAACTCTTTAAAAAGCATAGGCATTAATCTTTGTGATTTTGTTAAGCACTGATTTCTTAGCTATGATATCAAAAGCATAAATTACAAAACGAATCTGATCAGTAGGGCTTCATGAATATTAAAAACTTTGTGCATCAAAGGACATCATCAAGCAAGAAAAAAGACAATTCATAGAATAAAAAATATTTGAAAATCTTATCTCTGATAAATGAATAGTATCTAAAATATACAAAGAACTCTTAACCGGCCAGGGCACACAGGAGAAGCGCCCATTTGCTTCTCCACCCCTCCGCCGCGCTTTCCTCTCTGTCTCTCTCTTCCCCTCCCGCAGCCAAGGCTCCATTGGAGCAAAGATGGCCCGGGCGCTGGGGATGGCTCTGTGGCCTCTGCCTCAGGCGCTAGAGTGGCTCTGGTCACAATATGGCGATGCCCAGGATGGGCAGAGCATCACCCCCTGGTGGGCAGAGCGTCGCCCCTGGTGGGCGTGCCGGGTGGATCCCGGTCGGGCGCATGCGGGAGTCTGTCTGACTGTCTCTCCCTGTTTCCAGCTTCAGAAAAATGGAAAAAAAAAAACAAAAAACTCTTAAAACTCAATAATAAAAAGACAAATCACAATTTTTAAATCGGAAAAGGATTTGAATAGATATTTCTTCAAAGGAATTATATAAATAGCCAATAAACACATGAAAAGTAGAAAACAAAAATCACAATAAGTTACTGATTTGTAGGCCAAGAATAGCTGTAATTTAAAAGATAAATAATACCAAGTGTTGCTGAGGATGTAAAGAAGTCAGAATTCTCATTTACTTTTGGCAGAAACATAAAATGGCATAAATGTTTTGCAAAACAGTGTGGCAATTTTTCAAAACGTAAATGTAAAATTACCTTAAGACCCAGAAAATCCACACTGAGATACGTACACAAGAGAACTGAAAACATGTCCTTACAAAAACTTATACTCGGCCCTGGCCGGTTGGCTCAGCGGTAGAGCGTCGGCCTGGCATGCGGGAGACCCAGGTTCGATTCCCGGCCAGGGCACATAGGAGAAGCGCCCATTTGCTTCTCCACCCCCCCTTCCTCTCTGTCTCTCTCTTCCCCTCCCGCAGCCAAGGCTCCATTGGAGCAAAGATGGCCCGGGTGCTGGGGATGGCTCCTTGGCCTCTGCCCCAGGCGCTAGAGTGGCTCTGGTCGTAGCAGAGCGACGCCACCGGAGGGGCAGAGCATCGCCTCCTGGTGGGCAGAGCATCGCCCCTGGTGGGCGTGCCGGGTAGATCCCGGTCGGGCGCATGCGGGAGTCTGTCTGACTGTCTCTCCCCATTTCCAGCTTCAGAAAAATACAAAAAAACAAAAACAAACAAAAAAAAACTTATACTCAAATGCACACAGTAGTATTATTCATAACAGCAACAAAAGTAAGCAAGCCAAGTGTCTACTGACTGATGAATGAATAGGTAAAATGTGGCATATTCATCCCATAGAACATAATTTGGCCATAAAAATGATTGAAAAACAGACCACATGCTACAACATGGATGAACTTTGAAAACATTATATTAAGTGAAATAATCCGGACAGAAAGGCCACATATTATATGGTGCCATTTATATAAAATGTCTAGAAAATGAAAATCTATAGAGATAAAGAGTAGATTAGAGGTTGGGGAGGATGAAGTGTGCCTACTAGTAAGTATAGGATTTTTTATGGCGACAAAAATATTCTAGAATTAAATAGCGGTGATTTGCAAATTTGTGAGCATACTGAAATCACTAAATTGTAACCTTTAAAAAGGTAAAAAATTGTGATACATAAATTATATTACAATAGAAAAAAAGTAAGGGTGTGCTGTGCCCTAGAAGAATGATGTATTCTGCCACCTTGGCCCAAGGTCTTTAGCAGTAGCCATCATATGATGTCACTTGTTCTCTTACACTAGTCAGCATTTCACTGAAAAGAAGTTATTCATCTTCAACTGTTCTTAATGAGAATTTTTGGTATTCCATAATTTCAGTGAATAAAACTTTCATTTTTGTTTCTCACCGTTTTTGTCCTTTTCTATTGATTTTTGAGGAAAAGTGAAAGATAATTTATAAATTTCTTGTCTCACATTCTAAGATGTATCTGAGCTCGTTTTTTCTAGTAGTTTAAAAGCATCAGTTCTCAATTTGTTGACGAACTCAAATAGATTTTGTTTATGTGTGTTATATCGCTATGTACACCATAGCAAAAATTAAAACAAAATGTAAATTTTTTAATTTATTCCTTTTAAAATAGGTCTAACGGCCCTGGCCAGTTGGCTCAGCTGTAGAGCGTCGGCCTGGAATGCGGGAGACCCGGGTTCAATTCCCGGCCAGGGCACATAGGAGAAGCGCCCATTTGCTTCTCCACACCCCACCCCCTCCTTCCTCTCTGTCTCTCTCTTCCCCTCCCACAGCCAAGGCTCCATTGGAGCAAAGATGGCCCGGGCACTGGGGATGGCTCCTTGGCCTCTGCCCCAGGCGCTAGAGTGGCTCTGGTCGCAACACAGAGACGCCCCGGAGGGGCAGAGCATCCCCCCTGGTGGGCAGAGCGTCGCCCCTGGTGGGCGTGCTGGGTGGATCCCAGTCGGGTGCATGCGGGAATCTGTCTCTCCCCATTTCCAGCTTCAGAAAAATACAAAAAAATAATAATAATAAAATAAAATAAAATAATAAAATAAAATAGGTCTAACAAACACATTCCCTGACAACATATTTCTATAAAAATATTTTAAGACAAAAAAATTTGAGAAAAACGGCATTGTTTTACATTTCTAAGAATATCTCAATTGCCTTGCATAATCGAAAACATCTAGATTCTCATTTACTCTTATATCCCGTCTGTTGCAATATCTATCCTGTCAAGCCCCTGGAGAACTCTACCAAGCAGTAATGAGAAGAATGGGTGAAAAAAAGTAAATAACATCTTATTAATAGCATAGTATTATTATGAAAATAGTTTCGACATTATGAACTCCCCAAGTGGTGTTGAGGGCCGTCCACAGACCACATTTGGGGAACTGGTCTTCTAAACTATATTTATTATACCATGTACTTCTTTCCAAGCATATAAAATTTCATTCTTGAAATTCAGTCTGTGTCTTTCCCTTCTGAACTCATCTCATGTTCTTCCTATCTCCCTGGACATATCATGAAAGCAGGAGAATTATCCCAAGAGCAAAGTTCTCATTGTGTAATCAATCCTACTAGGAGAAGACATATTATCACCTCTGCAACCACTATGTCAGAACTCATCCTGGCATAACAGGAACACAACTTACCTTGGAGAATATCTCCCAAGGAAAAGAGTTATCCTCTCACATTGCTGAGTGTCAGCCCTTACCAGCTCCTGTGATGTCCAGCAGTCTAATATGTTCCTCAAACACATTCTCTGCTTAATGTTTTGAGCCTACAAGTTTACTCCATAATTATTTGCTGCTCCCCAACCAGAAAACTTTCACTCTGCCCAAAAGAAGTAACAGCTTCTTCCAATAATTTCTTCTCTCCAGGATTATTTTGCGCATTGTACTTCTTTCCGGGTGAAATTTATTTGATCCAAAATACTGTAGGGTTGCATGCCTTGACTATATCCTCTCAGAAAGCTGAGGAGATTCGGGAAGAGAGTGAGAGACTAGCATTTTCTGCTACCTCGCTACTTTCACTTGGCTATGAGAATTCAAGCTTGTAGCTAATGGTGCTGTGTCCCAGCACCCAGGACAGCATCTTTACATTGCGAGCTCTCCTTGGGTGTTTGTTGAATGACTAAGTGAATGAATCACAGCCTCCCCGCATCATAGGGTCTGTCCTTTCAATAAAATGGTACAGCTTTCTGGTTTTTCTCTGTATCTTTCCTCACATTAGTCCAATGTGCTATTTTCCCATACTAGTTAATACTAAAAACAATATGATCATGATTAATATAGAACATAGATTTTGATTTTTGTGGCAGAAAGAATGCACTTTTATGGAGTTTCATGTAGATATTACTTCCAATCCATGAAAATAAAGTCTAGTGGTGAGGATAGCAGCCACTGCAAATGGCAAAGATAATCTGGACAGAGAAGTTATTTCTTTTTTGAGAAGTTATTTCTTGCAGCTCATAAATCATAATAGAGAAAAAATATCTAGTCTACCTCCAGATAAATCTTATGCCTGGGAAATCTGATAGTGCTTGCTTTCCAGTTAAATTTTCTCCCAACTCTTTTATGGAATGAATGTCAAGAGTTCTACAGTGACATTTCTCTTGAAATATACTATCTCCTCATTTTAATTTTCCTGTGAAGACATCCTTGCCAAACTAAGAGACAGGTGTTGGTCTTTACTATGCCGGGCCTGATGTGTACAAATTACTTATTTTATAAATTAGAGATTTTTTTATCTTGTCATGAAATATTTTAGGTGCAATGTAGCCCAAAGTTTACCAGGATTATCTTTTGGTCTATCTACAAAAAGGAAATAAATGTTGGTAAGTTAAGTTTATAGTTGGCATACAAAGACACACAGATATTTGATTTTGATAACTTTTTTTGGGGGGGACAAAGACACAGAGAGTCAGAGAGAGGGACAGACAGACAGGAAGGGAGATGAGAAGTATCAATTCTTTGCTCTGGCACCTTAGTTGTTCAGTGGTTGCTTTCTCATATGTACCTTGACCAGGGAGCCACAGCAGAGAAAGTGACCCCTTTTTCAAGCCAGTAATTTGAACTCAAGCCAGCAACCTTGGGCTTCAAGCCAGCGACTTTTGGACTCAAGCCAGCAACAATGGGGTCATGTCTAGGATCCCTTGCTCAAGCCAGCAACCCTACACTCAAACCAGTGACTTGGGGGTTTCAAATGTGGGTCCTCTGCATCCCAATCTGAAGCTTTATCACTGTGCCACACCCTGGTCAGGCTGATCTTGATAACTCTTTATGTTTACATTTGGAAGCAATGAAATGTAGTGGAAATAGTAATGGAACCTTGAGTCAGAGGCCTAAGTTTTATGTTGAGCCTATGTCTTGCCAGCTCTGCAAGCTTAAGCCATATAGTCAGCACCTCCAATTCTCAGTTTCCTTATTTGTAAAGTGGATGTAATAATAAACACTGTTTCACAGTAATATTGACAGATTTGAAGGAAATAAAAAAATGTGACTATGTCACATTAACTATAAAGCATCTTATGGATGTTGGTGTTATGCATTCCATCCCATAGCATAGCCATTCTTGATGTTATTTCTGCTGTACCATTAGAGATGGATGGTGTTCACATACACAAAGCACTCCCATGCGCAGGCTGCAGGGGTAGGCAGGACTGCATTAGAATCCTTGCTCTGCCATAAACTTAACTTCTCTTAGTTCTGGTTTCATTCCATTCCCTCTAAAGCAGGGAGAAAATAATACTACTTAATTTAATTCATACACTTTGGTGGGAAATAAATGAGATAATACATATAAAGCATAGTGATTGGCACATAATAATGACCAATAGATGTTTTAGTACTACCTTAATTCCAAATACTCTGCCTATAGCTTCACCCATCCTCTTCTACTCATCAGAAAACACAACACAATAAAAGTGGGGGTAATAGTTTTTTGATGTACCATTAAAGTCTGATTTAGTCTTCATCATGTCAGCCCCAAATTTGGCACTTTATATGTAAAAATATTACTTTCAGTACCTCTCTTGATCAAGTTTAATACACACTGACTGGGAGCAGTGAATGGTTGCCAAGTTGTATGTCCCTGACTGATGAGAGAGCTGCAAAATCATTGAAATGTGTCCTACGTTTTAGCTGCAGACTAAATAAATAAGAATAACACTATCATGAAATGGGAATCTAGCACATATTTTAACTTTTAACACAGTTAACATGTAACCTTTTAACATGTTAAAAGTTAAAATATGAGAGAGGTATTTCTATACCTCTCTGAATGTTTCCAAATGACTGGAACCATAGCCAATTAATTTACATCATCAAAATCCCAAACACAGCTGTAGGCAGGGAATACTTAATCAGTATTGCTTGATGAAGGTTTGATGGAACAATGTGAGGTGAGAACAAAATTAGAAACCTGAAAATTAGAGGCGATGAATTCTGACCTAGATGTCTTTTCTGGTAAGCATCATGCCTCCCTAAAATGTTCAATTCTTGATTGAAATAGCCTGCACTTAAAACTCTCCCTGGTTAGAATTATGATTCTGTTGTCAAGTTGCTGCTAATGGATCAATGGACAGATTCTTACTTAGCCGAACACTCATTCTCATGATAAAAGATTATGACACATACTTGATAGGCAGAAACCATTCTGAAGATGTCATAGATGACTGTCAAGTCACCTATACATTACTACACCTGCACAAGCATGTTTCTTTGAATGCAGTCAATAGTAAAAAGAGGAAAGTCAATGAGAACGTTAGAAGAGAGTTTATCATTATGACTAAATAGCTATTTTGATTAATTTTTTCTTCAAATCTATTCTCTGTATATCAGTGAGTAAGATTCACAACCATCTCTCTCCCTGTTTCTCTCCTTGTCTCTCCATATGTATAGAACTGAAAGTTCCCCTTTTCTTCTTTGTTTTTCTTTCCTTTTTCAAATTTCTTTCACTTACCTCCATTAAAAGGAGCCTAATACAAAAAAAAATGCAGGAGGGAAAGGTAATAACAGGAAAAAGAGACAAGTTTTGGGGTTATGCCAAGCCTGGAAGCAGGAGGGTTGTCATATCATAGATGTTACTGGGTGAATATAATGAAAGGGAATATCTTCGAGGTCACACTTAGTCAAAAACTAATATTCTACAGCATCATTTGATTAAATTCTGATATGCATAGAAAAGAAAAGAAAATCAGGCACATATTGATAGCAGAAATTACCAAAGGCTAAAAAAAAATTCTACTGGAAATCAGTAAACTAAGCAGCTCACAGAGTTCACACAAAACTGGGAATGGTTCATACTCCCACCAGCTAACACAGAAAGCCACAGAAGACTGTGTGGAGTTCTGGGAACTTAGGAATGGCCTTAGACCAGGGGTCCCCAAACTTTTTACACAGGGGGCCAGTTCACTGTCCCTCAGACCGTTGGAGGGCCAGACTATAAAAAAAACTATGAACAAATCCCTATGCACACTGCACATATCTTATTTTAAAGTAAAAATAAAAAACAAAACGGGAACAAATACAATATTTAAAATAAAGAACAAGTAAATTTAAATCAACAAACTGACCAGTATTCCAATGGGAACTATGCTCCTCTCACTGACCACCAATGAAAGAGGTGCCCCTTCTGGAAGTGCGGCGGGGGCCGGATAAATGGCCTCAGGGGGCCGCATGTGGCCCACGGGCCGTAGTTTGGGGCCCCTGCCTTAGACTATTAAAACATTGGTTGCAAACTAAAGGCTGCTCTAGATTTCTCCCCAAGCACATATCGGAAATGTCAAATGAAGTCTAAAACTATCTAACTGATTCCCAGTAGAGGTGCCCTCCACAAATCCAAAACAACAAACAAATATCCAGAATTCATCAATATAATATTCACAATATTTGATATTCAAGAAAAAAATTCTGAGATCTGAATGAAAAGCAGAAAAATAACGACCTATATAACCAGTAGGAAAAAAAAAATCAGTAGAAACAGACACAGCTGTAACAGGATTTAAAATGAACAGATCAGGAATTTAAATAACTCGTAGGCACACATATGTTCTATATATTAATGAAGATAGATGAAAGCAATAAGGTGAAAAATGGAAGAGATTTTTCTTTAGAAAATCCTATGTACATAGGGTCAGAAGAGGTAGGAGGTATACGGACAGGGCAATAAGGAGAGGGGAGAAGGAAATTATTGAGGCGAAAATAAAGTATCATATGTCTGATGATGTCAATGTTCTTATTAAGATATAAGATGAGATCATTTACCAGTTGCATTGAGGACTTGAAAAGAGAGAATGCCTGGAACGGCTCATGGGAAATTCAAAGAAAAGGTGACTAGCACTGTCAGTGAGCAGATGTGACTGCTCAATTGTAATTGGAGTCCCTGACGTTGCAGATGGCGGGAGCTGCACGAGTCTCTATCTTCCTTGAGGTTTCCTTCGTAAAGCAGGAGGGAAAGCAAGGAGCCGGGTGTGATGGGTGTGGTGAACACAGGGGTCTGGTAGGTCTTCGGTGTCCATGTTGAAGCTCAGCATGGAAGTGAGAAAGACAGTGGGCTGTCAGAAAGGCCCGAGGCGGTGTTTGTCTGCAAACAGTAACCTATTTGACTTTAGAAAAGCCATCCTTAAGGTCTCTTCTAGAAAAAAATATTATTTTTTTTTATTTTTTACTGATTTGACTATGAAGTCTTTTCAGGGAAAGAAATCTAAATACAGAGCACAGGGCTGATTATTCAGTTGAAACTGATAAAGGCCTGGAAGTTTCAGGGAGGCCAGATGGAGAATTTACTCAGACAGGGGGAAGGGGAGAGACGCCAGGTTGATTGCTCCTTCAGTTTCTCACTTTCACTTATTTTGCCAAGCAGGTGGGGGATGTGGTTAAGCGTTAATAGTTTGGGAGTTTAAATGCCTGCTCTGCCTCTTACTAACTAAGTGACTTTGGACAAGGATCTGTCTGGTCTTCCGTTTTCTTGTCTATTAAGTGGGGAAGGTAGTAATACAACGATGTAGACACACTGTGTTACATGGAAGATATCTAAAAAGGGCTTAGTATTCCCAACACAATTGTTTCCATTCTCTGTTTTCAAAAATTTTAGCTCAAAATTTACTACTTCGGAATTCTTAGAGCACTTCCTGTTCACGCCACCATATTCAGTCATTATACAAAAGGCTCTGTTGCCTCGGGTCCTCAGAGTATGTGTGTTGCACACGGATGTCTGTCTGTCGCACACAGATGTCTGTCTGCCTGCCCATCTTATCTCCTTAAGCAGCCTGTCAGCTTTTGGAGAGTAGGAGGTTAGATTCCATGTGTATCCCTGTATCCCTTTCAACTTATAAAATATACTGTAACGTTCAGCAAATACTTGTTAAATAAATGCGGTTTTAAATCCTGGCTGGAAAACTCTGTATCAATTACACAGCTTAGAAAGAAGCAGGTGGAGAATAATTTAGCGAGGGGTCTGGGTGTTTTTGTTTGTTTCCATTTGGTCTGTGACTATCCATAGATTCAATCATAATGAAGCTGACAAAGGAGAGATGACATTTTGGAAACAGAAAAGGAATTTTGGATGTTACAGCCCACATTTGTCACCTCCCTGGCTGGTAGCAGCACACGTTTGTTCCTTCCCTTTGGCTAAATTTGGATCAAATGCTGGCTGAGTGCACTAAGCAAGCCAGAACTGCATTGTACCTCTATTTTGTGACATATGAGCTCCCTGCTTTAATCTCCCCTCTACTGTATAAAAGAGGATCTGAGGCTGTTAGACTTCAATCCGGTGATTCATGCAGCTGGCACACAATAGATTCCACCTCTCTCCTCACTGCTGCACAATATCAAGCTAAACAAAATGTCTTAGAAAGCTTCAGTACATGTAGTTAGCCTGTCACAGATCCCCCCTCCCCACGCTCACACTCTCTCCTTTTTTCCTTCTACTGAGCAAGAGAGTCCGAATGCCTAGCACCTGCCTTTTTACTGACATTTCCACAAAGGTAAAGCAATGAACCTTTTGTCAATTCCAACCCAATGATCTGTTTTGAAACAATGAGACGGAATGCCTGGGCCCCTCTGCTCACGACTCGATTACCGTGCAGAGGCTTAAAATAAAGGACACTTGATTTTATTGATTTAATGAGGGATAGAGGCTTTTGCCGGAGCATCCCTGGTGGCGGAGGGACAAGTCTGGTTGGCAGGTACCTCCACTCAGGCACTTCTCACCCATTTGTTCGGTTCTGCAGTGGTGCTTGTTTAGGGGTTTGGCTGTGAGGATGACCCGCAGTGTTCCCTGTGCTGCATCAGGCAGCAGCCACAGGCTGGCAGTGGCTTCCGTGTGTGCCTCTAGACAGGGACCGTGGAGGCCAGGCAGCATGGTTCTGCAGGATAAAGAGCTGCAGGAAGAGGTGACAAGGGAAAGCACATCTCTGAGAAAAGAAGGGTCAAATAAAACAGACTGGGAAACAAATAGCACTTCTTGTGGCAAAGGAGAGCGTGAGCCGAACCTATTCTGTCTCCGCAGAGTCTGTGTCAGCTGGGTTCCTGAACGCCCTCTGCCCATCCACGCCGTCCGCTGCCCCACCCCCGCCCTTCCCCCTCCTCCTCCTCCTCCATTACTCAAGTTTGAATAGTGAGGAGACTAAGGGGGTTCAAGCAGGATGTTTTGTTGTGGACGGCCCAAGCACAGCTAGATAATCTTTTTGCTTTTGTTCTCGTCTTCTTTGGAGTTTCTTGTGATATTATTATTGACATTTTCATATGGAAATTCTTGCATTATATGTTTTTTTTCTTTTATATTTGCCCTATTTTATTTTCTACACAGTCTGATTTCATTAGCCACTGCGCCGTGTGAAAGGGACATTGCCAGTCACCTGCTGACCAAATTTAAGCAGTGATCTACTTTTAATACCAAAATGGACTGCATGTTTGTTAACAGACATGCATACAGCCAGGATTCCTGTTAATATGAGCATGTGTCTCTATACACTGTGTACATTGATTTTAATGTATTTATACAGTCCACCCATAGATTAAACACCCTCAATTCCCTCTGGTGTGACTGTCTCTCTGATTGCCAACTTAAAGAGAAACAGTTCCTAAGAGCATATGGTTTCCAAAACACAGCCCTTCCCCCTCCCTCTCAGTTTACATAAAATGAGCTGCTACCTCTCCCCCACAGTTTCTCTGCTCTTTGCCGCATGCAAGTCTGAAACCAGGGGGCAAAATCATTAGTTCCCAATTACCTTAAGCCATGCAAGATAACCTCTCTCCAGGGCTGTTGGTAAAATATGCGCACGATGCCAATGTCTAGACAGTTATGAAATATAGGCACAGGACTCGGCCACTGCAGAACACCAATGCATCGCAAATGAAGTGCTTTTATTAAAGTATAATCACCAGGAAAACTAATTACGTCAATACCACATAGTTAATTAAACCCATTATAGTTACTATTCCCATGGAGAGGAGGTCAAATAAAGCGACCATCCTCTTGGTGCTACTATGTTAACAAAAGACGGGGGAAATTAAGTAAAACAGAACACAGACCTCTCTTCATTTTACATCTTTTTCTTAAATGTTTAATAACTACCTAATAAAGACCTACAAAAATGTCTTCAAGTATAAGCCACACTCAAAGTTTGCTAGGATGTTCAAAAGACCACCTTGTAAGGACCTTTCCTTCAATTAAGTGATCACCAACTGTTTGCTAGATTGGTGCAAGAGTCACAGTGAAGAAGAGAACAAACAGCCACTGTGTTTTTATTAATATCTTGCAGGGGAACGTGATGGAGGGCATGGCTTATGTTTCTGTTCAATCTGGCTTCATGACTGACAACAAGGAGACAATCCCATACTCCTCTAGACCCTAGTCTGGGACTTCAAGAAGGGCATGCTAAAGTTAGGGATTAAAGCTCACTGACTGACCAAAGGCACAGATTACATATCCTGTGGTTTCAACAACAACAAAACTTTCTTGCACTGACACACAAATATAAAGGCTGAGTCACGTATGAATAAGGGAAAGAAGAAAATTCAAGAACTCTCTTGCGCAGTGACATTGTTTTCCAGAGGAAGAATGTGGACAAAAAGATGCACATGTCCACAGCGCACACTCACACACACGCAACTCAAATGTACTAACTTATCTCTGGAAATTAAAACCAAGATATTTTGATCCTTGTCTGAAAATTCACTAGGTCATTATATCACTGTCACACCTTCCTCTCAAGGCGGCGCATTGTACAGAGAGAGGGTTTGCGTTTACTTCTCCTGATTAACAAAGAAAACTTTGTATAAAGGGGCTATGCACTGAGACGTGCAAATGTGGCCAGCCTGACCCCCTGCAGGAGAAGGCAGACAGGCAGGAGGGAGAAGAGGTAGAGGAGGAAGGAGAAAGAATGCTTTGATCCCAGTGCAGCACACACAATGGAGCAGGCAGCACCCCCAGCAAGCCCTGACCCTGAGCAGGCTGGAGTTTGGCGTGGAGTCACCGTGCACACGGGAAGCAATATAATGAGTAGCGAGTGTGCCTTTCGATGGGGAGCAACAGAAGACAGCAAAATCCCTGTTCTTGTTCTATTTTCTTGTTACCTTTGTTTTGATTTCTGTTGATGTTATTGCTATTGTTGTTGTGGATGCTGTTTTTTAGCTCTGGAATTTGTAATGTTGTTACCACTGCAAGATGAGCCTGGTTATTTTTTAGTGAGCACATGCTCCTAAAATACAGACGGTAAGCAGAAGGCGGCACAGAAATCTATATAAGCCCAGTGAAAAACCAAGGTCACGTGTTAAGTCCTTTAGGTGTCCAGTAGGTTAAGCTGACATGGGGCATTTAGTTCAGATGTAAAGCCATCTTTCATTCCCCATCCACAACCCTCACCCCTACACCAAATGCTCCTCTTCTGACTTCTTTGTTCCCATGGAGCACCATGCTACCTACCAATCAACCAGACAGAAACACTGTGAGGAGGGGCCTTTGTTTTCTTTACCCTTTCAGCCGTTATCAAATCAATTGCCAGTCAAGGAGATCTCTTGCCTTTAACTAGCTCCCTCCAAACCCATTCTATCACCGCCTACCACCTCTCCTTGCTTTGCCCTCCCTTCTCCAGTCATACTCCTTTCAATCTCTGACATACATTTGCCAGATTATTTTTTCTAAAGTATTGTTCTCATATGATTCCTCTGGTTCAAAAGCATGCATCAATCACCAGAATTGTCCTATAGACTACTTTATAAATTCCCACTTTGCCATTACGGTTATCTCCATTCTGTCCCTGCTGCCTGTGCAGACTAACCTCTCAGCACTTTCTTTTTTTTTAGATGAGAGGAAGGAAGATAGTGAGGCAGACTCCTGTATGCACCTCTGACCAGGATCCACCCAATAACTCCCTTCTGAGGCCAATGCTTGAGTACTGAGCTATTTTCAGTACCTGAAGCTAATGCGCTCCAACGGAGCCATCTTCAGCACCTGGGGCCATGCTCAAACCAATTGAGCCATTGTCTGTGAGGAGAAGATGGAGAGAGGGGGAGAGAAAGGAAGGGAAAAGCAGATGGTCACTTCTGTGTGCGCTGACCAGGAATTGAA
The DNA here is from genome assembly GCF_036850765.1 of Saccopteryx bilineata. Classification (NCBI taxonomy): domain Eukaryota; kingdom Metazoa; phylum Chordata; class Mammalia; order Chiroptera; family Emballonuridae; genus Saccopteryx; species Saccopteryx bilineata. The sequence goes on along the minus strand of NC_089501.1, from coordinate 35,223,196 downwards.
CCCAGGATGTTCATACTCTGGGTCAATGCTCTATCCACTCAGCCACTGGCCAGTGCCTTCTCAGAACTTTCTGACCTGTGATCTGTGTCCCCTCCTTAATTGGGTCACACACTCCAGAGACTACAGGCCTTTGCTCCACACATGTGCTTTACCCCAAATCCCTTTCACCTCACATCCTTCATAAACTCTTACACATCCTTAAATGTTCATTCATCGTAGTGCCTGCACCAGGGAGCCTTACCTGATGCACCTAGGCTGAAGATGCCCTTATTGCTCTCATTTCTCAGAACCTCTTTTTAGGTATGTACTTTATGACCATTTTCATAATCTTTCTGAAATAATATGTACTAATTACATCATTCTTCAGATTTTAAAGCCCCTGTAAAAATTCAGAGACCATATTTTACTAATCTGTACAAGAGCTTAATTTAGTATCTATCAACTGAAACTGAATGAAACGTTTATTTTACAGGATTATGGCGTCTTCTCAAAACTGGGTACATATCCATCTATTTGGAAAAGGTTTGTGCTATCATAGTTCAAGCAAGTGACATAAATGAATGATCTCAGACACTTCCATCTCCATCCTTTTATGATCTAAAGAAAATGCGCTTCATTGTTATATTTAATTTCTGAGCGAGTTGGGGTGGGTAAACCAACCCCATAAATTGTCCCAAAATTATTTTGACCAGATAACATATTTTGTAATTTTGTTTAAAATTTTGTGTTGATATGTTAGTGTAAACTTCATGATTTATACCTTGATGCCCAAACAGTCACAAAAGAGCTACCTGTGACTACAAAATTTTTATTGCTCTTCACCAAGGTTGATCTGTACCTTCACAACTTTCATGTTAGACTACATTCAAGACTTGAAATTATTTTACTTAACCTTCAGAGATCAAGGCAATTGATTATGCTAATTATAGGAAGGGCAAAACAGTGGAGGCGAGAGATCAATATATTAGGACTCTTGAGATCTGAGTTCTAGTCTGGTTCTGCCCACTCACAAGTTGGCAACAAAAAGTAATATTAATCACTTAACAACTCTAAAGTACTATGAGCTCCCCCCTCGATACTTATACACAAGGACAGACTGCTGGACTTTCTAAACTTAAAAAAAAAATTTTTAACCTTGAAAAATATTAAAGTAAGCTTATTGAAAATAATAAACACATTTATTCACAAGTTAGACTGTATGATATGTAATTTTAAATTATTTTGGAGAGAAATAAACCTACTTTTTTTCCCCTTTGGTATTGTAATGCAAATATGATTAATTCAAAGAAAAGAGACAATGTAAAATTAGAAATAAAAAACTATAACACAAATTTCTAACAATGCAAAAAAAACCCACACATTGTATAATGTAATATGAACTCAGAACAATAACCAAGTCACTATTACCACTTGAATGTAACAATAGAAACACACGGAGTATTACCAAAACAAACTAAAGGCTGCCTTTCTCAGTGGATGTATGATTATATAATGTAAATTCAAACAATTTTTTAACCTACATGAAAAATCATTGACTTTTCAACATTGATTATTTGTGGATTATCTTTGGATTAGTAATTGAGAAAAGCAATTACTTGGGTTAAAAATTATTTTATTGCTTAAAAATTGACCTCTCCTCACATTAAATAAGTCAGGTGTAAACTAATGAAATCAAGGCATTTAGCATTTGACTCTGTCCAAACCTGGAATGAGCTGTAGATAGTTTTGGGTTTACCAGTGGAAAAAAAAATGGATAAAGAGTGTGAGTTGTTGTATCCTCATCTTCATCAAAAAAAAAAACCTACCAGAAGGAAACAAAAATACAGAATCATGCTCTGTGTTGAAGAAAGGAAAGAAATGAAAAAGGAGAAAGGGAAGGAAGGAGGGATGGAACAAGGAGAGGAAGGAAAGAAGGAAGGAAGGAAAGAAGGAAGGAAGGGAGGAAGGAAGGAAGGAAGGAAGGAAGGAAGGAAGGAAGGAAGGAAGGAAGGAAAGAAGGAAGGAAGGAAGGGAGGAAGGAAGGAAGGAAGGAAGGAAGGAAGGAAGGAAGGAAGGAAGGAAGGAAGGAAGGAAGGAAGGGGAGGGAGGGAGGGAGAGAAGAAAGGAATAGTTTAGGGCAGAGAAAGAGAAAGCTCACACAAAAAAAAGAAAGGGAAGAAAGAAGGAGAAAAAGAAATCACATATAAAGAAAATGTTCTGGAGAAAACTGTGAGGTTGACAAGTCTAGGAAACATAAATGACTCCCCTAAATTCTTCTCAGGGTCTTCACAAACTTCCTCAGTTTCTTCCCTACCTGGATTCTTGGCATCTCATTGGGAAAAGATAGTATAGGAACTGGCCATTTCGCTCAGTGGTAGAGCATCAGCCCAGCATGTGGATGTCCTGGGTTTGACTCCCAGTTAGAGCATACAAGAGAACTGCCCATCTGCTTCTCCACCTCTCTTCCTCTCGCTTCTCTCTCTCCCTCTCTCTCTCTCTCTCTCTCTCTCTCTCTCTCTCTCTCTTCTCCTGCAGCCATGGCTTGATTGGAGCTAGTTGGCTCTGGAACCTGAAGATGGTTCTATGGCCTCGCCTCAGGCACTAAGAAAAGCTCAGTTGCTGAGCAACAGAGCAATGCCCCAAATGGGATGATCATCGCCCCCTAGTGGGATTGTTGGCTGGATCTGGTCAGGGCACATGTAGGAGTCTGCCTCTGCCTCCCCTCCTCTCACTGAATAAAAAAATAAAAAGAAATTATAGTATAAGACATCTCATTAGGAAAATGATAATATTTGGATGAGGAAATTCCATGAATAGAAGTAATAAGGACTTTTTGTGTGTGTATATGACAGAGACAGAAAAGAGACAGATAGACAGGAAGGGAGAGAGATGAGAAGCATCAGTTTTTTGTTCATTGATTGCTTTCTCATATGTGCTTTGACTGGGGGCTTCAGTAGAGTGAGTGACACCTTGCTCAAGCCAGTGACCTTGGTCTCAAGCTGGTAAACCTTGCTCAAACCAGATGAGCCCACTCTCAAGCTGGCGACCTCATGGTTTCAAACCTAGGTCCTCCGTGTCCCATTCTTACACTCTATCCACTGTGCCACCGCCTGGTCAGGCAATAGGGACCTTAAGCCTAACAATAATAAAACATTTTACTGTAAACATTTAATAAACAAATGTATCCAGTCTATGAGGGAATACACCAATGATGTTTCAACATACCAAGGCGTCACTAGTACTATGCATAAATATTTCCTTCCAATGGCTCCTCATTTTCTGTAAAATATATGATTCATACACTTTCCAAAAAACCAAAGGCAGCTTAACTCTGACACCTTATTTTTTACCACATGTCCACTCCTACAATATTCTGTGGAAATACTGTAGGACTTCTATTACTGAATGTTTGCCTGAAAACAGAGGAGAGATGGTCTTTTCAAGCAAGAGATATGGCCCTGGCTGGTTGGCTCAGTGGTAGAGCATCAGCCCAGTGTATGGATGTCCTGGGTTCAGTTCCTGGGCAGGGAACACAGGAGAAGCAACCATCTGCTTCTTCATCCCTCCCCCTTTCCCTTCTCTCTCTCTCTCTCTCTCTCTCTCTCTCTCTCTCTCTGCCTATTGTAACCAGGGCTTGGTTGGAGCAAGTTGGCCCCAGATGCTGAGGATGGCTCCATGGCCTTCCCTAAGATGCTAAAATAGTTCGGTTGCCAAGAAACAGAGCAATGGCCCTAGATGGGCAGAGCTTTGCCCCATAAGGGGCTTGCTGGGTGGATCCCGTCATAGTGCATGTGAGAATCTGTCTCTCTGCCTCCCTAGTTCTCACTTAAGAAAAAAAAAAGCAGGAGATACAATGTTAACTCAGAGGGGTCAGAGAATATGATCTTTCCTCTTCGAAACCTTGCTTGCCTTACTGGGAGAGGTGAACACTGACTACTTCACTAAATAATCTCTGACCTTTAGCTTTCTTCTCTTAAAATACTTGCCTCACTCTATTGGGTTTTTCTTTTACATTTGTGCCTTCTCTTTTAAACAGAAAGTCCTGAAAGACCAGGGCATTTAATCATTTCTGAAACAGCACACCCTCACAATGTGTCTGATACATATTAATAACGATATTGGTCAATATATGCATTAGGCATTCAGAAGAATTTACCTACCATGAAAGTTGTTCTAAACTATAATTTTATTTTTTACATTTGAAAAACACTTCATTGTTTAAAATGTACTTTCACAAATATTATCATATTTTATCATTTAGTGAAGGCATTTTTATCCTCAATGTCAAGTTGACAAAAGTGTTAATAGACCACATTAACTAAGCAGATGAACTAACCAGATTAACTAGTTGTGGAATTTTAAACAAGTCATTTAACTTCTCTAGGCCTCAGTTTTTCTACTTGTAAAATAAAAATATTTGATGTGAGTCTCTTTAAAGTACCCTTATCTCTCTGTGACAATTTATTTCATTTAATAACATTAAGAGTCATCTGGAAATAACCATCTCTAAATCTAATTTAATTATAAAAATACTGGTAAAATGAACTCTAATGTACTACTGTGTATGAAGCTGAGGCTGCTCTGAAAATATACCGGGAAAATAAGAACAGAAAATATAAAGAGTAAAGACAATGAACAGGGGCCGCCTGTGTTTGCTAGACAGAAAAAGATGAATAGCTAAAATTGCATTGTATTAATACAATGGAACCAGGATCAGACAAACTCACAGAATGGATAATCACTATTTGCATGCCCTGGCTTGGTAGATTAGTCAGTTAGAGCATCATCCTGATATGCCAAGTTTGTGGGTTTGATCCTTGATCAGGACACATACAAGAATCAACTAATGTATGCAAAATAAGTAGAAAACAAAGCAATGTTTCACTCTCTCTCAAATCAATAAATAAATTTTTTTTAAAAATTACTGTTTGCAGAAGTTTCTAGGTCATTCTGTAAATCTTACAGATGCCACACAAGAAAGGGAGGCTTTCAGATTTAGGAAGGAATGAGGAACCATGAAGGACAAAGCAGTTATAAAGAATCACCAAGAATAAAAAAGTGTTGAGGGTGATTAAACTTGATTTATAGCTATCTGGAAATCATTTCACCCAACAAACAGAAAAAACACAATTTTCTTCCAGGTATACATGGATTACCCCCCCAAACAAATCTACCATAAAATAGGCCATAAAATAACTTCAATAAATTCCAAAGAATCAATATCATATAACCTTCTGTCTCTTATCATAATGCAATGAAATCAGAAACCAGTAAGTGATAGCTTTCAAAATTCCATGTTACTAGAAACTATTGAACATATTAAAGCAATGATTTGGTTAAACAGAAAGACACAAGAAATACCGTGAAACTAGTTAAATAGTAATGAAAACTTCCAGGTCAAATTATGGAAGTAAAATAGTACTAAAAGAAAAATTTTAAATTTTAAATGCATTTATTAAAAACCAAGGAATATTTAAACAAATGAATTAAATGATTACTCAAAGCACCAAAAAAGAGTGACCAAGTAAAACAAGGAAACAATAAGGAAATAATAAAAGATAACAGCAGGAATTCCACTTTTAAATGAGGATTTGATGTATGTCTTTTAATCCACACCCTTAGAAGCCCAGTAAAACAATGGTGAAGGGACCTTTTGAGGCATAAGTCTATGAGGACAAAGAGAACATAGATGAAAGAAATGCAATAAAAATTCAGATGTTGAAAAATAAAAGAATGTGTATTAAATGACTTTGCAACCTAAGAAAGAGACTTCTAAACCGGTAACAGAGAAACCTGAGAAACTATTTCATTTGTCTCACAAAACCTAACACTCAAATGTTGTCAGCACCATGCACCTCTAAAAGTGGGTAAAAATAGAGCCAAACAAAAACAAAGACAGACTGATTAAAACTGTTTATGAAACAGATGTCCAGATACTGTCCTCCACTCTGTCAGAATTCCTACTATGCCCAACAGAAGAAGTGGACATTTATTCTCTAGAGGCGGTAAAACAAAAATTCCCTGACTTTGGGGGGACACCAAATCTAGTGAAAATAAATAAGCAAATGCCATACTGAAAACAGTGAGATTAGGTGTAAATTCACATACTACACCTGAGATCTCTGTTCCTCTTCCTCACTCAGTTATCAAGATGCTAACGGACAGCCTTACGAGGTTGGAGTTCAGAGACTCTTTTCTGAAAAATAAATAAATAAAACAAAGAGGAGAGACTCCCCAGCAAACTAGCCAGTTCAGAGTACAGCGAAGCCCGCAACTGAGAAGTTACAATCATGAGCACACAGAGCTTTTAACCAGCTTTACAAAGCCTCACTCTTTTTTTTTTTTTTTTTTTAGTGAGAGGAGGGGAGATAGTGAGACAGACACCCGCATAAGCTCCGACCAAGAGGCCACCTCATTTGGGGCAGATGCTGTATAAAATGAGCTGTTTTGGGGTGCCTGAGGCTGACACACGTGGACCAACCGAGCTATCCTTGGCATCCAGGGCCACACTCCAACCAATTGAGGAGGAGAAGAGAGAGAGAAGGGAGAGAGGAAGGGGGAGAGAAGCAGGTGGTCACTTCTCCTATGTGCCCTGACTGGGAATCTAACTAGGGACATCCATAGGCCAGGCTGACACTCTATCCACTGAGCCAGCAGCCAGGGCCAACAAAGCCTCACTCTTAAATATGGCCAGGCATTGGGCACAGAAGAGATGAGAAGCAAATTGGCAGAAAAAGAGACTTTGAAAAGAGAAGAAAATGAAACAAAGAAACAAAGCCATCATTATTGTTTAAAAGATAAGAGAAGATATTGCATCCTGGATCAAGAATAAGTTGCTGTTACAAAGGAACAATCAGAAAACAAGATAGAGATCTTGGCTATTAAAATTAAAATTGTCAAGTAAAAATGCAACAGAGGATCTGAAATATACAGTTGGGAAATTATAAAGAAGAGTAGAGCAAACAGATTAAGAGATGGACAGTAAGATAGCAATTATTTTAAAATTAAAGGGTTGATTGCTAAATATTAGCTAAAATCTATTTTCAAGACCTATAAAGACCCATAAATATCTAAAACAATATCAGGGAAGAGGCAAAGCCATGAATTTCATGATTGTGCAGAGTGAATACCAGTGGAAGAGAATACAGAGCCCAGGAACAACTCCATGTTTACATAGACTTGGAATCTGATATAGGTGGCTCTACATGGTCAAGTAAGAGATGTATACATAAGCATAAAACATTGGATATTTTTCAATTATATACATATAATTAATAACAAATGTGAATTGGCAATACATTTGTTTAAATCATATGAAATTGCAGGTAATAAACAGTTTTTACTTACATAAATGCTAGTTGCATAACGTTCAATCTCATATACTATACAATTAATGGTTACTTATAAAAGAACAGGTGTAGAGGAATGGATTAAAGAATATAACAAAACAAGAGAAAGTCTTTTCTCAATGTGCGAGAAGCTATAAATTGGAAAGAATAACTCAGTTCTATGCACCCAAGAGGTCATGATGGTAGAGTTTGGTGACTTGCAAAAATCATAACAGATGGAAAAACAAGGTGAAGTCCAAAGTTGGTTAGGTAGAGAAAATTAGCAAAAATGTAAAAAACAAACAAACAAAAAAAAACAACCTAGACAGATGAGATTAGAAATGATAAAGCTGTCTTGGTAGAGAAAGAAATATTTAAAAGATGAACAGTTATAACTATGAGAAAGGGTAACATTAGCTAGCTATGCTTTTAGAAAACAATAAAAACAAAGCATAGGAATTTGAGGATAAAATTAAAGAGAAATGAAAGAATTTTTAATAACACTTCAGGATACTTCTGTACCAGAAGAAAAAGACAGACTGCTGCCTTTCCATAGTGAGTTAGTGATCACAGTGAGAGCAAGGTTGATGTCCAACAATTGTTTCCACTCTGACCAACATCATCATACTCAGCATTATGTCCAACATATACTAGCTCACAAAATGTGCTTAATGAGATCTAGTAGGAGGAGGTGATCATAAATTATTTAATTTTTCCCCTTGAGAGGGATTTTCCTTTGGATTGCACAATATCTTAAACTCTAGATTTGGAAAAAGACACAGATTTCACATCTTTTTCTGAAGAAGGGTGATTATGCTTGCCCTCTTCAACAGATACTTATGACAGTAAAAATTGAGCTTGTAAATTATATATATTAGACTTGACCATGACATGATACATCTTCTACTTATAAGTTAGGTGATCTTATATAATGTGCTAGACCATAATGTTATCATTATTTACAGAACCTTGAATGCAGCAGTAATCATCAATCTAAATGTCCCTGCATTATTTTAACAGAAAAGCACTGTGATCTATTTTAGGTTAATGCACAGTGAGTGTGATGGAAGGATTAAACTGGGAGATAAAAATAGAGATTCTCTGGAGCTAAAATAATGATCTCCTACTGCCCATCACACTCTGGATGACTCTTTCTCTCTTTGGTGATCCATTAAGCCAGCATCCTCAAATATCCATTTACAGTTAATCCTTTATAGTTTTCATGAATGAAATAAAAATGATGTGGTAAATTATTGAGAACATTAATTATAAAAGCAACATAAAATGTTTGCACATCATACTCAATAATCTCCTAAATAAAGACTAAATTATTGTGCTTAAACTCATACTGGAACTCAAGTTCTTTTACAGTTTTAGTAGGTTTTAACATTTAATTTGCTTAAATTATTACTTTGTTGATATAAATAACATGTTTATTTACTCTATCCCAGCAATAACTGAAAGAGGAAGCCACTAAAGACAAAATACTCAATTACATGCTCTACCAGGAATCTATGAATCATAACATAATAATTGAGGCAAGTATCTTCCATCAATCTCAGACTTGTTATTCGTATGTAGCACGAGACCAAAATGAAAAACCTAGGTAGCTCTTGAGTTCCTCCGGCATTATTTCAGCGCATAAACTGGGTTATCTTGATTGAACTCCTGGAGTCTCAGAACTCCCCTCAATTTTAATGTGTTCAAAACCACTCACCAGCCATGACAGAAAATGCAGGTACTCCATAATTATTTGTTGACTGAATCAAATGGATCTAACAATTTAAATATTTACTCTATTTTTGTGCTCCTTAACTACAAACCCTTGCTCACCTATCCTTATCTTTACGATGAATAATAATACCCCTAGATGGTGTGAAATCTCTGACTATCTGTTATATTAACTAAAATACAAATAAATTTTTGTTTTCTTATTACTTGGGAATTTTCCTGTGCCATGTTGCCTTACAGATGCACAAATAAACTTTTCTAGGAATAAATAAAGTAATCATGTTCTAGAGCTACAACTTTATAAATTACAAAAACTATAATATTATAGTTACAGAACAAGAGGGGGAAAGTGGGCAACAGGAATCCAATACCTAGGAAAAAATTCAATATATTTTTTAAGTTTTTTAATTAAGCCCTCATTATACAGTAAAATTTAATACAGGATTTATAGATTTAGTTATATAAATTCCATATATATATATATATATATATATATACTGCTAACAAAAATTAGGGAATATTTCAAAATGAATATGAAGCAATAGAAAAAAGCATTTGATTTTTTTATTAAACAAGAATATCAGAAAAGCAAAAGACAAGTCAAAGAAAGTTGTTTGATTATGCAAATGAGATGCAAAACCAACTTTTATTTCATTGGTGAAAATGCACTAAAGAAAAGACTGAAAGGACTGGAGTACCTGCATGTTCCCTAATCCCCTAATTTTTGTGAGCAGAGTATATACACATATATATGTATATATGTATATATAAATTCAGGTTCTGCTAATTACTATATAATCATTACATAAATTATATGATTTATGGCAATGTACTTAATTTCACTGAACCTTAGTTTTCTGACATGTAAAATAGAAATAACATCAATTACCTTATAAGATTGTGGTGAATTTCAAAGGAAGGAATGGAAGTAGAAGTAACTTCATTTTAGTGTCCTGTACAAATGAAACTAGTGTTCATCTGTTCCACCTATTATGGGCCCAAAGGTAACTTTTAAATTTGAAGAGAATATCAGAGGACTACAAGGTATGATCTCTTCCCACAACAAGCTTAATACCCACTTGAAATCATGAAATCATGAGAAAATGAAATGAGACTATATGAAGCTAAGTTGTATGGTCCAGGCTACGTGTGCTGTCACAGCTCTAAGAAAGGAGATTTTTAAGTGGGCTGGAAACTATGATCATTTTCTTTCCGAATGGAACAAGCTAAGCTTTGCCTGAACAAAGAAGCAAAGATATCTAACAGCTGCTTACCACTCTCTGTTGCTTAAAATATCGGAGGAGTATGAGGTTTGGGCGGCTTTGAGGGCTGAGTCATCTTCCTCCTAACTTGGTATTTATTCAGGACACACTGCTAACCCTGATGACAACAGCATTCCTGACCTCTGAGCTGTACAAATTTCGAAGACAATTTGAAGGTGAAATGGATGCCACATCCAGATTCCCAGGCACTCACCGTTCCCACTTAGGCTTCTGCTACACCTTGTTTTGACAGCTGAATGAGAGGAACTGAGGCCAAATGAGAAATACTCTAGATTTTCTTCTTATGACGATACTCAGAGCTCACAGCTGAAGCAATTATATAAAGGGCTGGAACCTGAGCCTCTACCATGTACAGTACCTTTGTAGCTTGTATACCATCATGTTTAATCAACTCTGTTCAGTTGTTCAAGTTCTATGAGGACCTATTTTGAACAAAGCTCCAAAAATGTTGGATACATTAAATTCAGTAAGGAAGATAAAAGATTAGAAAGGTAATTATTGTGACAACCTCACGTCTATTTTATGTCCCCATGGTAGTACCTGTAACTGAGGTGTTTATCACTACTTTTCTAGGTGCGGGGGGTAGGGCCTAGCTGTGTTCAATAACTTGCCCAAGGTCTCACAAGTTATAAACTGTGGAAAGAAAATTCAAGCCCAGAAAATTCTGGCTCTAAAGTCTTTGCTTTTTACATTTAACTTGTTGGAGAGAGAAATATAAACAAATACATAGAAGCATGTTTCTTAAAAGAAAGAGGGTTTAAGAGTAGAATATTTCCACTATTTTAGGTGATGGGGTATTTTCTCAAGCTGGAGATTGTGGCAGATAGGCTAACAAGAAGCTGAGGCTACATGATAAATAACTTTATTAGGGTGATCACTTTGCACTCAATTACGTCAACAATAGGAGTTACTTGTGGTTGACCAAATACGGTGTTTGCAGTAGTCCCAGGTACAGGGAATAAGGGGGTATCTTGTATATAGGGAATTTTAAAGCAATAATGATACTGAGTCATTCTGATTTTAGTCATCACCTTGTGCCTACAATTCTAAACAATGAAGTAATAAAATACTTCTAAAAGAAATCTCTTGTAAATCTTGCTCTTAAATGATTTCTGCCATTAATGTTGACTTTTAATAGTATATTATAAAGTTTGAATTATCACATTTTTATTATGTATCCTTTACTAAACACTATGTTCTACAAGGAAATTAATTGACCCAACTGCCAGTTGTACAGTTGGCCCCAACACACCCACACTCAGCTACGTGGATCTAAGAGTAAACTGGGAATCCTTGAGCTTGCCTTGGGCAGACACAGCTATAATTTAAGACAATGCATCAGAACTTGAATTACTTCACTTCTATCATTCTATGGGATCAGTAGAGTTTTCTATTTTTGATTCAATGCAAAGTGCAAGTATAAAATTTTTATTTGAAAAGTATAAATTTTAGTTAACGCAGAAAACAGCCTAGGAATTTAAGTAATCTTTAAAATTGTAATCATTTTTATTGTTGTTTTTAAAATTTTGTTTAAATGATGTTGGTTACCAATTACTACCAAATAATTTCATTACATGGTAGGAGGTGGTGGTGCATATTATAAAATAATCTAGTCAAGGTGTCAAATATGCTAGCAATGCCACTGGGAGTCACTAAATGTTTTTGATGGGAGGAGTCAGAAAAGAATGGTAAAGATGAATCATAAAAAAACACACCATCATTATGTCTGTACATGATTGTATAAGTGTCTAGTTAACAATATGTTGTAACAAGAGAAGGAAAAAAGCAAGATGTATGTTGTCAAAATAGTAAATAGCATTAAGTTATGGAGAATATTCTGGCATGGGATCTTAATGGCTGCTACATTTTCATGGTAAAATGTCAGTCCTACCCACAGCTGGTTTGTTCATGAAAACAGACAGTTCTCATTTTTAACTATCAGCAGAAAACATTGCATTTCAAGGAGTCAATAGGAAATAATGCAATTTGCAGGGGTTTGTCACCCAAAAATCTTAGAAAAAATCTGCTGAGAAAAATCATTCTTTAGAGTTTTTTGTTAAAGATGCATAGTGTCATAACATGCATTGTTGTTTAGAATATCCCATGCACCTATCGATGGAAAAACTGTACAAGCTCATCCTATGGAAGACTGGACTGGCTCAATGGCTGACTTTCTTTGGCCAATAACATGTCAAAAGACTTCACAAGTGTTCTCAGCAAAAGTGTTAAGCATCAGTGTGTGGTTTACCATGTTTCTTTCCCCAGTCTCTGTGACCATGAAAGCATGGAGCTTCTATATATCTGGGTTCCTGAGTGACTACCATGAAGAGAACCCCTTTATCAACTTATGAATATATAGTATGGACGAGAAATAAACATTAGAACTTTAAGCTGTTGAGATTTTCTGGTTATCTGTTATCACAGCACCAACAAGCCCAATTTAATTGATAGAGTGGTTCTTCCTTTTAGGCAGATACTCTCAAATTTCTTCCCAAATTTAGCCAGACCGGGAAGTTATATTAGTGGGACTCACTGGATAGATACCAGTAAAATTGCTTTCACTGAACACCACAAGATGTGAAGATCATTTGTATTGAAAGATACCATATACACACTTCATGAAACTGACCCTGGTTCACACTTAAGGATATTGTCAAGAAATGGGGCATTTTACCAATGTAACCCAATAAACATCCTCCAAAAAAAAGTCTCTGTCTGGGCTTTGTGTTAAGAATCGTTACACCTCTCCTGAGCAAACTGCACTACTTCTGTCTGAAATACTGTGTATCACACATCGAATCTAGTTAATCTTTCTCAGGTAGGTTGCCAGGTAGCTTAGAGCCAAATTTTTGGCAAGTATGCAAGACTTTAAGGGATCTATTTTTTATTTAGTTTTAATTTTGACTTTATTTTATGGAACTAATCTTGTGTTACCATCCTTTCCACAGTTTTTAAATTGGTAAATATTACTTAATCATCTTAATCTTTCCAAGTCCTTTAAAAATGTGGGGGATATAAATAAATAAATCACCAACTACAGAGCAGTATTATTACCATGTTATTGTTTCTTTCTAAACAAGTAAATGTCATAACTTTGTCATGTCACCAAAATTGTTGCTAATAAATATCAAAAATTTTGCCCTACTAAATTAATGATTAACTTATTAGAAAAGGTTCCCTTGAATCTGAGCACTGAATAGTTCACAGACAAATCAAATTGAAAAGGTTCTTCCTTAAAGAAAACAGTTCTACTCATAAAAACGAGACTAAGAGACATGGACAAGAGTGTGGTGGTTACCAGGGGTGGGGGGAGGGAGGACATGGGAGGGAGGAAGGGAGAGAGTTAGGGGGAGGGGGAGGGGCACAGAGAACTAGATGGAGGGTGGCGGAAGACAATCTGACTTTGGGTGAGGGGTATGCAACACAATTTAATGACAAAATAACCTAGACATGTTTTCTTTGAATATATGTACCCTGATTTATTAATGTCATCCCATTACCATTAATAAAAATTTATTAAAAAAAAAAGAAAACAGTTCTACTGATTGCATTTGTTTTCATAATTTTTTTTTTCTTTCCAGAAAACCTCTGTAGTTCAACACGGACAAAGTAATTCTTTTAATTAATTAATGAATTAATTTAATATGTTTACTTAATTGAGCTGCCTCTTCTTACTGAGCAAAATACTGGGCACTATTAAATCACATAAATGAAAGAAAGGAATAGTCCTAGAATTCTGTGTTTTCATAGTCTAGCTGGTGAGTTCAGTTCAGTGATTAAAGCAACAAACAAGAACAACTCAAGATAGACAGAGTGACTCTGGGCCAGCTAAGGACCTGGGAGCTGGAGAGACTCAGAACAAAAGAACGGTAGTATAAGGATAAAAGTAATTGGAAGAGGTTTTGGGAGGAAAAAGTTGAGGCAGGGCTCTTTATCAGTATATCTTCAAAGCTCCATTATCATACTTTCTTCCCCCTCCTCCCTTAAACATTAAAAAAAAAATAGTCCAGTACTGAAAATATCTGGCCCAGCGAGACTGTGAGCGCAGCCGCAGCCCCTAAAGAGGGGGCTGTCTAAACTTGGGCCTCAGGACCCCTAAGGCTTCATTCTGGGTTAGGTGCAGATCTGCCATTTGTTGACAGACCCTTTCCCAGAACCAAGTATGTTGGGGTCACTGGGAAAGAGGAAACTTATGAATAAATTTCAAAGGGGGTTTGAAAATTTAGATGAATGCCAGAGGAGTCCTTTGTGAAGAAAATTAAGCAGTCATTGCCATAGAGGACAAATGTTTTAACTGGCTCTGTTCCCCAGTAACCTCCCAAGACTTCCTCCAGGCGGCAGAGGCATGGCTCTGTGTTAAATGGCTTAATTTTCTTAATCAACTATTTCATTGTGAGTTTTTAATTTCATTCCCATGCCTGGTTTGTTTGTTTTTTTTCTTTTTTCATTTTGCCATAATACAGCTCTAAGTACCGTGGAAAACATTTGACAGTTTGCTCAGCAGGTGCTGGGCTCTGCAAAGCTTACATAGCTCTACCTTTTATTAATTGGGTTTCAAAATGTGTTCTTGTGTGAACAGAAGCTAAGATGGGACTATTGTACCTGTCAACATGAAGCTGGGAGAAATAAAATATTTGGAATGTGTTTTAAAATAACTCATTGTGAGCTTGATCTCTAGAGAATTTAAAAGCAGAAATAGTCTTTAATGCTGAAATAGTCATGCAATCAAAACAGCAATAAAATTAAAGAAATGATGGGGTTTGTTCAAGGTTCTTCAGAATTGGATAACAATGAGAACGTTTTCTTTGCCCAGTACATTATGCATTGATGAGACAGTTCTGAAAAAGCATTTTAATGAAAAATCTAGAGACCTGCAAAGGTAGTACCTACTTTGAAACCCAACAACTATGGCTCTTTATATACATCTCATGTTTTCAATTTAATTTTCCCTCAATCTGGAAGGATCTTTCTTTCCTTATGATGAAAAACTCTAAATTTGAAATTTTAATTTCCAATTTAAAAGAACCTCTGCCTAGCATTGACCCTCTAAGGGATATGTCTCTTTTTTGGTGAAACAGAAGTATCTGTGTGACTCTTTTCCCTTTTATATATATATATATTCTTCAAATTCAATGAACTTGAACGACATACATTCTAAAACTCCCACTTACGGAAGAAGATAAAAAGGAAGTGAAGAGAGAGCAGTCAAAGTTGATGAAAAACTCAGGGATATGTCGGGCCCTCTCTTGTCATTACCACTGTCAACTCCATCATTAACTTTGCTCAACTCTGAAATGATGAAAGCCGGCTGTGTCCTCCTGAGGGACAATCTAAGCACTTGTCTAAAAGGGTTATGTCCTAGAGTTTAAACATGGGAAAAACAGAGATGAAGCTGCAGCAATCATGAGATGAAAGACTAAAGTGAAAAAAATACATATTCATGTTGATTTCTGATTAAAAAAATAAATATATTATTATTGTAAAAATCTTGAAGTGTTATGGCAATGGACAAAGTAAAATATGAAATTCTACTACCAATGGTAACCCCTTGAATTTCTACTACTAGAGGTAACCACTTTTGAGTCTAGTCCCTTCTAGAACTTTTTACATGCTTTGTTACACATACACACACACACATACACAAACACACACTATTTTAAAAAAAACAACAGAATCATGCCAAACAGTATGTTTCAACTTGCTTTTGTATATTTGTAAACATATCAAGGACATCATTTTTATTTGATGTATAGCACTGCCACATTCTTTTAACATCTCTCCAATATTTCATTTAATGGATGAAAAATAATTTCTTCACCAATTCCCATTGACATATGTTTGAGAAGTTTATATAATAGATAGGTAGGTAGGTAGATGATAGATAGATAGATAGATAGATAGATAGATAGATAGATAGATAGATGATAGAATACATATATAACATATATATAATATTACAATCACTTGGGAAAATTAAATATTTCTGGAAAGTAGATTTCTAAAAACAGAACTAAGGCATTAAATGTTAAAATTTTGCTACATATTTCTAAGTTACCTCTAAAAATGTTGTAGTAACATTCCTTTTGACAACATAAGAGGAAATAAGTCACTCCACAGATTTTTAAGCTTTGCTAATTTGAAAGATAAAATATAATTCATTATTGTTTACTTGGAATCTTTACAACATTGAGTCAGTTACCAAGAAATATGACATAGCTTTGTATTTTTGTCTTCCAAAAAAGTTATATTTATATTATTTTCCTGACTGATACCTTACAAATTTCATATTATATTTGTATATATTAGATATTTTATTGCTGATGCTCTGCAATTTTTTCCATGATGTTTTCAAGCGATTTTAATAATATAAACAAAATCTATTGATAGTTAAACTTGTATTTTTACTTCTAGCCACTTTTCTAAATTCTAATAGTTTTAGTAAACTTTCAGTTGGCTTTATTATTTTGGTTTTCTTCTTAGGTAGACTATCATAATGCTACTTACAGGTAATACATTTTGACTTCTATTTTCCAATATTTATATAATAGTGGTAATGATGCTTGTCTTACTTCAGAATTCATTGAGAAAGCCATTAGTTTTTCCATTTTATATAGTGTTTTATCATCTGTTTTTTGGTCTTAGAGTACTCTGAGACACTAATAAATGTTATAGATTCCCTTTTTTCTCCTTTCAAATACATGTGCTGTATATAAAAGCATATTTTTAATATAATTCTCATTTTGATTCATACACCCCTCACACAAAAACACACCGTAGGACAGGCTCAACTAACAGAACTAAAGTTGTTTCACTAGGGCTGGCCAAAGGGAAGATTTCCAAGTAGGCGAAGGGTGTCAGTTTAATGCAACAAGCATTTAGTGAGCTCTCATTAGGGGTTCTAGTTGTCCAAAAAAAAGGGATTAGCTTTCCAGGGCAATTAAAAACAGACACTCTGAAAGCCACTGGCTATAAATTCTCCTTAAATTACTCTGTCTATCCAGAAGGAGAGACTGGTAAGCAAACAGAATAACACAAATAGTGATATTAAAGATGTGTCTGGATGACAGCATACCTGAACACTGTCCTCATCAAATGCAGAAAGTTTACAGAGAATGTGCCTTCTGGGGTGAGGGTTTAAAGGTGGCACTGAAAGGGCAAAGACATTCCAAGAAGAGAAACAACAAGAGCAGAGGTAGTGTGGCCTAATATATTTGTAGAATGATGGCTAGTGCTCTGTGCTTGGAACATAGAAAAAGTACAAAGATTTTCATTGCACTATTTGAAATTATTGTTGTTGTGGCAGACTCAGCCAGAATAACAGAGTGTTACAAATCTTGCAAAATAAAATTCCTCAGCAACCTCGCTCAAATTGCATAACTCTTGAACTGTTTTGTTTCTGGGTAGAAATCTCATAGACACTATTACCATTGGCTTACCAATTTAATCCTTTTGTTCCCTTCTTACTTAATTGATCCAGAATATTGTGGCCTACTGAGAATCCCTGAGGGCCTTCTTTGTCTGATACCAATTTCAGAGTCTTCTGGTTGAATGCACAGTGGACGTTGTCAGTTGTTGGAAGTTTAGTGTGAAAGAGCTGGCTTTGGGGAGATTATCCCAGAAATACCAATTATCTACTATACATCTATACATAGAAGAAGATAGTTTGATTACAAATATTTACTTACATTCTACTCATCACAAATTCCTTAGGCATATTTGACTAAGAAAGACATGCTTCTTTTCCCATTATTTCTGTCTATTCATTATCTCTCATATCTTGATGTCCTCTATATTATAATTTTCTTGATCGTATTCCCTTCATCACTATTTCTAAGCAACCTTCAGTACTAGTCACCAAACCAGAGTTTACAAACTAAAAATTTGCTCCTCCAGTCTTGCCCAAAGATGGTATACTCTTCTCTCAGTATCAGCAGGAGATGGCCTCCAGGACTCCCCTAACCCCCCTCAGAGAAACCAAAAATTTGCAGATGCTCAAGTCTCATACAAAATATGTAGTATTTTCTTATAACCTACATATATCCTCCCATATACTTTAAATCATCTCTAGATTACTTATCAAATACACTGTACATGCTATATAAATAGTTATTGTGTACATTTTGGGAATTATGGCATGCAAAGAAGTCTGTCTAGGTTAAGTACAGACACAACCATCATAGGCCTAACTACAATACATAATACACATCAATGACAACACAACTTTTTTTTTTTTTGCATATTTTTGATCTGCCACTGGTTAAATTGACAAATACAGAAACCATGGATATGGAGGGCCAACTGTTTTTTCTTTTTTTTTTCTTCCACTCTCAATTAAATCTGAATATAGAAAGTAAGAGTGTTTGGTCAAGAAGGGGGATTAGGGAGGGTGGGGGAGACATCACTATTTTGTAAAAACTCTTCAAATGATTCTCATGTATAGCCAGAATCGAGACCCACTGGAATGTACAGTATTTCTCATTAATCCTTCAGTATAGTTCTCACTACCCATTTCTCCCTACCTCTGCCATCCATCCAAAACTAAGCTCTAATTAACTGAATCTAGTGTCTCTAAAAAACAATCAATAGTCATGTTCTACTATAAAAATGACCACTGTTGCATCACATTTTCTTATAATTATAAATATTTTTTACTTTTCCCAGTTGAGATAATTAACATCTCATACATGTAAAGATCTATACAAGTAAAGGAAATGCATCATTAATAGTTTCTTATTTTCCCCTAACTTCTCCCCAGTGTAAAATCACTGAGTTCTCTTTATGCCTTGCCCAGCTTGTCATTTGCCTTTAACTTGCGAGTTCATGTGAGTGGGAACATATTTATATAGTAAGACTACAACAGCACTAATTTTCATAGCAGTTTTGGAATTCAAAGCATTTTTTTTTAATTCAGTGAGAGGTGAGGAGACAGAGACAGACTTCTGTGTGTCTCCTGACAGGATCCACCTGGCAAGCCCACTAGGAGGTGATGTTCTGCCCATCTTGGGTGTTATTCCATTGCTCAGCAACTGAGCACTTCCTAGTGCCTGAGGAAGAGGCCATGGAGCCATTCTCAGTACCCAGGGCCAACTTGCTCTAATCAAGTCATGGCTGCAGGAGGGGAAGAGAGAGAGAGAGAGAAGCAAGAGGGGGAGAGGTGGAGAAGTAGATGGACACTTCTCCTGTGTGCTCTGACCAGGAATTGAATCTGGAAGATACACCCTCTGGGCCAATGCTCTACCACTGAACAAACTGGCCAGGGCTCAAAGCATATTGAAGAAAGAAAAAAGTAATAATAATGCTGAAGAAGTCCTAAAGGATTCCTTCATGTTTTAGAAAATGCTTAAATATCATGTAAAAGTTAAGATATTCTGATATAGACACAAATTGTATCTATTTGGGATATCTTTTTCCTGTTATTTCTTTAGTTTTATCTGTCCCCTTTAAGTCAATGTTGTTTTAGTAAAGTCTTCACTAGTATTTGTCAAATTATTGTTAGGTTCAGCTAACTTCAGTTTTCTTATTATTATTGTCATATGCTCAAAGAGTATTTGTAATGTACACTTCATAAATGATCTTAAAACAAGCTGTCATTAATCATATCATTATACTATATATACTTAAAAATTATTTTTAGAAAATGCCAAATAGTTTAAGAGGCCTCTGGAGAATAATACTGAAAGATATCATCCAAAAGCCACTATAAACTTCCTTTTTCTTTCTTTCAGAACTAGTTTCTCTTGGTTCTACTAACTCCCTGACCTCTCTTTCACCAACTATCATAGTAGTTTTCCATTGGACTTGTGCCTTTCTCCCAGTCTATTACTAACTTCATTGAATGAATTCCAGTTTAATGCTATTACTTTAAGGGCAATATATTTTCCCAAACCAAAATTTATATTTATGCTTTAAAGCAATTTAAAATAATTAAAAGTAATGGTAGGTCAAAAACAATTTTTCTAATCATAATTGATCATGTCCACAAATAACAATAATTTATTTCTATGCTTAAGCTCTTCAACCCTGTGCTATGAGTTGAAAGAGCTGAATTCTATTTTGGACTCTAACACTGATTTCCTGCTATAAGTCTTCCAGTTTCCACATTTATAAAACCAGAAAGCTAGAGAAAAATAAACTGTTGTGTCCACAAACATAAGGACCTCAGGAATTAATGAGTTAATAGTTTGCACACAGCACATGTTCCTTAGAGGGGAATAGCCTTCATAAGACAACAGAAGTATAAAGTTGAAATAAATAATGATGATAAAAGTAACTAACTCCATAAATTTATGATGCATATGGTATTTTGTTTCTACAAATTCTGCCCTAACATGTGGTAGCATTTAGGTATTGCTCCTAATAATATTTATAAGTAAATTGAGAATTAGCGCACAAATACAATTCAGGAAGTTTATTTTGATGACTTATTTTCATGTTCTGTGAAGTGAATTGCATTAGAAGTCAGGAATAGTGCTTTAGAAGGGCACTTCTTTAATATTTAAAGTTGATCTAGTTGAACATTATAATAAGCACCTCTCTTCTGGGAGTCAAAATCCGTCACTTTCTGCCCGATTAGCCAAATTATTGCATAACAAACTGAAAGATGGCAAAAGGCAGAGCAAATGAGCTCTGTATTTACTGCTTTTCATTTTTAGCAACAGGAAAGAGGTAAAGGTACTACAGTATGTGATGACAAAGCAGGAATTGAGACCTAACTCCAAACCTGGCTATATTCACTGTTCTCACAGTTCATTGTAACATGAATGCAATTCCCACCAAGTATAGTTAATTTGATTCTATGACCTCTTGATTTGTTTGTAATATTTTTAAAAGAAGGGGAAAAAAAGAAATATGAAAAGGAAAAGAAAAGAAAAAATAATTGTTGTCAGCCAAGCTGAAAGTAATCAGCTTCCAAAGTTGACATAAGCTCCCCAAATACATGACCATATACATACCTCCAAATCTCAGTTTTCTCCTTCATTACCGACCCCTTCTATTCCAACCATCCCACCCGCCCCACCAACTCTCTCCCACACACACACACATACCCACACACACACAACCACACACACACATGGAAGATGGAATTGTACAACTATTTCAACAACATTGGTACAAGTTAACAACTTAGAAAAAATATAGAAAAGGTTAAAAATAAACCACTTTGACACAATAATAAGAGGAATGTAAATTCACATATATTTTTCTAAGGCAACTTTCCTACTAATGACTTTGCAAAAATTTCAATTTGTAAAGGGGAATGATGTATTTCACACATTGTTTTTCAACTTTAATAACCATTTAAACACATTCTTAATTTTAAATGCAATTAAAGTTCAAGTTTACTTGTGACCTACTAAAGAAGCTTCCTGGATCAGAAATAAGAGAATAGAAACACTTGTCAATAAGTCTGTAATATGCCTTAGACATCAGAGTATCCTAGGATTTTAGGACAGAATGCTCTCTTATATAATAGTAATATAATAGTAATTATATTATTATTATTATTATTATTATTAAAACCCTATTGTATTAAGGGTGAATAGGTCAGAAACACACATCAAATGGTTTTTTTTGCTACCTGAGGGGTAAATTTTAAATCAATCAAGTGAGTAAATATTTTAAAAAACAACCTCAGCAACCTATTTCATGGAATCCCCCACACTTGCAAAGGTTTTGAGATTTTTACGTCCTTGTATATGGCAATAAGTTGTCTATCTCTAATTTTCATTTAGCTTATTACTTTCCTCTGCCAATGAATTTTGGCTTAATGCCTTCTTTTAGAATGTGTAAATAGAAACATAAGCAGATGATTTTTATTGGACCACTCTAACTAAAAATAGCTAAGTTAGTATTAAAACAAAATATATATACACCACGATATTTACATGTCAACATTTTGAGCAGACATTTTCCTGACATGGACACCTTTTACTCCCACTGCAGACTCTGAGAGTGTAGGCTAGGATGTCCAGTTCACATTCACATACAGATGTTATTATTATGAATATATTCATTCTACACTCACCAGAATCTCAAAGCACCTGGAACATTAGTGGTAGAGCTATGCAGGTATCAAAGAATTTTCCTACAAAAAGAGGCTAGTGTCATCTGAAAACAAATCATTTTTGTCCCTCAAATACGTAAGAAAATAAGGCCAACTGGGCAACAGAAATGGCTTTCCTGACATTCAGGTGGGGTAACCCATTCACTTCGCAAGGCATTTTTCTCCTGTTTTTACAAAACTTTAAGAATGTTAGCTATGCACTTCCTAGACCACGGCAGATTAGAAGCTGTAAAAGGAAAAAGGATAGAGCTGAGTAAGAGAACAAGCATTCCAACAATGACAAGGATAAATAGCTCACAGAAAAACTACTAAAAGTAGACAAATAAAATATAGTAACTTGAGATAATACAGAGAATTGCTGAAAGCCAGAACTTCTCCATACATTTAATGGGCCATAAGTGCATTGGTACATTTACATTTATAGTTATACCTGAGTCATAAAAAGAGTTGTTTAATAAGCTCTTTATTATGTTTGAGAAAGCAGAGAAGTTTCAAATATAATTACAAATGTTTCTAATAAAAATAATCATATTTTTTAAAGTTTTCAAGTGAAAAAAAGTGTAAGTTTTAGATATTCAGGAAATTTACTTTTGCAGAACACCTCATTTTCTGGCAACCACAGAATGAAGTGAGATATTTGGCAATGATATAACCTGAAAGTTCAAATGATTATTTTGTTGAAGTTAAAAGTTATCAGGAGTTCAAGTGAAAGACACAAAGTTTTATCTAGATTCTACAAGAAACTAAGCCTACTGTCACATTAAAAATGTTTTGCTGGTCACAAGAAAAATACAATGAGTAAGGTAGGCTTTTGTTGGCGGTCCTGGCTTTATTGTTTTCAGCTAAGTAGCACTGTTTCCACAGAAAGGATAGGTGACTGAAATACAAAGATATGGCGGTTAAATAAGAGTGCCTTGCTGCTGACTTAATTTCCCCATTTGGCTAGCTGCTACATTTTTCTGATCTCCAGAGAATCTTTATTATAAAAAAAAAGACCATTATATTCAAACAATTCACTCATACATAAATACATACAAGCCAATATCAAAGTATGAACTATTCTTGGTCTTATGTTATTACACGGGGCACAACCGAAGGACATTGTACAAGATGACAGGTTTTAGATTAAGTACTTTAAGAAGCATGCAAAACAGGTTACATATGAGTTTTCTTGAGCAAAGCAACAAAAAATTAATTTAGTGAGCTGATGAATCCAGTCCATGATAAACATTCACTAGCTAATTATTTGATGAGGTCATGTTCTTTAAGATGAGACACCCAGATTCCAAGGGTCACCATTATCTCATGTTGTTAATATTGCATGGATTTTATCCCACCATGCTTTGTAGCATAGTGGCAAAACGATATCACAAAATTTTACTAACACAATAATATCCAACATCTATTCCTTAAATGAGGGAATACACAGTGCAGCTTGGATCCCACTGGCTGAGCTGATGACTTACATCTGATCCAGATGTCTGAAGTCATTTATAGCCAGTTCTCCAGTCTAGCCAATTAGTCTTAACATTGAAGCAATTGACTTACCTGCTGACAGGCTGAATCAGCAGATAATTTATGACCTGAACTTCTGTAATTATTTTAATAGCCTTTTCATATCCTTTCCATTCTGTTCACCATAATATGAGGATTGAAATGAGAACTCTTCACTAAGGAAAAAGATGTGACGTTCTTAAATATTTTATATGGAAAAAAATCAGACACCTGTCTTTTTAAGAGGATCCATATTGGAAAACCACACTTATTTCTCCTTTTAACTCATCAGTTTGGAAATACTTTGGCCGTTTTTGGCCATCTTGAGTTATTATCTCTTAAATTTCAACTTGTTTATTGCCTGTTCTAAGACCATCAAGCACCTCAGAGATCACTATCTTGCTATTATTAACAACGAGAGCTGAAAAATAAGCCATTCCTTCAAGTCTGGTTTCTCCTACCAATCAGGGCAAGCATTCTGGACTTCAGGAGGCCAGTTTGCTGTGAAGATGGAACCAGCATGTCTCTACTCTGTGTGTAGTCACTTTTCTGCTCTTTCCAGGAGGGTATGCCTAACGTCACCTACACTGATGACTGGCAAATGTCATGACCACCAGAGGTGGGCTAAGGAAGAATACAGAACAAGGCCAGTTTTGTGAAGAAACATGAATAAATAAATTGGTTTAGTCCACTTAGCTAAGGAAAGAAATTATGGTTCCATATTGAACTGCTATACTTTACAACATACCATAGAGAGTACCAAAGAAAATGTTGCCTGGGGAGATGCATGCTCAAACCTTCCCGTCTGCAGCTGCTATCAATTACTTTGCCCTGTTGTGACCAGAAATCTCAGTTTTCAATAGAGAAATATGAGTTGTAAAAGAATCCTTATTGGCCACCCTGAGATTCCCCTCCCCACCCCCACCCCTCCTGATTCTGTTTTGCTTTTCAAGCATTTGAAATATCCACATACTTTGTATCCTAGCCCCCTGGGAAGTTAGAAAAGCAGAGTTAACTAGTTTCAGGGCAGAGGAGAGATTTTGTGGCTTTCAGCGAATCTCCATTGGATTACAAAGGCTCATAAAAGGATACCTTCCCCCTAAATGTTCTGCAAACAGAGTTCTGCCTGTGTGTGTGTGTGAATGATTTACACTCTCACTGAAGATCTTGAATCTTCTTTCTCTTCATGCTAGAAGATGAGTGAAGGACAAAGAGGCTATTTAGAACAGTTAACCTGATCATTTTTTAAAAGATGTGTGCAAATCACTGGGGCTGGAATCCCGTTTGTCAACCAAATTGTCAGGAAATAATTTATTACTGACAAGAACAAAGTGTGCAGCTGGCTATTCCAAACAACGGCATGTTAAATGAGCCAGAGACTTGTTATAAATATCTTCCCCAGGACTGCACTTCCTATAGTCTAAAATTATTCTAGAGGCAGCGTGGTATAATGGAAAAAAGAATTGTGCTGGGTGCCAGGATATTGGGGTTTTCTTCTACCTGTACTAGTAACCAGCTTTTCTATCAAGTTTTGCCACCTCCTGATTTTGTAAAGTCAAAGAAAAGCAAAACAAAAAGAAGCAAGAAGGAGAAAAGAGAGCTCTACTGATATCCTATAGAGGGAACATTGCCATCCAAATGGTATACAAATTAATCTAGGTTCATTCAAAACATAAGAAAACAGAATTTAGAAAAAGGAAAAGAAGTTCTGGGAAATCGCCTTTTGATTTCTGTGTGACCTATATACTCAAGAAATTGTTTTTAGGGCATAGTTAGTACAGTATTCAAAAGGTGAAAAAATGTTAATAACAATTGAAAAAGAAACAAATTGAACTGCACTTTTAAAACAAAAATTTAAAAAGAAATACTAATAAACAAAAGCCATCCTCTTTGGAACTCCCAGGCTTTATTTTTGTAAAACCCACCTGGTTTTACTACTTTCTATGTGGCTGCCTTCCCTGCTAGACTATAAGCTCCTAACACAGCAGGACCCATAATTTATTCATGTTTATATCTTTCATATTGATTTTCCCAGAAAGGCACTCAATAAATATTTGTTGACTTGAATCCTATTTTCAACATATTGGATCAGTGTAGTAAATACTTAGATGGCATAATCAATCAGACTCAACTTAGCTTTTTGTAAGTCTAAATTTAATGGGTATTATATATTTAATGGGCTTCAGATACTCTGGTTATATAACTGTGAATCAAACATGATCCTTCTTTTCAACACAGTGTTTCTTGTCTATAGAGAGAAAAGATCAATTACAATACAAGTGGGATAACTGTGGTGATATTGATATATATATAATACATTGACAGCTCATAAAGGAGACCTGAATGAATGTAGAGGATCATTTGAAGCCTCTCAGAAGGGCTGTAGTAAAGCTGAATAATGAAGAGTTACTCTGAGTCAGTCGGGGGTCAGGCCTAAGTCTTGTAGAAAAAGACAGTAGCATTTTATATTTCATTAAGAACCTTTATATAAAACTTACTAAATGCCAGGCATTTTCACAAGCATTTTCAGAATAATAACTCATTTAATACTCATAATAACTGTATGAAAGAACTATTATCATTCCAATTTTTCAGATGAGAAAACCAAGGCACTGAAAAGTCAAATAGATAGTATGTGGCCAAGCTGGGATTTGAACCCAGACACTCTGGGATCAGAATTTATACTTTCAACCTTCTTGGTTATATGTTGCTGTGCTAAAGCTGGGAGGTGAGAGAGTCTAGCTCCTCCCATTCACCTCTTCCTCATTTATCCCCTGCCTCAGCATTCTCCACATCCAGTTTTGTAACAACTTGTTTATCTGTGTACTGTGTGCTCCACATCTTCCTCATTACACTTCAAGCATTGCATGGAACTCTCACTGAGGGTTGCTAAACAGGAGAGTCACGTGGTCATCTCTGTACTCTAGAAAGAGTGCTCTGATTGAAGCAGAGGGAAAGGACCTCATTTTAGTTATAACATATATGGTTTATCTGAAATTAAAATGAACGTTTTGGCACAGGCACATTCCAAAGTGAGAGACAGACCAAGAAGGAAAAATGTTTCAAGGCAAGTGGCGAGGATCTCCTTTCAATGGCTCTGAAATGATGCCACCACCACATCAAAGGATAAAAAAGTCTAGAGTTAGAGATTAGAAGGGGATTTTTGGAGAGAACATTTCTTTGAAGAGGTTTCTGTTGTGAATCACAACCATCCTGTCTCTGGTCCAGGAGAACAGGAGACACTCCTAACCTCAAACCTAGTCAGAGAAGTTCAAGGTAACAGAACAAGGGGAAATATTCTGGAGAGAGCAGGAGCAGGAACTGGTCCCTCAAGTCCCACTGAAGGAGAGCAGCTTCACTAGGACTGCTCCATGAACTTCCTGTTTGTCCGCTGCTGTCTAGAGCTTATCTGACTCTCACCTGAAAACGAAAGGGCAAGAGATGGGCTGGTTGTTTTTCTACAGGGATGTGGAGGGGGGTGGGTGCTGAAAGTTCCGGAACCAAGAATACTTGAGTGTGGGTCAAGGACTGTGGAAGGCCATGCATGAGAGGCCAGCACAGAGCTGAGCCAGCACAAGGCTGCCGTAGGTGCCTCTAGCAGAAGTGTCTAGTGGATTACTCCTACTTAGTGGCAGCTGAAGTTTCACCTGGATGTACAGGGTCTGCGGAATGAATAAGAGATCAGTTTCAGCAAAACAGCATTTGCCTTTCTCAAGGGGGGGTGGTGCAGGAGAGACACCCTCGCTGATATGGGTTTAGGGGTGGGAAGGAGGGTCTTCTAAGAGCCCATGAAAGAGCTCATGATAGAATGCGCCTCTTTCACCCACCTTCCAAGACCAGAGAGAGGGTGATCCCCAAGTCCTAGGGGAGTGTCAGGTGAGTGAGGACTTTCTTGCTGCCTTTTTCTATCCATGTTCACTCATCCCCAGTTTGGGAGGGATTTAGAACCCCAAAGTGAGCTAAGTGTGGGGAGAGAAGTAGAAATCATGAGAGAAAAGCGTGAAGAAGCCAACCTTACTCTCCTTCCCTAACAGCAGGGAAGGATTGGTACACCGGCATCCTCATGATTCCAACGTAACAGTGTTTGGTGACTTAGAGTAAAGGTGTCTCTTCATACATGAGATCACAAGAATTCATGGAGGCTGCCAGTCACTGTAAAAAAGAGCTCCCCCCACTGAATCAATTCACAGGGATAGTGATAGACAAATACATATAAAGGTATTCAGTGATTGCATTACAATGAAATTGGCATTTAGCTGGAAGAATAACCAACCCAAGATATGCTGCCCTAACCCAGGCAAGAGCTAGAACATACAAGAGCGTGAAGTCCTATGGGCACTCCCAAACTGTCCCATTCTTGAGATACCCACAAAGCATACTTAAATGCACCGTTTTCCAGGGGCAAATTACCCCATAAGCCCTGCAGCTTTACAGCCTCAGTGTTGTCTCCCAGTCCCAGCCGCAGGGCTCGAAAAATCAGGTTTCTCAGCCTTACTCCTGAGGGATAAGGACACTCACACTGCCCTTTGTCCCAACAGCAAGAAACGGGAGGTAAGCCGCCCACTGCAGGACTCTTGATCTCTCCTAATGCCAACACTTTCTGCTCCGTCTTCTGCCACATTTCCTATTTGCTTCTGCAATACAACTACTAGTACACACAGTTCTTTCCACAGAGGGGAGTTTCAGTTCCTCTACACTTCGTGTTCTTTCACCCCTGGGCCTTACATTGCAGCCTCCACATCTAGAGCCCTCCCTAGTTCATCCCTGCCCTTGATCTGGAAGCTAAATGTGTGATTAAGAGCATGACTCTGCAATTAAACATGTTGCTCAGAATCTGACTTTCTTCAGCAAAGTAACTTTTTGACCTTGGAGGATGTATGCAGTCATTGGAACCTCATTTTCCTCATCTGTAAAATCAGGATAATAGTGTTATTTACCTCATAACGTTGTAGTGAGGATTAAGTGACATAATGATCAAAAAATATTTAGCCTATGGCCGAGCACAGAATAAATACTAATAAACTTTTCTTGAAAACTTGAATAAGTGGTTGTGATGCATCAGGTTCCTCATATTGGAAAGTCGCTCCCTCTACCAGCTGCCTGGCAAACTCCTACTGACCCTGTGAAGCCTGGACTGAGAGACTAGGATCATTACAGAGAATGAGTAACTTCACTGCACTAATGTTTCCATCTCCAGAAATACTGCTGGGTGAGGAAGGAAAAGTGTGCAAAGGTGCATATGGCCTGACCAGGTGGTGGCGCAGTGGATAGAGCATCAAACTGGGATGCAAAGGACCCAGGTTCGAAACCCCTGGGTCACCAGCTTGAGTGTGGGCTCAGCAGCTGGAGTGTGCGGTTGCTGGCTTGAGCATGGGATCATAGACATGAACCCATGGTTGCTGGTTTGAACAAGGGGTCACTCACTCTGCTGCAGCCCCCAGTCAAGGCTGAAAACAATCCATGAAAAACTAAGGAGCCACAACAAAGAACTGATACTTCTCATCTCTCTCCCTTCCAGTCTGTCTGTCCCTATCTGTCCCTTTCTCTGTCTCTGTCATACACTCACAAAAAGTGCATATGACACCTCTTGTGAAAGAACATATCATGTCATCTTTTGTGTAGAAACAAAGAGAAATACTGTAACACACAATAGTATGTATTTCTGCTAAGTAGAGACACTGAAAGAATAACCCAGAAACTACTAGTAGTGATATTTGAATTCAGCATCCACAAAAAGGAAGGCCCCCTGACCTTTGACCATGCACATAATTGATGTGGATATCGATGCATTGAGATCAATTATTGTTTAAGATTCTAATTCTATATGACCCAAGCCACTAGTTAAATCAATTAAATTTATTCTAAAAATTATATTCCAAGCAAGAGGGGAGAGCGAAGATAAGGAAAAGAGACCATGACTTGTGCCAGGCACCAAGTGAAGCACTTTATATACATTTACTCAAGTGATCCTCCCAGCCCTGTGACATTACCACTATGCAAAGAGGAAACTGGAGGTCAACGGCCAAATGGCTAGTAAGAAGTGGAGCTGAAATTCCAACTTATCTCTCGATCCCAAGCCTTGCACTCTTCCAGTCTTACAGAGCTGCCTCTGCATGTTGCCCAGTTTGGTAACGGGTACAGAATTGCTAGGCATGACTTACTTCTACTTCATCACCAAACTAGCTAATAAAGACACCCAACCGTGGTGGCTGAGTACAGGCTCTTCCCACACACCCATAGAGACTCTCCCCACTGGGCACAAATTGTTTTACTGTACGCCTTGCATGTAGCTCTCCAGTCAGTTACAAATTCATATAAGCATGCTACTTTCTGACTTTATTTCCACACAGTTCTACATATACGTATAACCTAATATTCCATTAAATTTCAAGCTGAAGACTGAAGGTTATAAAAATGCAATGAATTTAATTTGGCATGGATTGTTTTAAAAGTCAGTGCTGATTTCTAATTATCACTGCCTTCTGGTCTCAATACTTACAAGTCTTGAAAACAAGCTGATAAGTATAGCATAGTTTTATAGAAATTACTTAGAAAGTTATATTAATGTCACTTGCTTATCTTTATTACTTAAAGTCTACCTAAAGAAATAAGAACTGGACAATATTAGCATACATCTATTTTTTTTTCCAGAATAAGGGGAGACATTTCTTCTCTATTGGACACATTTTGTGAGGAAATGTATAAAAATTGTATTTTCTACGCATGCACTTTTCTGAGTCTAGATTCGTAACATGATTTAAAGAAGACAGATGTTTCCTTACCACCATTTGGCCAATTTAAGACTTCAGTTGATGACAGTGGTAATATTTGTTCATTCCTTTCTAGTGTTAAGATCCTTGATAGAGAAGATGTGATTAGAACCAATCAGTAGTTCTGCCTTCTCTGTGACATTTGTTAAAGTTAGACTGTGTGTGCTGTGATCGGGTCTCCATTCATCCTCTTCCTCTGAATACTATGTTTAGAGTCATTTTTGTATTAATTAGCATGTGTCACAAGCCTCAACTCACTCTCAATTTACACGTGTTCACAGTTTGGGGCTACTTGTATTGTTGTTGTTGCTGGTCAGCGATACTGTGTCCCTATTCCCATATTATTTATACACCCTTTTGAACTCTGGCATCAAGGATGGGTGAAGTCACACAAGTGAAAATATTTCTGTAAGCCAGTGTTATTACAGTCTTAAATTTAAATGACATGGTCTGATTGGTAGAAGAGTTTAGGGTTTGAAAATATTATCAAAACATCATAATAGTAGCACATCTTTCACTGCTTTTCTTCCTCCTGTTTTTCATTCGCTGTAATTCATGAATGATGACATTGAAAATTAATCTTCCAAACAGAGCCTATCAACAAAAACATTACAGTGGGAAAAGGGTATCTCTGTTTCTATAACCTACACACTCACTCATCAGATGCACTCAGACTGGGGTGCTTTTGTAATTGCCAATTGGAAAGTTGGTATTATTTTTTCCAGGGGTGGACTAATTTGTTTTGGAAATCAGATTTGGGGAGAGTCAAATGATAGAGCAGAAGCAAATCATTTACAAGGATGGAGAGATTATTTGCTCCCCTGGGATAATTTTCATTTGTCTGTCCTGCATTGTCCTGTATTATATGAGACTCATTAATCTTTTCACTCTTGTGAAGGATCTGTGTGAAAATTTCAGTGTGAACGGAGATCAGTAGAAAGTCAGTAGCTTCAAACCCAGAAAGCCATTGCTTTGCTCATTTAATCTTTCTCAGGTCACTTTGTTTTTTTGAAAAGAAAATAAAAAAAGTTTCAAGAAGGCATATATCCTAGATCAGATATCTAGATAAAAGATTCTTTTTTCATAGTATTAAGAAATAGTTCTCTTCGCTCTACTTTATCCAAGTGACTACAAGTTCTTTCTCAGATGAAACATCGTCAGCTCTGCTTTGACTTGTTGTACAACCACGCAAGTGTTTGCAAAAGAATTAAGAGCATTTGAGACATTACAAGAAGCATGAGAAGCCCTTCTGACATGGGCATTGACTTTGACATCCAGTTTCCTAGATTTATGCAATTACAAGTAAGACCTTTTTCCTAAACTCTTTCCCACATCCATGCTCAGATAGAGAGTGAAGTAGGGTCTCATGTCATTCCCAGCCCCTCTTCTCTATGACGCTTCTCCTTCTATCACTTAGTTGCAGATCTAAATTGAAGACTTCCATAGAATAAAAAGTCCATTAGCAAAGGAAATATCTATGTCTAAGATAGAATCTCTTTCTTTCATGAGAGAAGAAATTGACAGCAGTCTAACAGAGTAAACTGTTTTTTGGACTGTGCTACATTAAGGCCATTGTAGAAATGAATCATAAATTGAACTCCTCCTTTTTATATGTGTATGTATCTTTACAATATGTTGTCTTTTCCTGACTAAGCAATTTGCTGAATGAACATCAACAATGTGAAGGAACAAAAAAGAAATCTATTCAGCAATACCTCATAACAAGTGTGTATTACCAATGCCAAACAGTGGGCAGTGCCTGGCTAGAAGTAGTCTTTGAAATTAATTTCTTTTCAGATTCACTTTGTTTTTTTTGAAAAAATTAATTGATTGATTTTGGAGAGGAAGAAAAAAAGACAGACAGAAACATTGATTTGTTTCCCTATATGCTGTTACTGGGTATCGAACCAGCAACCTTTATATACCAGGATGATGCTTTAAACAACCAGGGCTCATTTGTTTCTATAAACAGTAAATGAGAAGGCATTGACAAGGCCTTTTAAAACTAACACATCAAGAAAATGAGATTACCTCCATCATTTAAGCTCAAAAATTAAGCAAAACAGAGAAACTTGAATTCCCCAATGGCTTACCATCTTGCAAATATGGCTCTAGCTCTCTTATAAAATATATAATTTTGAATAATTTACATAATTTCTTTGAGACTTACTTTTCCAATTTATAAAATTAAGAGGTTAGCCTAAAATATATCTCAGTTCCTTCCCAATTCAAACATACCATGTATGCTAAACACTCCCATAAAGGCCTTGACTAGCTTTGTCCAGTACTAACTTTTATTAAAAGTCCACTCTATTGAGGGAAATAGATGTAGGAAGTCAGGAGTTTCAAGATGTCATGCATTTGAGAATACTGTATTTCCCAACCTCATGGGCTCAATAATCTTCTATTAGTCCAATTATGTGCCTTACTTCCATTTGTTTGCAATTGATTCTTTTTATATGTCAGCTAAAAAGCTGACAATGGTAAACGGACCCATCCAAAGTCACACAGAGTACCCAGAGATGAAGTCTAGGATTTTGTTTTGTTTTCTTTCCCAGCTTTCTTGTTGTGTTAAATGTGGTCTTATTTCATGGTATCATATTCATCACCATCACAAGACTTTTTTGGTTCCTGCTGGTTACACAGCAAGTTACCAGACCCCATGGGAATTTATATGGCTCACAAAAGGCATGACTCTTACACATGCACTTTCAATCTAAAATGGTCCCATCTGTTTGACCTTTTGAGCGCAGTATATAAACATCTCTGTCCTTCAGTAAGCAAATAATACCATTATAGCTCAATTTGAATGGTATTTACAGATGAAGAAACAGAGATTCAAAAGAAGTTAATTAATTAGTCAAGACCATATGCCTAGATTTTAGTAAGATGGAAGCTAGAATGCAGTGGGATTTTGTTTTTATTTAAACATGTGCGCTGCATGGTACAGATAAAAAAAAATCAAAATCCTGCACAACTCACAATCCTTTCTCTTCTACATTCAAACTGGCCTTTCCAAGTCTCAGAGATCATAGCAGAGCCATTTTAGATCTGGTACAGTAAATATCATATAAAACAATGGACTTCAATCCATAACTGGTCATCTTCTGTGGCAGGGCAAAGAGCTGGAATCCCTGAGAGCCACAGGAACGGGAAGCCATGAGCCCAGCCCTCCATTTGGAAAGCCAAGGCAAATGAGTTCTTAAAAAGATGCCTTGTACTACAGGGCAGTAAATGAATAGAAAGTGGCACTCTTCCAGGTTCATTTGTCCTTGTGTTTTGTATCTTCTATATTTAAGTTCAGGGTGTACTAGAGGCTTCTGAGTATCCATTAACAGCACTAAGAGTCCCTAAAAGAAAGCAAAAGATATAACCAAATTAATTCTTGACAAAGGAGCACTATATAAATGTTCCATTGGCCTGTGTATACACCTGTATGTATTTGTTCCCTTTCTCATTTGTGCTGCTCATACTGTATCTTACTCATCTCATTACAAGCAATAACATAGTGGCAAAATTGCCCAGAGATCATAAAACATAATATATAAGAAGGACCTGATTGGATAGTTAGCCCACACTCTGCTCTTCCTTTATATAGAAATATTTCTCTCACACCCCTTGTATGAGTGTTAAGCCTCTTTGCATATTTTTATTGGAAGGAAGTTATTCTTACTTAAGCTACCTAATTCCACTTGAGAGACTAACTCTAATTATCAAAACATTTTTTTTATAGATCAGGATTCTAAACTTCAGAATTTAAGCTATGGTAACCTTACAATTCAGATGTCTGTCAAACCAGTGGAGGCCATTGGGGTGGACTAACTGATGGAAGAGTGACTCAAGAAACATAAATCTTCGCCAAAGGCAAAAACTGGTGTCAGATCATAAGGTCATTTTGAGTAGACTACATTGTCAGTCCTTCATATTTCTGGCCCCCATGGGCCAGAATCAGTTAGTGTACTAAAGAAAAGAAAAATTAAAACAAATATCTGTGTAAGATATTAGAACTACAGGGTAACATTGACTGAATCCAGCTTGTATTGGGGGTAAGAAACAAGTTGACTACAAGCAGCATATCAGGGCTGGAACTTTTTCTTGAGCAAGAATAGGACCAGACTACAGTTGAAATGGAAAGGAAGGGTACTATGATCATCAAGCTGGTCCAGGTCTTTGACCAAACAGTGGCCTCAACAGTAGATATTGCCATAGTGAGTCAGAACTACAGAGGAGATAATATGGTCAACAATAAGTGATTAAACTCACAGGGTAACTGAGAAGCCTCTTCCACACATGAGACTGTCCAGAAGATTCTCAGAACTGTATGAGAATTTGAGACCAGACATTCCCAAGAACAAGGGGGAACTGAAGTAGGAAAATATTCACTAATGCCACTGTGATCCTACTTTTCAATGAGGCTAAATGATAATAACAACAATATTCACATAAATATAAGCATTAATAACTGTACTAAGGCTCTTTATGTGTTTGCACCCTCAAAGCTGATCACAACAACATGAAGTATTTATTAGTGCTAGTTTACATTTGATAAAACCAAGTCTCAGAGTGCCTAAGCAGCATGCCCCAAAACCATGGCGAGTAAGATGTGAAACCAGGATTTGAAAATAGGTCTGAATCTTTACTACATCATGCATGCTATGTCCTGAAATGACATGGCAAAACGTAGATTACATAAATATTATTCAAAAGCTGCCCACCTTAACTTTCCATCCACTGATCTGAGTTCTGTCTTTTGAAAAAGCACTGTTCTTGTGGGCTATTCCTACCATGTGGTAGCTCCTCAGGGATTGGAGATAACCTATCAAGGACGCCACTGAATCTTCTTCATCTTGACCTCAGGTAGCCCACTGTCCCATCTCCTCATCCACCTGGTAATTCACCACTGAGAAGTCTAGTTTTTCAATGTCTCCAGCACTCCAGATGTTCTCTGATTGCCACTAAAAATGATTCCCACTCTACCATGGTGCTCTTCTCTGCTCTCAGGACTCCTATGTGCTACAACAGCTCCCCATTTTCCCAAAGTTTGGCAAGAGACACAATCTCATCATCACCCTTAAGAGCAACTGAAGTGGTGGACAAGGTACCCTATTGTTCAGTGGGCCATGTGAACTAATTCCCTTGAGCCCAGCTTATTGCCATCTTAATGTAACTGCTATGATAAAATATTAAACTGTATATATAATTGATGATTAGTGTATAGTAATTCAGGGTCTTACTTGTTTGAATAAAATTCATTATTTATAATTTTCTACTAGAAACAATTTCTCTTTGTTGATATCTCTCCTTAATTGCTTGAGCTATATGACACATTTTCTTAGGCAGCACTAAAATAATTTTTATATTTCTCTTAGAGTTAGCATCTAAATTTCTGATAGATAATGTTATAAATATATTTTGCATAATGAAAAATGTCTACATCTATATTACTTGAGGATATTTATAGGCAGGTATAGTCAACCCAAGCTATGCCTTATCCATCCTAATAATAAGCTCATGTTATAGATTCCACATAGCTGAACTCCACCACCATTTATTAGAACTCCAAGAGACTATGGTCTATGTTTATAGACTAAAGGGCATGCATTTGCAAGTGAATTTTACTTTCCTGTAAATTAAAAATGTTTAATATAATTTTTAAATTTGACATCATTTATACTGAGGAGCAATATAAAGGTTAAAAAGTATACCCTTAGCGTCCCTGCCTGTGTGATGGAGAAAGGAAGTTAAATTGACATAATCTAGAAAATTTGCCAATTACCCATTCAATGAAAAGTGTGGAAATATATAAACTTCTCAGAGAGAAGACAGAAAGCTCATTTCTTCCTAATCCAAAAGTGCATACAATTCCCAGATTTGAGCAAAAAAAAAGATATTCATGCTTACTAATCTGAGTAGAGTTCTTTTCTGCCTCTCATAAGTCATCTGAAGAGCTGACCTTATTAACTCATGTGGTAGCTAGCTCAATGACTAATAAAGACTAACAGCTACATAATCTCACCAAAAAGACATGCCTATTTGTAAAAAGACACTACATATTCTGACCCTTACTCAGCTCAAAGTCAACTGGGACATTAGTCATGACAAAAAATATTAAAAGGTTTCTTAATAAAGTCTTATATTTATATAGGTAAAAGATATAATTATTAAGAAGTTTATTATTTTGCTGATTTAAAATGTTATAAAATGAAATCTCTGAGCCAGTTGATATCTCCTTTTTTCCAGTGTCTTTTGATTTCCAATGAAAGAAACCACCCCTAAAGCATTAATCATGTGCTACACTTTACTTAACAGGTACACTGAACCATCTAACACCCATTGCTATTTTTTTTCATTTCTAAGTATTCACCGTTAATTAGATTTTTACATTAAAATTATTCATAAAATCTGTAAGGGCAAATACTTGTCCCCAGTGTAAGCTGATACCTCTCCACTATTTGCCATAGTATAGTGTATGCTGTGGAATATTAATTGTAGCATTTTTTGCACTGAAATAATTGAACTGTTTGCCTGTCTCCCCTCTGTAGTCTATACATTCGCTGCGGGCAGAAATGATATTCTATTTGATATTGTATCCCCAGAGCCTATTTCTCATACTACTTTTTGTTTTTCTAGAGCACCTAAAATAGTGTCTTCAGTAATTATTTATTCACTTATTCATTCAACAGTCTATATGTTGACCACATGCAGGCAGCTAGGAATACAGTCCCTGCCTTTAGAAAGCTCTCAGTGAATAATCTCCTCCCACACAGACAGAAGGGGCTTTAGCCCAGATTGGAGAAGGGGCGGGGGAAACTGGTGAAAGTTGAGAAAACCAAATGAAGGAGGTGATACTAGACTCTTTTCTAGGACAAATGAATAGGAATTTCCCCATGGAAATCAGGTGAGCAGTTGCTATCAAGGGGGTTTAATGCATAGTGGGCACTCAGTAAGTAACTCTTTTCTTGTTCTGGAAGAAGTGGTATTGACTTGAAATTAGTGATCTCTTAACCTTAAGATTTTTATGGATTTCTGAATGTTTTTTCAGCCATGAGAGCCTATGTATTACAACAGAAAAGCAAACGGGGTTGCTTTTTAAGAAAATAGAAAAACAAAAACCAAAAAACCTCCAGGCTTGATGTTCACAGGTCTCTTCTAAAAGTAAGAGACACCTGTTCTGGCATATTTGGAAAATGGAGAGAAATGAAAGGAAGAAATAATCAAATATCCCACTACTGAGAGTCAACCATTGTCAATAAAATGGCGCAGTTCTTTTCAGTCTCTTTTTGTAGATGGAAAGTTTTTGGTTTATTATTTTGTTTAATAACAAAATAAAAGTTCAAATCTAAAAACTAAAACCCACAGTACTACATATAACATGGCACAATGTGATAAACTAAATGGTAGCATGTTATCAATATTTCAGGAGTCACTTCTTTCCTTGAAAACCAAAAATAAGCTTTTATATTAACATTATAACAAAGCATCACTATAACTATCAGTTTTATTTGTTCCATATCTCATTGAGATTTCATAAGATGCATATATTTTAATCAATCATTCTTTTGTTAGACATTTAGGTTACATCCAAGATTTCAGTGTTCTAAATGATTCTGCAATGGACTTGTTTGTATACAATACAATGTATTATTTCCCTACGTTTGGATTATTCTTTAGTATCAAGTCTTAGAATGAATGAACCAAAGCATATGAAGTTATTAATCCACTTAATATATATTGCTAAAGTGCTTTTCAATAAAGTAATACAATTTTCACTCCTACCAACCATGAGACTATTCTTGACTGTTAATAGCACTGAACATCATCATATAAATCTTTAATTTGCTAGTATTTTAAAAGTTGTTTAAATTTGCATCTATTTGATTACCACTGAAGTTGAATATTTTCCCTTTTGTCATCTGATGATCTAAGGCTGAATTTTGGGGATCTAAAGCTGAATAGACATTAGGTCTATTAAAATCAATATCTCAGGTCTTCTACATACAGAACAGCAAGAAGGCTTCTGGGATTCTGGTAATTGCTCCATCACCGCTCCAAGTGCAAACTAAAATAAATCTCTTTGACCACAAATTTACAATAAGAATATTTCTCAGAGCTCACACTATGTTTCGAAAGCACTCAGGGCCAGGTTCCCCTTAGGCTCATTTGCGTTAAAACCTTTTTCCTAGACTCACACTTCCATAAGAGTCATCTTTGTATACTTTTAATAGATGTTTTTCCTTCTAGACTTCATGTTCCACAAAACCCAGAAATTGGCGATCTTGTTCCCTGTTGAGTGCCTAGTGCACATTGCACAGCCCAGAAGACAGCGGTGATGTCCTATTTTCAGCAAACTTGGTGTCATATGAAGGAATTCAGTCTGCAATAGGACAGAGGAGCACCTTCAGAAAGGATGACACTTTTAGTTCCACCTGACCCACAGTCTTACCCTATTTTTACGTATTCACTGCTTGGAGTACTTCTGTCCTTACTGGAGAAGGTATTTGGGCACATTGAATGCCTGCCTCTATTTATCTGCAAATTTAACTTAACTTTCTTAATCACTAGGCACAAAGCAATCATCTCTGTGCAGCTGCTTAGGACACGAGATAATTAACAAACAGAAATTCCTCCAGCCAATGTGTGCTATGTACAAACTTCCATTTGATTTCCTGAGTTTTGTCTAATTGTGATATATCTAGTTTGTATCCTAACTTCATGAAAATTCATACACAATACATGATTTTTACCTCAGAGTTATATAAGACATGCTACCTGCAGAAAATCAGTTGTAGCAAAAGAGTCTATTTACAGATTCAATAAATAGTCTTACTCTGTGCTTTTCTGTTGAGCTGCTCATAAAATTACTTCTTGGGAAAATTTATTCTATCAAAATATTCATATGTCTCAACAATTCAATGAACATTTACTCAGCTTTTTTGCGTGCCAGTTGCTCTCATATGCTCTTCATTTATTACAAAACCATATTAGGTAAATGTTGTTTTTCCTATTATTGTAGAAGTGGTTCAGTGACTTACCTAACCTCATCCAGTCAGACTGTATCCAAGACAAAATATAACCTTAGATCTCCATTTTTTTGGTAACTAGGTGTGATGTGTCCCCATGTACCTTCATATGATGATACCTCTCCACTGTTTGTCATAGCATGATGTGTATGCTGTGAAATATTAATCATAGCTTTCATCACACTGAAATAATTGAACTGCTTGCCTGCACTCGGGGCAGAAATCATGTTCTATTTGATGTTGTATTTCCAGAGCCCAGCAGACTTCCTAGAATTAGTGAATGTTTGATATTATTTTTAATGAATACATAATTATATCAATAAACTATAAAGTAACTGATGGACATGTTAATATTTGGGTTATGTGCTGTTGTGATTTGCACATCAGAAAGTCTAAGAACTAATAGCTCACTTTACTTGATCTATATAAAATATATTTTAAGTGGAATGCTTATTAATTAAAACACATATCCAACCTTTGTTATCTTACTTGGCCTTTATTAATTCCAATCTGCAATAAGTTGCAGAAATTTGCTTACAAGTACCCTACTGTTCTTTTTACTTTTTTTTTATTGCTTTATATGAACTCTCAGAAAAATGAACCCAATTCATCTATATATAGAACAGAGTACATGCAACAGAATTATTTTAAATTTTCTCCCTTGTTCCCTCTGTTCTCATTCTTCAATTGGAAAGAAACTTTAAAACTTCACTGACTCTTCAAATTCTCAACTAGATTTCCCTGGGTAATATCCCATCCAAGTGTCTTTCCAGCACCTACTAAAATGCTTCCTTCTTCTAATGGAGTTTATTCCATATATAGCCTTCTCAAACTAGAGACTGCGAAGTAATGGAATGTATTAATAGGCAGACATGTGAGCTGGTACAAGTTTTAACAACATAAATTATGAGGCTTTAATATGTACATATATTTCAACCAGGTAATCCTAGAAACCTATCTGAAGGAAATTACCGGAGACATACATTGTGATGTGTATTCCAGGATGTACTCTGTAGAGTTATTTATAATAGAAAGAAAAGAAAACCAAAAAACACCTGGTTGTTCAACTATATAAAATTTTTGTAATAATAATAGTTTATGTGTATGACTACAGTGAAATAATTATTATAATTATTTTTTATATCTTACAAAATAAGGAAATATTCGCAGTATACTGGTAAGTGAAAAAGTTCAGTTATATAACAGTATAACAATATCTGCATAACAAAATATTTTTAAATTTATATTGTCATGCACAGATAATCTGGAAATTTATAGAAAGTGTTAATAGTTATTTCTGAGCATTGGGCTCATAAGTAGAATATTTTGTTTATACTCTACTCATTTACAGACTTTCTAAAATAGTTGCTTCTGTAATCAGAAGTTTAGTATAGATCCTTCCTTGAATTAAACTGAAATTTAAAAAAAAAAACTTCAGCATATTTTACTTGAGAATATATAAAAGAAAAAAATCCTTCCTATTCATAAAAGTCTTTTAAATATGTGAGGCAATTGCAATGTCTCTTTCTCTGCCTCTCACCTCTTTTTACCGATTAAACATCTATTAGTCTTAAGCACTGCTCACAAAAATTAGGGGATATGTTATAGCTTCATATTCATTTTGAAATATTCCCTAATTTTTGTGAGCAATACCTTACCTTCTCTGCACAGCAGCAAGAATGATCCTATGAAACAGATCAACCATTTTCATGATCAAAACTCTCCAATGGCTTCCCATCACACTTAACACAAAACAGTGCCCATAAAAGGACCCACAAGGCTATCTCTCTAACCCTGCTTCCTACTACAGCTCATCTCTCACTCCATGTTACCCTTAAAGTCTTCTTGCTCCCATGTTCTCATATATCTTAGTGCATTTGGACTGCTATAACAAAATAGCATATAATGGTTGGCTCATAAATAACAGAAATGTATTTCCCAAAGTAAGGGAGGCTGAGAAGATCAAGGCACTGATCTATTCATTGTCTGATGAGAAGCCACACTTTCAGGTTCACAGACAGCCATCTTTTTACTCAGTTGTCACATGATGGATAGGGTGAAGGAGCTCTCTGGGGTCTCTTGTATAATGGCACTAATTCCATTCATGAGGGCTTCACTGATGAATGCATAAATAAATAAAACAAGCCCTGGCCGGTTGGCTCAGCGGTAGAGCGTCGGCCTAGCGTGCGGAGGACCCGGGTTCGATTCCCGGCCAGGGCACACGGGAGAAGGGCCCATTTGCTTCTCCACCCCTCCGCCGCGCTTTCCTCTCTGTCTCTCTCTTCCCCTCCCGCAGCCAGGGCTCCATTGGAGCAAAGATGGCCCGGGCGCTGGGGATGGCTCTGTGGCCTCTGCCCCAGGCGCTAGAGTGGCTCTGGTCGCAACATGGCGATGCCCAGGATGGGCAGAGCATCGCCCCCTGGTGGGCAGAGTGTCGCCCCTGGTGGGCGTGCCGGGTGGATCCCGGTCGGGCGCATGCGGGAGTCTGTCTGACTATCTCTCCCCGTTTCCAGCTTCAGAAAAATGAAAAGAAAAATAAATAAATAAATAAATAAATAAATAAAACAAATCAACATTGCTCTCTCTCTCTCTCCCCCCTTCTCTCTCTCTCTCTAAAATCAATCAATAAAAATTTTTTTTAAAAAGAAAAATGATTAAAAAAATGACACCCAAGAAAGACCACCCTGCTCCAAGTTTGAACTGGCCAGAAAAAGCAGTGTGCCCCTCCCCCTCCCCTTTCCCCAAGCAGCTCTCTAATGTGCCATCTAAATTCAAATGACATCGCTAGCAGCCACATCACACTTCTCACTCACACAGGGCGTCTAATGAGCGCACTGCTGTGAAGCAGGTATGAACCACAGCTCCCAATTAATATTTATTCACTCTAGCAATGAATAAAGAGACCTGAAAATACATATATTATGTTAAGGGTAAATTTACACACAGAGAGATCTTTTCCTTTTTAGAAAACTATAGGAAAGACATTCTCTTTGAGGTCAAAAACACTTAAAAAGAAAGGGTGAGAAGGAGAGCATAGAATTGAATAATACCTGAAGCTGTGGAAGCTTCAAGTCCTGGCCCCACTGACAGATTAAACAATGAACAACTTGTTTGTGCACCGTCTTGGCAAAAACACAGTCGGGGAAGGCATGACTCAGAGAACGAGGAAGAGGACATGCAACAGTTATTCAGACAGATCCACCCCAGGCAGGCAGATGAGCAGTCAGCTTGCTAGTATTTCGTCAATAATGTGGAACAAAGAGGTGTGTGAGGATGAGGCCACCACCATATGAAAGAAAATATGTCTTATTAGGTTACAAAAGAAGTTATCTTTTCCTTTACTGGTGTCCCTGTATCCCTGAGTAAATTGTCATACCAGAGGCAAACCCCAGTGATGGCGTTTATGGCGATGTCTTTTACATGATCTTAAAATAGTTCCATTTAGAAAAATGAATCAGACAATAAAG
This sequence comes from Saccopteryx bilineata, assembly GCF_036850765.1. Taxonomy (NCBI): domain Eukaryota; kingdom Metazoa; phylum Chordata; class Mammalia; order Chiroptera; family Emballonuridae; genus Saccopteryx; species Saccopteryx bilineata. The sequence continues at coordinate 35,180,060 of NC_089501.1, read as the reverse complement.
TAATGGGAACATGAAAATGTATTCATTTTGCAGATATGTGTAAGATTATGCCTTTAAAAAACTGGAAATATTGACCACTATTGCTAATAGGACTCTTTGTGAAGAAATTTTGTTTTGATCAAAATGGAGCTGTCTTTTCCCCAAAGTCTAAAACTGTATATTCAAGGTTAGAGTGCTGACCTGGCTCTGCAAAAAGTTATGCAAAAACAAACAACCAAATAAACAACTATCTATAAAAACCAGGCTTGGAAGGAAAGTAGGATTGAGACATGGATGAAGGGGAAGATTTTATTTTTATTCCATTAACATATTTTTTTGAATTTTTTACTTTTGATAAAATACACATAACAAGAAGTTTACCATCTTAACTGTTTTTAGTGCACAGCTGAGTAGTGTAACACGCACTCACATTGTTGTGCAACCAATCTCCAGAACTCTTTCCATCTTAGAAAACTGAAACTCAGTACAACTACACCATTAGCTCTTGTATGGCTAAATGTTTAACAATTAGAATATATTTTATTATAAAAAAAATACAAAAGAGAAATTTGTATTTACAGGGTGGAAAATGACATTTAATTCATATATGCATGGAAAACTCAATACTTTTAAAGAGACTGGTCAAAAATCTTGGAAGACAAAAAAATTAACAAATAGAAAAAAAGTTGGTTAAATAAATATATTTAAGGAGAAGTTATCTGGATGACTAACAAATATTTGAAGTACAGATTTATAGGCAGAATAAATACTAAGCAGTTGTTCCATTCTTCAAAAATGCAATGCCAAATCCATCTCCCTGTTCCTCACTAGCAATTTCCATTGACTATAATTACTCACAGACAGATATTTGAATAAAAGCCTATTACTAGTAGTAACCTGAGCTCTCGAGCCAAATGAAGCAGAACCGTGGTCAAAATCTCCTGGAGGTCATGGACACATTGTCTCTGCAAGGACATCTGCATATCAGAGTACACAGTTAACTTATCCTTCCAAGGAGCTTGGCTTGGGAGCATAAAAAACCAGCAGCGGGCCTGGATTCAAATACCTATCAATGGGTTTTCCCTTAATATCCAATTGGCCTGGAATTTCCCCAAACACTGAATGCTCTTTTTTTTTTTTATTGCATCATTTCTGCCAAAATCTCTCTCTATTCAGTGACATCACTTTGTTAGTGTGGGGAAGGCCATAGACTGTCTAAATATATCTCCAGAATTCAGCCATTTTCTTACTTATTCACATGTCATTTTGGTACTAAAATCTACGGATAGGTCCTTGTTATTGAAGACAATTCATTTTTCACTGCCTCCTCTCCTGTCACTTGAAAATAGCAGTTGGATAATCAGACTGCATTTCCTCTGTGACTGGGAGGAGGGAAAGGGGAGAGTGGACAATTACAATTCATCAACAGCTACCTAAGCTTCTACACCTGAGATAAACATGCACAACATCCCAATCTAATTAACAACGAATCTTTGCCAAACTTAAAAGATAATTTTTTTTAAAACTTCATGAAAACTTCACAGTCAGTTAATCCCCAAAACTCTTTATTTAATTTGTCATCAACAAAAATAAAATGAAAGTAACACCTAGTATTTGTAGGTCTTTGGAGTTTCCACAATGCTTTCAAGAACATTTCTTTTTGATCCTCAGAACAATTCAGGGTGGTGGATATTGTTATTTCCATTTTACAGATGGAGCAATTAGGATGAAGCAATGAAAACTGTTTGAGCAAATTGTCCTCAAATTATGCAGCAAGCATGTGGGAAGACAGGACTTCTTCAGCTCAGGTCTTCTAGGAACAATTTTATTTTTTAGCATATTACTAGTCTTTCCTGCAGGTCCATACATTAAATGTTCATTCTTGGCAAATTCTAACACTATATATAATCAGTAAGAAAAATATATATATACAGACGTTTTCCCCTTAGGTTAAGCCACTCCATTCATATGCAAACATTAGATTTACAAAATCATTGGTATGTATTAAAGAAATCTATTATCCCATTAATACTTCCTTCTTTGCTTTCACTAATATAGGTTGTCCACACAGTTGATTTATGCATATGTTATGATTTTATAATCTCGGTACATTTGAAATTTGTTTAAAATGTCAAAGAGTTTTGATATTTTATTTTTACACTTCATGTATTTCTCCCCGTGTGTTATGGTTTCTGCCAAGCACCAAATTTAGCAGCTTCTCAGAGCTTTTTCTAGCATGCCCCAAACAAGAAGCACTAGAAATTACTGAAGACAAGTTGGCCTTGTGAGATTTCCAAACTAGTTTCTAAACCAAAGAAATGGAGTGAGATAAATTTAGAACACTTGGGAGCTTTGAAAGTCTATTTGGATAAATTTCAGTTACTGCCAATGTAAAAGCATGTCCTAGAAACAGAAAGGGTGATCAAAGTCTCACCTCTGAATAACATTCATCCATCATAAAATGCACAAGGGCAAACTTTGCTTTGTTGGGAAATGATAACACATTCTTTATTCAAGAACCACAATACATTTAGAAGAATTGAAAAGAGGGATTTTTGCTTGATTTTATTGTCATTCTTATAGTTTTTGTTGTTTGTCTTTTTTTAGGAAGAAAAAAATCCCAAATCATATTATCGTGGGGTTTTACATATATTCACAGGCAGGTAAATTTTTAAAAATTATTTTTATGATGGTATGTAACTGTTTTGTGGATTGCAAGTTGAATAAAGAATGTACTACACTGAATCATTTATGGTAGTGAATTCATTATAAGATGATCAATAAAGCACTACATCTGTGGCCCATCAATCAAAGGTAGGAAATCTTTTCATTGGAGTAAACTGTTTATAGAATACCAGAAATGCCATGGGTTTTTCTGGAAAGCAAAATGTCAATATACTGAGAGTTCATGTCTTTTGACTCAATTGTGATTCTAGAAATCTCCTGTAATACATTAGCACTAAATACAGGACAGAGTATGAACTCCAAAGATGTTCATTACTGGCATTTTTTATAACAGTGACAAGGTGCAAACAGCCAAATCATCCAACAATAGAAAAATATTTAGGTAAATTATGGTATATTCAAAACATTGAAATATTATTATGTAGCAATTAAATATTATGCAGGCTTTAAAAGCTGTAAGGATATAATTTAGAATCAGAAAGACTGGAGTTTGAATCCTGATTGTCACACCAGTGATATAAAACTTATCTCAGCTTTCTAATTTGTAATGATATGCATATGCATTCAGAATTAATATACATAAGAAATTGTACAAAACCTGGCATACTGCAAACTCTAAGCAAAGTGTATTTACTGTAGACTATAAAGAGGGAAAGAAAAGTATGTAAACCATTTACATATCATAATCTACTTATGCAAAAATGCATACTGAGATGAAAAAAAAGACTGAAAGGAAATACTGAAATATCAAAGGGAAATACATTGTCTTGGAAAGAATACCTATAAATTATATGTGTGTGTGTGTGTGTGTGTGTGCATGCATGTGTATGTTATATACATTTATGTGTCTAAATGCTTTTCAAATTTTCTTAAATAGTATTAATTTATTTTATAATAAGAGTAAAAAGACTCTACACCATTTAAAGAAATATTTCTATTTCTATTTCTATTTCTATTTCTACTTGGACTTAAATTTTTCTACCTCAGATCATTTCCCTTTTCACTCTAACCAAATTTTCCTTATTTTCTGAACATGCTTACTTTTTCTTCTGTATCTTTCCCTTTGTTTTCTTCAAGGCAATCCCCTGCTCATCCTTTAAGACTGGCTGAAATGTAATCTCTGTGAAGCAATTTTTAATTTATTAGTCCCTTCAGCTTCTGTGCTCTGGCATATTCTGGCATACAACTAATATAGACTACTGTCATTATCATCATCATCATCACATATTAAGCATTTATTAAGATTTTACTATTTAATATACATACATATCAATATTATTAAATCCTCAGAGAAGTCCTGTGAATCAGATACTATTATTATCCCCCATTTTAAAAAAATAAATAACTGACCCTCAGAGAGAGTTTGAGTATGCTGATTTCAAATCCCATGCTTTTAACCCCAATGCTATGAGCTCATAATTGTATTCACAACTTTAAGCTTGATATTTTGGCTCCTAGAAGAGATTAGTGGCATCTCCAAAACTAGATATAGCTTATTTTATGTAAATATTACCAGTTTCCTTCAATTAAATTTGACTTGTATACATTCCATCATCTCTACCCCTTAAAAACTTTATACCTGTTTATTTTTTCTTTATTTTATTTATTCATTTTTTAAAGAGAAGAGGGAGAGAAAAGAGAGAGGAGAGGAAGAGAAAGGAGGGGAGGAGCAAGAAGGATCAACTTCCATATGTGCCTTGAGCAGGCAGCCCAGGATTTTGAACCAGCGATATCAGCGTTCCCAGTCAATGTTTTATCAATTGCACCATCACAGGCCAGGCAGGTTTACTTTTAAAAAATATTTATTTTTGCTCTCCTTCATTGTCTAAGCTAGTACAAGGGACAAAATAAAGAGAAACAGTAGCTAAGGTGCTGGTCCTTAAGGAGAGGACAGCCTTTCTGTGAGACACATTGATCAGAATCACACAAATAAATCAGTATTACACATGTAACAAATGCTTCAAAGGATAAGAACATGATACTATGCAAGCATGGTAATGAGAATTTTTTTTTTTTGAGGAAGAGAAAATGAAATGGAGGTCTGATGGGCAGAAGAGAATGAGACAATCGGGATTTAAGTTTTGCACAAGTCAGTAGGAGATGTCATTGAAAAGGGAAACGGATGTATGTCTGGAACTCAGTCAAAATGATCTGGCCTAGCGGTGTACGTTGGGGAGTGATCAGCATTTAAAAGCACTGGAAACATTAGACTGAAGGACATCTCTACAGAAATGAGTATAGGTAAGGAAAAGGGAATACCTAAGAATTCCCAAATCTTTCCCAAAATAGAAAGCGGAATTATAAAATGAGAGTGAAGGTTTGAGGATAAAAAAGAATGCATGAAGCAGTCATCCAGGAGAGAGGGAAAGAAATATGGCCTGATTGCCTGGCAAAATGGAGACATTGCTTGAAATAATTAGACTTGATTTTTTTTTTTTTTTTTTTTTTTTTTTGTATTTTTCTGAAGCTGGAAACGGGAGAGACAGTCAGACAGACTCCCGCATGCGCCCAACCGGGATCCACCCAGCACGCCCACCAGGGGCGATGCTCTGTCCACCAGGGGGCGATGCTCTGCCCCTCGGGGCGTCGCTCTGCTGCAACCAGAGCCACTCTAGCGCCTGGGGCAGAGGCCAAGGAGCCATCCCCAGCGCCCGGGCCATCTTTGCTCCAATGGAGCCTTGGCTGCGGGAGGGGAAGAGAGAGACAGAGAGGAAGGAGGGGGGGGTGGAGAAGCAAATGGGCGCTTCTCCTGTGTGCCCTGGCCGGGAATCGAACCCGGGTCCCCCGCACACCAGGCCGACGCTTTACTGCTGAGCCAACTGGCCAGGGCCAAGACTTGAATTTAAAATGGGAAGATTGAGTGCTTTTTTCAAGCCTATAAAGCAACCAGAGCAGAGTTGACAAAAGAGTCAGATGGCAATAGGATTAGTTTTACCAGAAGAGTATAAGGAAGGATGGAAAGGGCAAAGCGAGTGATAAAAGGTGAGAAGTGAGAAAATTAAGACATAATGGGCAATAAAAAAAAAGAGGCTGGGTTATAGCTCTTTGCAGCACTGTCCAAAGAAGACTATTAGAGAAAGTGAGAAGAAGGCTAGGAGGTTGCAGTTGGAGAAGAGGATGCTTGAACTGGCAATTATGGAAGGGTTAGTGGTACACATACGAAAAGGTCTAAAGCGTAACCAAGGAAGTATGTTGTTATCAAAACTGGAAGGTAAACAGGGAACTGAGAATTCAGTTACTGAAGGATCCTTGATGTGGTAATGAAATCACAAGGAATTTTGATAATAGCAGTGCTAGAGAGAATATGAGAGAGCTAAAAACTCTCACATCAAACAGCATCAAAAAAATGTAGAAGTGAACAGGAGTTCAGCGAATACTTGCAATAAGGAAAGGCAGCAGATAGCGCTGAGATTCAAAAATGGGATTTTAGGGAGCAAAGGAAACAAAAATAGCTTGGAAGGTGAGTGAGGAACAAGAACACCTATCCCACCTACCAAGTCTCATGATGTAAGGGTGTGATAAAGAAAAGAGCTATCCCTAAGAACGTTGCAGAAAAATCATTATTCTTAGGAATTATGGTCCTTGCTTTCAATTCCTATCTCAAGTTGAATTGGAAGCCGATAATCAACTAAGCTAAAAAGGCACCCTCTTCTCAATTTTGAAAAAGAGAAAGAAATTGCAACTGAATGGTAGTTGAAAAGCACTTTAAGACTGTGAGTGAATATCCTGGTGTGCTGAAAAGCCACAATATATCATAGATGGAAAACATAATGACAAGCCAAAGAATGTTAATAGTTGAATTCATTAAACAAGTCAGAGACTACAAGCAAAATCTTTTCAGGCAATAACTCAAGGAGGGAAATAGGGAAAACATGAATATGTCCATTATTAATAAAATATTGACAGTGGAAACCAAATTAATGGTTCAGGATCTGGCTGGCTAAAGCCGAGGCTCTCAGGAAATCAGGATCATACTCTAAATGAAGACACTTTAGCTGTAGTGTCTCCTATGCCAAGGAGAAGGATCCATGTGATGGTACAGAACAAGGTAATGCCACAGAAACCTCAGTGATGGCAGAAATGCTCTGTAGCTGCATTGTTCCACAAAGTAGCCACTAGTCACATGTGGATACCGAGCCCTAAAAATGTGCCTAATATGACTGAGGAACTGAATTTTCCATTTCATTTCATTTTAATCAACAAATTTAAACATCCTATTATTTCGTTTCTGATTCAATGTGTAAAATTCTGGAAGTCATCACTCTGCCCTGACAACAAGGAAAAAGCTGGACAAACTGAAAAAACCAACAACTCTTCTAAGATCCATAAGAGAGATTGCAGAGAAAACTGTTGCTTCCAAAACTGGAGGGTCTGGCAAGTAGATGCAGAGAATCACAACTTACTGCAGCAGAAATCAGGAGGCACAACCTCTACAGAAATAAGTACCGAGGTAAGAAAGCCTAACTATAATTAACAAATTGCTAGACACTCAGTGTGAACAAGTCGGAGAGGTAAAATCTCCAGGAAGACTCAGTCATGTGTGGGAAGACAAGTTGTGGCACACTGTTAAGTTTTACCTCCAGGAGCTCTACCAAGTTCTCACAGTGATTATCAGAGAGGAAAATCCCATCTTGCTTCCAGCAGGGGGAGAGGAAAAAGAATCATTAGAAATTATGTCAGAGCATTCTGTTGTTCTTAACCAGGTTTGCCGTCAAGAGAAACCATTAAATGAGAACCTAACTTGCTAGCACTTTATTAGAGTCTAATTGATCTGGAGGGAGGCAACTACCTAACTTATGATGTCTCTAGTCTTCAACATGGAGGAGGGAAATCCACTACTCCAGTCTACTCTAGCCAGCCTGCTGGGAGACACATGTGATGTTCACAGTCTAGAGGCACAAGTTCACTAAAACACTAAGACCTAATCATTGTACAGTCATGCGCCACTTAATGACAGTGATATGTTCTGAGAAATGCATCATTAGAAAATTTTGTCATTGTGTGAAAATCATAGAGTGTACTTACACAGACTTAGATGGTATAGCCTACTATATACCTAGGATATATAGTATAGCCCAGAAATTTTCAATCTTTTTTATTTCATGGCACATATAAACTAATCACCAAAACTCTGCAGTGCACCAAAAAATATATCATTTATTTTACTAATATGACAAAAAATTAGGTATCATTTGGATTCAATCACACCAGAAAGCTATTGTTGTGTTGGCTATTTTTTACTTTTGTTTGTTTGTTTTTGATAATCTAAAGGAAAAGAAGTCAGTGGCCTTGACTAAATTGTCAGGTATTGCATGTTTTAAAAATTCTTGCAGCACACTGGTTGAAAATCGCTGGTATAGCCTATTGCTCTGTAAAAGAGGAAAAGTAATTTTCCCTCTACCCTTCTGGGTTCTTGGATGAGACATTCTTATAATAACAGGAGATTAACAGGAGAAATATTTAATAACAAAAATTTAATAATATATATATACTTCCATACATGCGAGAGACCCAGGAAAATTGAGTAACTTGCCAAATGACTGAAGCCAACACCTTAAATACCATCTACAGCTGAACACAAAAGAAGATATTGAGAATGGGGAATCACTTATGTAAGATTACCAGGAAAAGCACAGTACACAAGGACAAGATTTTTATGCGATTGAAGTCATTGTGTTCTGCATTGATAAAAGTTTCCAGGGGTAAGGTCATGCCTCTTTTTCCAGTACAGCAGGGAGACACCCTTACAAATCAAGATTTTCCTTACAAATATAAATGTCTTATAGGAAGGGTAAATTCTACTTGGTTTTCAGAGCTTCTCTCCTCTCTGCTGTTCCTTAAAAATAACCAACCTAAAATAATCTTTATGCCAAATAGACATATTTTGGTGTGACAAATTCTATTCCGCTATAGATTCCAGGCTACAAACCAGCAGCATGTTACTGCACTGGATACTCTAGGCAACTGTAACACAAAGGTAAGTATGACACTACTGTTTTGATATCACTGAGCAATAGGCATTTTTCAGCTTTATTATTTAATGAGACCACTGTCATTTTTTCAATCCATTATTGACCAAAGACATTGTCATCAGCACATGACTGTACTATGGAACATGTCCTTTTCCCCTACAATTTAACTCCACATTAGTAAGACCTATTTAGAACAATTTCTTTTGCCTAGTATATCACATCTGGTTTTCAAGAAAAAAATTACAAAACATGCAAAAAGGCAAAAAACACAAATTGATGAGATAGCATCAAAACTAGTCTTAGATATAGCAGGGTTGTTGGAATGATCACACTTGGAATTTAAAGCAATTATGTTTAATATGATAAGGTCTCTAATGGATATAGTACACAGCATGCAAGAACAAATGGGCACAAAATAATCTAGAGATATTTTCTCTCAACATATGTACCCTGATTTATCAATGTCACTGCATTAAATTTAATAAAAAAAGAACAAATGGGCAATGTAAGCATAAAGATAGAAATTGTAAGAAAGAGCCAAAAAGAAATGCTAGAGATTAAAAATGCTATAACAGAAATGAACACTGAAGAATGCATTTGACCAGCTTATTAGTAGACTGGATATGGCTAAGAAAGGAATATCTTAGCTCCAGAATATCTCAACCTCGAAAACTGCAGAGAGAATGAGAAAGAAAAGACTAAAAGAACAGAATGTCCTGGATGGTGGTACAATCATAAGAGATGCAACATATGAATAATTGGAATAGCAAAAGGAGAAGAAAGAGAGAAAAAAACAGAAGGTATATTTGAAATAATAATAATGATTTCTCTAAATGTGTATCAGACATCAAGCCACAGATCCAGAAAATGTATTCGAATTCAATTATGTATGCTTATGCATAAGTTGTGTGTGTGTGTATACACACAAACATATATATGCTTATGTTTAAGTAAAATAAATTATACTAATGATCCAAAGAACAGGGCAAAATAACTAGGATTACTTTGTCATTATAAGGTATTTGCCCTACTTATGAAGTGGTATAGTGTTATTTGAAAGTAAACTTATATTAATTATAAATGTATATTGTAAAATCTAAGGCAACTAGTAAAAAGGTTTCTTAAAAATGTACAACTGAAATGCTAAAAAAAGACAGAATATGGAATCATAAAAGGCTCAGTTAGAACCACAAACAGAAAGAAAATGTAGAAGAAAAAATAGAAACAACATCAAAAAGAAGGGCAACAAATAGAAAACAGTAACAGATATGGTAGATATTACTCCAACTATATTAATAATCACTTTGCATATCTATGTTCTCACTGTGCCAATCAAAAGACAGAGACTATCATAATGAATCACAAAACAAGACATAACTAGATGTTGTAACAAGAAACACATTTAAAATATAAGACATATAGATTAAAAGTAAATAGATGAAGGAAGATATATCATGTTAACCCTAGACAAAAATAAATAGGAGTAGCCTCATTAATTTTAGACAAGCAGACTTTATAGCAAAGAGAGTTCTCAAAGGTAAAGAGGAGCGTTATAGAATAATAAAAGGATAAATACCCCAAGAAAATATAACAATCCCTACCATGTATGCATCTAATACCAGAGTGTCAAAATATGTGAGACAAAGAGTTATATGCATCCACTATAATAGTTAGATACTTCAGCTCATTTGTATCAGAAATGAACAGATCCAGGACGTAAGAAATCAGTAATGATGTAGTTGAACTAACAGCAACATCAATCAAGTAGATATAATGGACAAATATAGACTTCTTCATCCAATTACAGCATAATATGCATTCTCAAGTTCATCTGAAATAGACGCTTAGATAGACCACATTCCGGACCATAAAACACTTTAAAAAAAATTAAAAAGAATGCAAATCATATAGTGCCTGTTCTCAGAGTACAATAAATTTAAGCTAGAATTCAATGACAAAAGTAGCTGGAAAGCCCCCCAAATCCTTGGATCATGAACAACACAATTCTACATAACATATGAGTCAAAAAAGACATCTCAAAAGAAATTTTATAATATTTTAATTGAATTTTATTGGGGTGATACTGGTTATTATAATTTTTTTAAATATTTTTATTTATTCATTTTTAGATAGAGGAGGACAGGGGGAGAGAAGCAGGAAGCATCAACACATAGTAGTTGCTTCCCATATATGCCGAGACTGGGCAAGCCTAGAGTTTCGAACCCGTGACCTCAGCATTCCAGGTCTATACTTTATGCACTGCACCACCACATGTCAGACCTAGTTAACATAATTATACATGCTTCAGATGCCCAATTCTATAACATATCATCTGTATACTGTATTGTGTGCTCACACCCCAAGTCAAGTCTTCCTCCATAACCATTTACACCCCTATTTTAACGAATGAAAATAAAAACAAAACTTATCAAAAATTTTGGAATTCAATGAAAGCACTGTATAGATAGAATTATAACAATGACGCACATATTAGATGAAAAAAGATCTAAAGTAATCAATCATCTAAGCTTTCACCTTAGAAAGCTACAAAAACAAAGACCAAGTTAGATCCAAAGTAAGCAGAATAAAATAAATAATAAAAATTAGTCAAAGTCAATAAAATAAAAACAAAATATCAATAAAGAAAATTAATAAAACCAAAAGCTGATCTTTGAAAAGATCAATAAAATTGATACACTCATAACCAGACTAGAAAAACAGAGACATAGAGAGTACAAGTTACTAATACAAAGAGAGCACAAGTTACTAATATTAGAAATGAAAGAGGAGATATTACCACAAATCCCATGAATACTAAAAGCATAATAAAGAAATACTATGAACAACTCTATGCTTACAAATTGTAAAACCTAAATGAAAGGAACCAATTCCTTGAAAGAGAGAATCTGCTAAAACTCATTAAAAAATAAACAAACAATTAGGTCCTGGCTGATTGGCTCAGCAGTAGAGCATCTGCATGTAATGTGGAAGTCCCGGGTTCAATTCTTGGTTAGGGTAAAGTGTCCATCTGCTTTTCACCCCTCCCCCTTCTCCTTTTTTTCTCTCTCTCCCCTTCTGTTTCCCCCCCTCTCTCTCTTCCCCGCCCACAGTCGTGACTTGAGTGGTTTGAGCAAGTCAGCCCGCCCAGCACCAGCACCCAGGGCTCCATGGCCTCGCCTCAGGTGCTGAAATAGCTCAGTTAATGAGCAATGGAGCAGCGGCCCCAGATGGGCAAAGTATCTGTAGGGGACTTGCTGAGTAGATGGTTGGGGTGCATGCTGGAGTCTGTCTCTCTACCTCCCTGCCTCCCTGCCTCTCACTTAAATAAAAAAAATAAACAAATTAATAAATAAAACAAAATAAATAATCCAAATAGGATATTTATTAAAGTAATTGAATCAATAATTCATAACTTTTCAAAATAAAAACCACCAAGCTCAGAAGGATTGACTGGTAACTTCCACCAAACATTTAAGAAGGTAATTATACCAATTTCTTATAATCTCTTTGAAAAGATAGAAGCCGAGAGAATATTTTGCCACTTCTGTTAGGCCAACATTACCCTTATGGCAAAATCAGATAAAAATATTACAAGAAAAGAAAATTACATAACAATTGGTCTCATGAAAAGTAATGCAAAAACCCTTAACAAAATATTAGCAAATCAAATCTAATAATATTTTAAGAGAATTGGCCTTGGCCAGTTTGCTCAGTGGATTGAGCATTGGCCTGATGTAAGGATGTCCTGAATTTGATCTCCAATCAGGGTACATATGAGAAGCAACCATCTGCTTCTTTTCTCCTTCCTCTCCCCCTCTCCTTCTTTCTCTTCCCCTGTTGCAGCCAGTGGTTCAAGTGTCCACCTGGGGCACTGAGGATAGCTCAGTTGGTCTGATCATTGGCCTCAGGTGCTGAGGATAGTTTAGTTGATTTGAGCATTTGCCCCAGACAGAAGTTGCTGGGTGGATCCCAGTCAGGGCACATGCAGGAGTCTGTCTCTCTAATTTCCCTCCAATCTAGCAAAATACAACACTCATTCAAGACAAAAATTGTCAGTGACCTAGATATAGAAGGGAACTTTCTCAACTTAATAAAGAATATCCACCAAAAACCTGCAACTAGCATTATACTTAAGAACTCAAAGATTTCCCACTAAGATCAGGAACAAAGGAAAGATTTCCATTCTTACCAATAATTTTCAATATTGTAGTAGAAGTCTTAGTTAGTGCATTAAGACAAGAAAAAAATAAAGGGTATGTATATTGAGAAGGAAGATAAAAAACTTTTTCATAAGTGAAATTATAAATATTTAGAAAATACATAAGAATTGACAAAAAGTAAATAAAATAGACAAACAAAAAAACCCTCCTTGAACTAATAAACTATTATAGAAAGGTTGCAGGATACAAGGTTAATAATGTACAAAAGACAATTGCTTTCCTATGGCAATGAACAATTGTAATTTGAAATTTAAAACACAGTATCATTCATATATTCACACCCTATAAGTATATTTAAGTATAAATCTAATGAATTTTGTACAAGAACTTTATAAAGAAAACTACAAAACACTGATGAAAACATTAAAGAATTAAATAAATGGAGAGATTTTCCATGTTTATGGATAGAGTCAATATTGTTAAGATACAGTTCTTCTTAACTTGATCTAAAGAGTCAACGCAATTTCAATAAAAATTCCAGTGTTATTTGTTGATATTGACAAACTGATTCCAAAGTTTTTATGAAGGTGCAATAGACCCAGAATAACCAATACAATATTAAATAAAAAGAAAGTTGGTAATGACTTTTTAGATAAAACACCAAATGCACAATTCATAATAGAATAAGCTAGACTTTACTAAAATTAAGTATTTCTTCTCCGTGAAAGACACTGTCAAGAGAATAAAAAAATTAGCCACAAACAGGGAGAGAACATTTGCAAAAGACATATCTGATAAAGGACTGCTTAAAAATACATGAAGAATACTTAAAACTCAACAATAAAAAAACAAACAACCCAATTTATAAAATTGGTCAAAGACATAGACATCACATCAGAGAAAATATATAAATGGTAAATAAGCATGTAAAAAAATGCTCCACACAATCTGTCACCAGGGAAATGCAAATTAAAACAACAATGAGACTTTACTGCACACCTATCAGAGTGGCCAAATTCAGAACATTGAGAATACCAAATGCAGCTGAGGATGTGGAACAACTGGAATGCTCATTTATTGTTAGTAGGAATGTAAAAATATATAGACAGTCACTTTGAAAGACAGTTTGGCATTTTCTATAAAACTAAACACATGCTTACCATATGATTTAGCAATTGTGCTCTTTAGTATTTACCCAAAGGAGTTGAAAATTTACATACACACAGAAATCTTCACATGGATGTTTACAGCAGCTTAATTCAAAATTGCCAAAACTTGGAAGTAACTAAGATGTCTTCAGTAGGTGAACAGATAAAGAAAGTGTAACCCATCCAGACAACTGAGAAAGAAATGAGACACTGAGCCATTAAAAGACATGGAGGAAATTTAAATGCATATTATTAAGTGAAAAAAAAGTCACTCTGGAAAGGCTAAGCCCTGTATGATTCCAAATGTATGACACTCTGGGAAAGGCAAACTATGGGCACAGTAAAAAGATTAGTGGTTGCCAGGGGTTCAGAGGATGGTGGGATGAATAGGCAAGTAAGAGGATTTTTAGAAAAGTGAAACCATTCTGTATGATAGCATAGTTGTGCACACATGTCATTATAAATTGATCCAAACCCATAGAATATACGAGTATATAGAATTACAAAGAGAAAAAATTTTAATGTAAAACTACAAACTTTGGGTGATAATGATGTATCAATAAATGGAGGTTTGTCACTGTTACAAATGTACCACTCTTGTAGGGCAGTGGTCCCCAACCTTTTTTGGGCCACGGACCGGTTTAATGTCAGAAAATATTTTCACAGACCGGCCTTTAGGGTGGGACAGATAAATGTATCACGTGACCAAGACAAGCGTCAAGAGTGAGTCTTAGACGGATGTAACAGAGGGAATTTGGTCATTTTTTAAAAATAAAACATCGTTCAGACTTAAATATAAATAAAATGGAAATAATGTAAGTTATTTATTCTTTCTCTGCAGACTGGTAGGTAGCAAATGGTCCACGGACCGGTACCAGTCTGCGGCCCGGGAGATGGGGACCACTGATGTAGGGCATGCTTACAATGGGGGAAGCAATGCAAACATGGGACCAGGGAGTCGATGGGAAACCTCTGTACCTTCCCCTTGGTTTTGCTGTGAGCCTGAAACTGCTCTACAAAATTAAGTCTACTAAAAAATAGTCTCAGTTTGCCTCCTATATTAGGACACTTCTAGAGCTTCTTGGCAGGACAGTTTAGATAGCAGTTTGGGAGAAGGGGGAGATAATCAGAAAACTCTAGGCAGTTAAAAGGGACTGCCCTCTAACCTTTCTACTTATCCAAGCTATGTGTTAGGCATTCCAGCTCTATAGCCCCTGAGCTCCCAACTCTCAGGAAACTGTTTTTATTCCCACTCATCATTCTACAAGAGCTCTACCAAGCGTGTCTTTATGAAACAGACATGTTTAAAAAAATCTCAACCTAGTTAACAAATCTATGGTATGACCTCATTTTAAACTGTTACCCTGACACTAGAAAAGAAAAAAAAAAGCCCAAAATGAATGGTAAAAGTAAATAGCTAATTTTATAGAAAGATTATTTATCTTACAAACTGATAGATTACTTATACAAGATATTAGGGAAAAATACTATAATTTGACTGGAAGTGGTGGAAGGTCATTTTTTTAATGATGTAAAATGGGGCAAACAATACAGATTTTTTAATGAGAGTTTATTTGATTTCCCTTTGCATAAATGGATTTTTATGTACTGAAAAAGTAGCTAATTTTGATAGATCTGCCTGGAATTGGTTTTACAGCCGATAGCTACTGGAGCCAGCTCTCTCATTCTAATTTCTTTTCTGAAACTTCCAATTGAGGATGACATCAATATTTATGGGAGCTGGGGGAAAGAACCACGGCACAGGGTACATAAAACTGATTAATGTAAACGGGAGAGGAAAACCCTAAAACCAAATCTAATGATCCGCCAAACAGCCGTCACTCTTCTTAACATTGTGAATGCTGCCAATTTAATGCAAACAACTTAAATCACATCAGATACTGGAGGACAGGAAATATATTTCTCTCATAAAAATAAAGAAAAGCTTATTAAAATCAAAAAGCAAAAGAATGATAGTGAACACTTCGAACACGGGCATCATTCTCCAATTAGCTGTATCCCTTAGAGAGGATTGTATGCCTGGTGTGCCATATTTAAGTCAGCTTTACTAGTAAAATCACTACATGTCACAATTCAAAATGCAGCTGAGAAATCACCCTGTTTGACGTACAGATGATAACCTAATTCCAGCTATTTTGATCTACTTTGTAATTCAAGTGATGCATATTTTTTTTCCTAAGAGTCAAAAATTATATTTAGAATTAAAATTGGTTTTATGTAGTTCAAGTTATTACACTGAAAAGCAATGAGTCATGCAGCAGGAGTACACAGCTTTGAGAAGCAAATATGGAACTATTAACTGCTCAGCAAGAGCTTGTTCAGCCCCTTAGATCCAAGAATAAGCTTAAGAAATACTGTGTAGTTAATGTGGGTTGTAACAAAAGGTGACCTCTGTTCCTTTTCAAGGGTGCTATAAGCTTTGGCCTTCCACCAGTAAGGACATGGTACAGAATCAGGCTGGAAGAAAGTTTCAAAGAGCATTGTACTATGTTTCATATTGCATTTCATATAAGGTAACGGTACTACCTTTACAAGATTTATTTTTCATTATCTCAGTCACATTTACGGAATGGAAGATGGGGAAGAATTAACATTCATCAAGCACCTACTCTGCTATACATTGTGCTCATTTCTTTTTATAGGTCTCTCATTTAATTCTCACAAAAGTTTGTGACTTCACAAATGTGAAAATGGAGGCCTGAGCAACTAAGTATGTTTTCCAAAATCACATAACTGTTAGGAAAAGGTGCCAGGACTGGAACACAGATTAGTGTGACCATAACACCACTGATTTCTCATCTACAGCTATGGTATATCTGCTAACCACTCCCACTTCTTTTTCTCTCTGCACTATTTGGTAAAGAGGAAAAATATATCACATATCACCAAGAGTGAGATCTCTGGTACTCTTTTTTAGACACAACTTTCTACAAAACTATATCAAGAGCTTAGAAAACTGCCCAGATTGGTTGGCTCAGTGGTAGAGCATCAGCCAGGCATATGGATGTCCCAGATTATTTCCTGGTCAGGGCACACAGGAGAAGTGACCATCTGTTTCTCCATCCCTCCTCCTCCCCTTCCTCTGTTTCCCTCTCTCTTACTTCCTCTCTTGCAGTCATGGCTCAATTGATTCAAGTGCATTGTCCCCAGCATTGAGGATGGCTCTGTGGAAACTCCACCTCAGGTACTAAATATAGCTCTATTTCAAGTATTGCCACAATAGGGCAGAGCATCGGCCCCAGACGGGGTTTGCCAGGTGGATTCCAGTGGGGTGTATGCAGTAGTCTGTCTATCTCCCCTCCTCTTTTTTATTGGAAAATAAAAAAGAGCTTTAGAAATCTAAAAAAAAGTCCCAGATCACATATTATTTTGGGAATTAAAAAAACTAATTTCTTAACATAGCTACAAAATGTCTTTATATTCAGATATGCCACAATCCTAGATAAGATGTTCCAATGTTTGATCACTAAAATCAAATAATAAAAGGAAATTCATAACTATTATATACTAATAAGAACTAAAGAAACAAGTAGAAAAGCACACTTGGGCAGTTATATTCAAGATCATGAAAAAAAGAGTCAAAAAGAAGAGATTTATTTCTGAAAATCAGCACTCAAAAGTGGTCCATCATAAAAATTCTGCTTCCAACTGTGAAAGAATTCCTTGTCAGAATAATTTTTTGTCCAGAAAAGACCAAGTCTTTTATCAAAAAAAAAAAATGGGTAACATTACAAACAAAAATGTCTGAAGATATCAGAGATGCACCAAGACTTCAAGACTTGAGAAACCAACATTCCAAAGAGAAAAGCAATGCACAGAAGTAAGCCTGATCTTCTCTGCCACTTTTCTTCTTTAAATATTTGTCTATTAGTGAGTAACATGGAACTGAGAAACCAGGCAGAAAATAGCAGCCCAGTGACTTGAGCAAATTCACAAGTCTGGTGAGATCAAAAGCTGGTCAAAAAATAAGGGACCAAGATCAAGAGGAAAGGGAACCACACAGAAGGGAGTTTAACATTTTAACATTCTGAATCACATTTTCTTTCTTAATATTTAAAAATACTAAGTTGCTTAAGATGCAAGTCAGAAAAGACAAGCAGAAATCCATAGCTAAGAGGCTAAAAAGGTAATTGAAGAGATCTGCAATGGTATCACACTAGAGACACAAATATTGAAGAATAGTAAATACCAAGGAAGAAACACCATAGAAAATTTGACAGATTTTCAGTTGAGACCTATGAAGAAATACATGTAAGAGTAAAGGCAATCCAGAAATTAATCTGTACAAAAGGACACGAATATGACCTGGAATCATCTCAATCTATGATTGAATTAAGATGATCTTCACTTCCTCCAATTACCCAGAAAAAGTATAGCCAATTCTCTCTGGAAGAAAATAAAACAGTCTAGACCCAGAATTTCTGACATATAATTGAAAATTATGAGGCATAACAGAATACAGTTCCAAGTAGCCAAAATCTAAAATAAAACATGAACGAAAGAAAGAATCACATTGCAAGTAAAAATAAGATTGGAGAAAATCAGACACTGATTTAAAAATAATTGTGGTTATTATATTTAAGAAAATAGATTTTAAAAAGACAGAGGATGCAGCAAGGAACTAGAATCCATAAAAATGAACCATACTGAAATTTTAGAAATAAACAATAAAATAACTGAAAAGAATTCAGTAAATAGATTCCACAGCATATTATCTACAATAGAAATGAGAAATAGTTAACTGGAAGATAGATCAGTAAAACATCTCCCATTAAAAGAAGGATGGAAAATACTTTTTTTAAAGAGAATATGTGCATAAGGAACATGATGAAATTGTCTAACATGTCTGTTATTGCAATCCCAGAAGAGATTACAGAGAGAATTGATCAAAACAACGTTTGAAGAAACACGTGAAAAAATTACATATTGTATCACCAAGTCACAAATTCATGAAGCCCCAAGTGAACATAGGCAAAGAAAATCCATAATGAAACAGATAATATTCAAACTACTAAACACTGAGGACAAAAAATATCTTAAAAGCAGTCAGAGAAAAATGCATATTACAGTGATAAAGCTGACAATTGACTTTTTAACTAAGTGAACTTGGGGGGGGGACAGAGAGGAGAATTAACAACTTTGAAATGTTTAAAGAAGATATCTGTTAACCTAGAATTATATACCAGAAAAATTAAAGCCACATTTTTAGACAGAAATAATCTGAGAAAATTAATTTCTAAGAAACTCATATAAAAATAACTTTTTCTTGGCAAAAAAAAAAAAAAAAAATCTCAGAGGTAGAAAAATAAAGCCAAAAAGAAGACTAATAAAAAAAGTAAATAAATGGAAAAGTATAAGGGAATATTGATATTATAAAACAATATTAATGCTTTATGAGTTTAACATATATAAAATTTCACATGATATATAAAGGACACAATGTTAGGAAGAAGTAAATGGAATAAAAATTTCTTAAGGACCTCTTATTTTCTGTAGGAAGGCAAAAACACTAAATTATAGTAGATTACAATAAATAAAGCATATTGTACTCTCTAAAACCACTCGTATAATTGTTTAAAAGCACAAATAAAATATAATTAACTGAGAAGAAAACTTAATCCTAAAAATTTTCCATTAACATGAGGGAAAATAAAAAAACAGAGATGGGACAAATAAATACAAAATAGTAATATGGTTAATTTAAAAACAAATACATCAAGTTAAACAAAGTAAAAATAAACCAGAATTTTCAATTAAAATACAAAGATTATAAGACTACATTGTCTTTAAAAACTCAACTTTATGCTACTTACAAGAGACATCTTTAAACATAAAGACATAAAATATTGAATACAAAAAATTGAAAAATATCTATTTTAAATACACTGACCAAAATAAAATTGACAGAACTTTGTTAACCAAAAAAGAATTAAACAAGAATTGCTAGAGATAGACATGTTGTGAAAATAAAAATTAAATTTAACAAAAAAGATATAACAATTTTAAAAATGTATGGATATATATTAAAATATATAAAGCAATAGTAATAGCACTAAGAAAAAATTTAAAAATATTTGGACAATTTAGTATTTCTCCTTCAGTACAACATAGAATAAGAAAACCAAAAATATATATATTTGTAGAGTTAGAGAAAATTTGATACACAAACTTGACCTAATAGACCCATATTGAATATCATTCTCAATAACTCTAGAATACACTTAAAAAATAAAATAAAATCCACATGAGACATTTGCCAAAGCAGACCTATATGCTGGAAGATAAAAAAAAAAAATCTTCGAACATTTTAGAAGATATAAATTATACCAAGTATGTATGCTTACTAACTGGAGTAAAATTGAGCTAGAAATAAATATCAAAAAAAGAATTAAAATATTCCCAAATGATTGAAAATTCACCAATACTTCTCTAAAATATATGCATCAACATACACACACACATATATATACACATACATAAATAAAGGTTATGAAGCTATTATGAAATAATTTAACTATTTATTCACAGTAATAGTTGAATGAGTAATCCTAATAGTCAATGACTATTGCATGAATCATAATATCTTTATAAGGAGAAGCCTTTTCTGTTCAATCCTATTATATCTAATTATCAAAGAATTTTGTTATTTGATCTTTGCACCAAATCTCTGATTGTTTTTTCTACAGTAGAGATGAGTAACAGTAAACAGAAGTATAGAAAGTTTTAAGTAATTTGCCCAAGACCACAGTAACGAAGTGGTAAAACTAGGATTCAAGTAGCAATGAAAAATCATTCTGTCAACTTTTATGAGACAAGTCCCTTGTATTGTACAAAGAACTTCTTGCTGAAAAAAAATGTCTCTAGATCAATATTCCATAATACTTAGTAATTAAAGGGTTATACTTGTTGACCTTTAGATAAGTTAAAAGCAACAAGTATTTACTGGGTTTATATAATATATTAGTACCAAGACTTACCTGAGTTCCCAAGAGGTCAAAACTAAATTAAGTCACCATCTTTAACCTCAAATTGCTTACAGATCCAGTAGAGAATATATATATATATATATATATATGAAAGTTCAAATCAGTGTGGCAGTTTAAAACATGTTGTCACCAAGTTTTTGACACTTTGCCCATTGAGAAGTGGCATCTATGCCCCACACCTTGAATTTAGATGGACTTGTGAGTGCTTCAGTCATTTGAGTATGAGGAAAGTGAACCTGGGTTATAAAAGGCCAGGCAGCCTAACCTTTTCAGAACGATTGTCCTCTTGGAAGGGTTACCCTCAGAACCCCACTGCCATGCTGTGAGATGTCCAAGCCATATGTAGGTGTTTTTGTTGACAGTCTCAACTGAATGCAAACCTCAAGTCATGCTGGCCCAGGAGACAGGCATGTAAGTGAGAAAACCTCAATTCAAGAGATCCTACAGCTTATCTATTCTGGCCCTCAGCCACTCAAGTCACCCATAGACCTCTGAGTCTTCCTTGCTGAGACTCTAGACATTGTAGAGCAAAGCCCAATCATTCTTGCTATGTCCTGTACAAATTCTTCTTATTATTATTATTATTATTATTATTTATTGTTTTTACAGAGAGGAAGGCAGGGGGAATGTGAAGTAGTGGGTTGACTCCAGCTGTTCATTGATTGCTTGTCATATGTGTCTTGACTGGGCAAGCCCAGGGTTTTGAACGAGTGACCTCAGCATTCCAGGTCGGTGCTCTATCCCTCTGCATCACCACAGGCCAGGCTGTCCTGTAAAAATGTTTGACCTTCAGGATCCAGGGGCCTAATGAAACAGTTGTTTTTCATGATTCTAAGTGGTTTGGTTATGTCATTTAGGATAGTTGGTCATGTAACAATAGATAACCGGAAGAGTCAGTTTCCTCAAAGTTTGTTTCCTATATACTGAACCTGCATCAAAATTAATAGGAAGTAAAAAATGGCAGATTTCTGGATCTCTCCTCAATTGCTTTTGAGCCAGGAATTTGATTTTTTATTTGTTTTGGGGATTCAGGAATTTAAACATTTTCCAACACCTGGGAAATCCTTAAAATCAGTAAATTGGAGTGCCACTGCCCTGAACCAAACTTGTGATCAGCCACAGTAAGAGAGCATTTATTAATCTCCAAGATCATCGGTGATTCCCAGACATCACAGTACATAAAAAGAAAAAAAAAAACACCTGATTTACACATTAAATGTGAAGAGCTAAATCTGTAGAGTGTATAGATCTATAAACAATTTATACCATAAATTATGGGGTACATGCAAGACATGTACCCAGCAAAACAAAGAAGAGGGTGGTTGCCTGACCAGGTAGCAGCACAGTGGATAGTGCATTAGACTGAAACGTGGAGGACCCAGGTTTGAAACTGTGAGGTGGCCCACTTAAGGGTGAGCTCATCTGGCTTGAGCATGGAATCATAGACATGACCCTATGGTCACTGGCTTGAGCCAACAGGTCACTGGCTTGAAGCCCAAGGTTTCTGGCTTAAGCCCAAGGTCACTGGCTTGAGCAAGGGGTCACTGACTCTGCTGGAGACCTCTGGTCAAGGCACATATGAGAAGCAATCAATGAATAACTGAGGTGTAGCAATGAAGAATTGATGTTTCTAATCTCTCTCCCTTCCTGTCTCTATCTGTCCCTCTCTCTGTCTTTCTCTGTCTCTGTCACAAAAGAAGAAGAAAAAGGAGGAAGAGGAGGAGGAGAAAGAGGAGGAGGAGGAGAAGGAGGAGGGTAGCTATGCCTTCCACAGGGGTCAGGAAGGGGTTCTGAGAACATGTGACATTATGTTGAGTACTAAAAGATGTATTCTTAATTGTTCTTCAAGAGAATAAGGCCCAGACAGTCACTAAGTAGAGGAAGCAGATTCAGTAGAAGCAAGTGTGAAATGGCCAGTTAACCTGAGTATATATACCTAACAAGAGGTGAGACTACCAAAGAGCATCAGGAGAACTGCTTTGCCAGGGAACTTGTGCTTCTGCCTAAGGACAGTAAGAAACCTCCAGCAGGTTTTAAATTGGGGAAAACCATGATCAAGTTTGCATTTCACAACAGCTTTGTAGTGACTATGAAAAAGAAGATATTAGACAAAACAACTAGAATCCTATCATAATAGATCAAGCAAGAAAAAAAACTAAACAAAGACACTAGTAGTGGATGTAGAGGGGAAATAGTGAAATGATTCCCGTCCCAGAGGTAACTCGACAAGACTCTTGGTCTCTGATTGAATAAGGAAGTTCAGAGTGGGGTCTATGATGATTTCTACATTTGTCGTAATATTTTTTAAAAGAAGGATATCACCTCCCTTTCTTCTAGGGATCATAAACCCTTAATTAAATGATTCTCGTTACCTCACACCTCTTTCAAAAATATGAAAATGTGGGAACTTTTTATTAAAACTGACTGAAGTTGTTATCCCATAATGTACCCTTAGATACTTTTATTTTTGAAGAAGAATTTTTTAACATAACTGAAAATGAGGTGTGATTTTTGGAGATTCTTTACCACTGAGTCTAAGACAGCTCATTTACTCTGCAGAAAGAATTTGAAATTAGAAAAAGAAGTAAATATTCTAACTTGGGATGGCTCCATTGAACCATTCATCCAGCTGCTGCATTCTTGTGCAAAGAGGGATGCTACTGAAACTGTTATTAAGATTGCACAACAACAAGGAAGTGATGATGAAATACATATCCTCCTTGATTGGGCTGTCCACTAGATAGCGAAAGACAGGATATGTGTGATAATAAAATCTTAAATCTGTGAAAGGAATTGCTTATGACATCTTCAACTATGCAGCAGGCTGCCCAGACAGTGCTTTTCAGTCACAAATTTTAAACCTAATGAAGTGAGAAGAACAGAGCGTAGATACAAATTAAAATCTACTTACCAAGAACAGTCAGTATTTTTTTTCTTTCTTGTATACTTACTTGTCTCATGTGAAACATAAAATATCTGTTAGGAATAACCACCCTTTTATATCTTAAGTCAACACAGTAGACCTGTTATTAACCATAAGAAATGGCCATCCAGTCATTCTAATCTGTTATTGAAACCTTTTGCTCCTACAGAACTGTTTTTAGATTCTTTTAATAATTATGGTTAAGCAGGTGAAACACAGCTGTGAGAGAAAAGGAATTGCTCAGAATAATGCCTTATTCTTTACCCTATCATTTTGATTTTTTTAGGACTTTTTCTCCAGCACATTCAAAATTTTTGAAGGCACCATTTTTCTACAAATCATATTGCAACTGATATTGTTAGAATGGGGACTTTGTAAAGTGAACTGCAATTAAGTATAATGTAAATAACTAAAGATTGTGAATAGTCCCATGGAATTCACTTTCCAATGTTTATGTGTTAAAACCTCCTAAAATATATGACTCAGCCCCAAACCTTGCTCACTTCTTTCATATCACCTCTGAGTAAAATAGGAGTTGAAATGTGTCTTCTTTGACATAGAACCTTCAATAAGGAAATAAGGCATTAGTAAATATATTATAGCAAGAAGTCATGTATCAGTCAAAGGCCAATTATATTTTGGCAGTTCTAACTTAGACTTCTGGGTTTCAAACAAGTTTCTCTGGTTTCAAGAAATCATGATGTCCCATACAAACAATTCCAACTCTATAAGAGCAACTTGCAAAGAATTTCTTTAAAAGTATTTTCCAAAATGTGGATGCAATGCTACATGTACAGTACCTTTTTCAAACATAAATTTATAACTGTACTGCAACTGAGAAAGATAGCATGATATGAGAAGGAAAAAGATGAAATCGGAGCTAGATGGCTTAGGTATAAATGATCGCTCTATTACTTCTGTAGATACTCTAAGAATGTCAATGACCTTCTCTGATATCAGTTGTTTTATCCCCAAAATCAGAAAATAGCACCTACCTAAATATCAGGTATGAAAACTAAGTGAAACAATGATATGAATGCATCTGGTATTAAATTAGTTGTCCAAAAGGTAAAATATAAGGAAATTTGAAAAGGTATGAACTCTAGTTAATAATAATGTATTAATGTTGGTCCATTAATTATGATAAACATGCATACTAATGTCAGATGTTAACAATAAGAGAGTGTGGCTGCAGGGTTTACAGGAGCTCTTTATAATATTGTTGTAATTTTTCTGTAAATCTAAGTCTATTTTTTTTAAATCATTATTTAATGTAAAAGTCAAAACCCTGGTATCCATTTCCTTTCCATTTCTTTTCAATGTTCACCCCTTAAAAGCTACATTTTCTTCAATGGCACCGGCAGTGTCATATATGTACATTTAGTTCAATTCCACAGAAAAAAATAAGTCACATATTGTCCACCCTCCCCCAGAGATCTCTGCTATTTTTCTAAGAAACTTAGGGGAACTGTAAAAATAACCAGTCATAATCATCCATTTAATTTAGGGGGTTTCTTTTGCCCCTATGAACAGCCTAAAACTGGACCTGGAATCTCATACAGTCTCTCCTGTCTAGAGTGATGACACAAAGAAATGCCTGCTTGCTGGCAACCACAAAGCTGCTAAACGCAGAACATTTGCCCTGAATGTTGCCCGCGTTTCAACCCCCTTCCTTGTTTCCACTCCACACCATGAATACTGCTGCCAAAATGATTGTGTAGACACATGGCTTCAATGCAGTCAAGATTTTATTGATAACTATGAAGTTGCAAAGACAGAGATAGCCTAAAGTACACATGGTCCGTCAGGCAAATTATCAAGACAAGAAGTACTCGTCTTAGCTAAGAAAACACAAAGAACACCAGTTAGAGAACTCTATGTCCACATGCATGTGAGTACTTTTTTTTTTTAAATGACTACTGTCAAAATTTCTGAGGATACATAGAATATAATTTTTAAGAAAACCTAGCAGATGCAGAGACTAAAACAAATAGAAAATCCAAACTTTCTAGTATTGATATTCATTTTATCACTTTCCACCAAATGTAAAGAAAAGAAATGTCTTCAAATAAGACACAGTGTAACTGGGCAGAGAGTGGGATAATTTCAAAAGAAAGAAAAGGAGTTAATAATGTTTATTGACTACTTGCTGTGTACTTGGCATTCTTGTCCTGAGAAATGTAAAGCAATATAAGCTATGATTTCTACTTTCAATAAATTTGCAATCCCATTGGACAAATAGAACAGAGTGAATAATACCATAGAATAGTTCTTGAGTTATTTCTACTTTTTAGTGTACCAAAGGCATAGCATACACTATCTCTTTCAACATAACATGTGAAAATCTGAAAAAGGTATTAGTCTACCTAGTGTACACATTAGGCAACAAAGGTTCAGAATTGAAGATAATGACTCTAGATTACAGCTACAAAGCCCATACTCTGAATCATTACAAGATAGCATCCCACTTTTAAAAGTCGAATTCAAGTACTTCTTGGCAAACAACTTGCAGTAGCCTTCCTGAAACCAAAATAAGAATATAGGCATTTTCTGTGGCGTATAACAGTAGCATTTTCTGTGGCATATAACAGAACATAAGACAATATACTCAAAGAAGAAATCATTAGCTGACCAGAACCTAGTCAACCTTGAATTGCCCTTAAAATTGATTTGGTCACGAATGTAAATTCTTCTGCACCATATGTGATATAACAGCCTTCTAATGACTGACCCAGTGAACTGGTTTCAAGAGCCCAGAAAACTTGAAACTGCAGTGGCATTCAAGCTCCTTGGCCATTCTGCACATTCCTGAAGTGTTACCATGATAAAGTGTTCACTGATGCACAGATAAGGTCAAGCCCGCAAGGGGGGAAACATGATTTTGGAACAATGTTTCAAGGTCAAACGTTACCCAAATGTGCAGGACCATGTTTAACTCTTGGATTATAAAAGTACAGATTCAGTTTCTCAAGGTCTGTGAGATAAAGTTCATATTACATTGTTTGAAAGAGGGCTCTTACCAGTGTTATGAGCAACTTTCTGCAGAATTATGCCAGCTCACTTGATAGCAATGGGCAAGAGGAATTTTCCAGCTACAGACCCAGGGACCAAACAGTGACAAGTGAAGAGCTGTATTCTATTCTGATGCAAATTTTACATTTATCCCAGGAAGCTCTTCTCCAAGGAGATTAGAGTATATAATTGCCTCTTGGGACTCACTCCAAACCCATTGGGAAATCCCCTAAAGTGCCACCAACCTTCCTCTTCTCTTTCAATATAAAAACAGCACTGCTTGGTCCTCCCTAAAAGAAAAAGAAAAAGAAAACAAACAAACAAAAACTTTGCCCAGAGTAAGGGGTATGGTCGAACATGGTCAAACAGTATTTATGAAGAATTTATGCATACTCTCAACCAACTGAACTTCCACTGGATTAGAGCCAAACTGAATATGACTAGTGAGCTGTTAGTCATCTCCCATCTCCTTGCCAGGAATCGTTAATATTATAGTGAGGCAGGTTAATACACTGAGATGTTAATTTAGGTTTTCTTTATCCTTGCATTTTGTTTCATTCACCTCTTCCTTGTTTCAAAAAGGCGGCCAGGTCCTTTGCGCTACCGACCTCAGAGGAGACTTTTCTTAGAATTCCTCTGAAAGCATCTCTTCCCTTTTCTTGAGATTTGCACTCGGAGCGCCTGGATTCCTTAAGGAAATCAAGCTGGGGGCAGGGGAGGGGCAGAGAGAGAGGTGAGGGGTTTTGACGGGAAAGACGTGGAAGCCGCTGTGGTAGGCTAGACAAAGCCCTGGAAAGGAAATAGTGTGGAGGTCCTGTTGATGGTGACGGTACATGCCTCACTTTCTGGCAGTACTTTGAAAGGTAGCAAAACTTTCTAAAGAATAGCTGCCTGGTGGACCCAGAAGGCTGGGTCCTTGGAAGTGGCGATCCATAGGCCACTTGACATTAGGTAGCAGAGCCATCCATATCCAACACCAACAATGAAGATCTCAGTAGCAGCCATGAGGCTCTTTTCTAATTTTTAGGTACCATTTTAGTTTTCAGATGACCCCAAAGTCCTAGAACGATTGAAATAGAAACTTCTGCCCAATTAAAGAGAGATTTAATTTGATTTACAGACATCTGGCTGTTCTTCCTCACCTGAGTTCCCTCTAGCTGTAACAATAATTTGAGCTTGAATATTCTCCTTGTTTTAATCAGTGCCCTTTCCTTTCCTGACCCCATCTCTACCTCTCCACCTCCCTCCCCTCCACACACAGTCGTGCATAGATACCCCTATACAATTTCTGCTTGTGAATGATAGAGAGATTTTAAATTTTCAATAAAAGGGAATAGTCACCGATAGCTTCTCAATATGAAAACCATAAAGATATATCTTCACTAAGATATGCAACTAGGAATGGCAAATAATTTGCAAATTCATTATCTTTTGAAGAATTTCCTGGAAAATTTAAGCTGAAATTAAGTGAAACTTTTGCCAAAAGGAACATCTGAATTTTGCATAATTGAGCTATTAAGTTAATATATTCTCTTCTTTAAAGTCTCTGCTGTGGTATGTTTCATTCAAAGCAATCTTCCAATTGTTTTACCATTAGCTTGAAGCAAAGGAAAATGAAAAGCATGACAAGGCATAAAATTGGCCTTAGCAATATCTAAGCCTGCTTCAGCCGTGACCATTATCCTCAATGTTCTTACAGTCTGAACAAAACAGCCATAAAATCGGGTTATTGTTTTTAATTTTACAACCCATGATTTATTTTGTTTAACTTCAGTGACAGCCTGTGATCCCAGTAAGTGTCTTCAGTTAGGAAACGCAAGCAGGAAATCAAGGCCCAGAAGTCATTAGTTGTAGCACGCAGTCATCTCATTTATCTTCCTGTGAGACTATCAGAGTGTTATCCATGTTATTCCTATTATATAAACTAACATTGGAAATTTTAAAATAAGACTAGCTCATGGAATGAAACACTTTACATGTTAGCTTTAACTTCCCTGGAAATTGACTCTGATTATTGACTCTGGACAGCTAGAATCTGTTTTATATTTTAAATTCAAGGTCTCCCCAAGCAAAATTTTCAAACAAGGAGGAAATAGCTAACTGTTAGAAGTACAACTGTTATAGTTAGGAAGACCTGGTCTTAAATAGCTATGTGACCTTGAATCACTCTAACTCGTTAAACCTCAATTTCCTCATCTAAAAATTGGGAATAATAATATCATCTGCATCATACAGTTGCTAGGAAGAATAAATTACATTTACCTGAAAAGTGCTTAACAAAGTACCTGATATGGCAAGCCCTCAGTAAATGTTTGTCATTATTACTATTAACTTTTCTGTGAGGATGACAATAATGAATGACACCTTCATTCTTAGGTAAAAGTTAACCAGTTCTTTAATAGAAAAAAAATGCCTTTTCATATTACAATAGTGGTACTTCTTGGCATCACATGAGTGTGATCCAAACATTTCTGGCATATTATTCTGAATTTGTTTTAAATAAATGAAGTGTGGAGATGTCATTTTAAAAACCAAGATGATTTTATTATGGCCATGGTAAGGAGACAAGCTCACTGTCACCACCATTTTAAGAATTCCAGTGCAAAGTGCATTTACACATTTCTAATGTGAGACATTAAATGTGTTTACAGTTTAAGAGTTATTTCCTACATTTGGGTTTTAATAGGGTATCTCATATTCACCTCCAAATCTTGCCTACTTGCCCCAATTTTTGGCCTGAGCTTGGAAGTAGTCACATACTTTCTTCCATTAAACTGGATTACATACTGGTGGGGTATTCTAGGTTTAGAGGTAGAAATCAGCCAACTGACCTTGTCTCAGAAGCTTCTGATTATCCATTTCACCAACTGACTTATATATTACCAATTACACTCACATGTCTTTGTGAGCTTGCTCTTTTATTTTTATGTTTTCATTTTATTTAGAAAATTAAATATAACAGGGTGACATTGACCAATGAGAGTACATAGGTTTCAGGTAATTGTTTCTATAGCATTTGAACTGTTGATTATGTGGTATGCCCATCACCCAAAGTCAAATCATTTTCTATCACCGTATATTTGCTCTTATAATTCATGTACTCTGTGGTCATTTTCTGCTGCCCTTTTAACTAGAGAGTAGATTAGATACTTCCCTCTCTCCATTTCTAACCAGAGTTTGAAGCTGCCTAATTCTCTATGTTGTTCAGCATTTCCACTCATCACACTTGGCATATGTTTCTGCTTCTCAGTTGAAAGTCAAGCATAAGCTTTCCCTAGCCTTATACATTTATGAGAGTTCTAGTATCTTTCAAACATTCAATTTAATTGTTACTAAAATTGTGAAATTTCAGTAAACTTATATTAATGCTATGCTCTCTCTCTTTTAAAAAAGTTTAGGCCCTGGCCAGTTGGCTCAGTGGTAGAGCATCGGCCTGGCGTGCAGGACTCCCGGGTTCGATTCCCAGCCATGGCACACAGGAGAAGCGCCCATCTGCTTCTCCACCCCTCCCCCTCTCCTTCCTTTCTGTCTCTCTTCCCCTCCTGCAGCCAAGGCTCCATTGGAGCAAAGTTGGCCCGGGCACTGGGGATGGCTCTGTGGCCTGTGCCTCAGGCGCTAGAATGGTTCTGGATGCAACAGAGTGATGCCCCATAGGGGCAGAACATCGCCCCCTGGTGGGCATGCTGGGTAGATCTCGGTCGGGCACATGCGGGAGTCTGTCTGCCTGCCTCCCTGTTTCCAGCTTCGGAAAAATGAAGAAAAAAAAAAGTTTAAATGTGTGCTTGTTAAGATCAATATCTATGGCCCTGGCTGTTTAGCTCAGTGGTAGAGCATCGGCTCAGCATGTGGATGTTCTGGGTTCAATTCCCAGTCAGGACACACAGGAGAGGCAACCATCTACTTCTCCACCCCTCGGACACCCTTTTCTCTCTCTCTCTCTCTCTCTCTCTCTCTCTCTCTCTCTTCCCTTCCCGCAGCCATGGCTCCATTGGTTCAAATGACCCAGTGAAACCATTGGGTCACTCTGTGAAGCCTCCTTCTCAGGTGCTAAAAATAGCTTAGTTGTGAGTATGGCCCCAGATGGGCAGAGCATCTGCTGGAGATAGGGGTTTCTGGGCAGATCCCAGTCAGGCGCATGTGGGAGTCTATCTCTCTATTTCTCCTCCTCTCACTTGGAAAAGAAGATAAATAAATAAATAAATAAATACTCATTCTGTTACCAGTTGGCCTCTACACCTTTTTAATTTTTTTTCTTAGAAATAATACAATCCTACTTAGAATAGCAGCATCAATAACAATTTATAATTCTGTAACTTTGCTATAAAATTTATATAAGTTGACCTAATATCCACCCATTAATGGAAAACTCAAAATTTCAGTCTACTAGGTGTTATTTCATTAGGAAATGCCCATTGTGAATACGTATTTATATATTGATTTTTATTCTTCCTAGATTTAAGAACTACTAAATTTTCCTTCTTCTTACCAATACAGGGTGACGTGCTTAACTAGAGGAACTGCTTAGGGAGTATATCTGCATATCACCAAGTAGAATAATAAGATAATTCAGCAGGGAGTGTCAATCCTGTTTTAAGTAAATACATAATATTCTCACTGAAATCTGTCACCATCTATACCATCAGAAACTCTCCCAGGTAGAAATCAGCTGTGTTCACACCTCGCCATTTCCCAAGCTGCTAAGATGGACTCAATACAATCTAATTTAGTAGCACCTCACTGGTATAACAACCAACAAGGTCAATTCTAGTTGTTTAAAACCAGATTTGTCGTAGGACCTGCTCAGTGAAAAATTTTCAAGGACTAGAAAAGAGTTCCACAGCACCACCAGTCATCAAGAATGATGACAACTTGTATGTTGAGTGACATATAAAAAGTGTAGAAAGCAGTAAAATGTTAAAACCCGGCTAGCCCATGTCATAGACTTCTCAGCCCAGTCCTATCAGAGAGCCTTATTTTGGCAACCTGGGGCTACAGTTTCATGATGGGCCTTATCTAAATGCTGCATTTAATTTATTCTCAGTCTCATTCAAATGTCCAATTTTTTATACGTGAAGTCCAAATTACAACAGTGCTCAATCCCATTTCTTAAGATGAGATCTCAGCTCAAGACTTTTCCTTCAATACCACCACCAAATCTCTTTTCGATTTTTTAAATGAAATTTCTGAGGAAATCCGGGTCTTGTGAGTGTGCTGCTGTTTCCCTGTGGGAAAACACTATCAGCCCTTGATGACTGCACAAAGCCCTCAAGATGGACAAAGCTCTGTCCTTGGTGGTGGCGGTGGTAGAAGTCATGTGTGGGGTGTGTGTATGTGTGTGTGCACACGCACGTGTGCACGTGTGTGTATCCCCCTAGCTGCATCACATCTGTCCCTTGAACATCTCCAACTTGGAGGAAAGTGCCACTAGCCCTGTCTCTACTCACATCCAGACCATCCCTCAGGTCGAGCTGTGGAGAAACACAATACTTTTCTCTAACTCATCCCTGTGCCTCCTTCTCATAGGCCCTGCGCTCCTCCCACAACCAAATCTCAGTACCACCACAGCCAAAACACAGAAGCCCCCACACATATCAATAGATAGAAGGGCTACGGAAAGGGATAACTCAATACTAAATGTATCTATCTCCATTCTGGGCCCAACGAAGACTTTCTGTTACATCAATCTGTCCATTAATAAAGTAATTCCTCAATAAATAATCTTGGACTTTTAACATATGCTCAATAATGAGCTAGAAATTGAGAAAACAATCATAAATAAGATAAATGAGCGGTGTCTGTGGGCACTGAACTTTGTTAAAAAGGAGATACGTACAAAGAAGAGGCAATTATAATACTGTGCTATGTGGACTTGACTGGAGAAGGTGGGTCCTCATGGAGGGCAATGAAAGAGACATCACCCTAACAGGGGCTGCCACAGAACCTACCCAGGGAAGAGGAGATCTACGTAGAAATCTGACTGACCAACAAAAATAAGAGAGGGTCTCAGCTATAAGTACTGCATGTGTGTGAAGGCCTGACACACTGGAAAACTGAAATGAATTATAGTAAGCCCAGAGAAGAAAGTGTAAGGAGAGAGTTCTAGAGCTAAATCTAGAAAAGGGAATAGGAACTAGGTTGGTTTCCCCTCAAAACATGGTCCAGGGACAACCTGGAGAAGAAACACCCACCATAAATGTTTTAAAAGAAAAAAAGGCTTTTAGCTACTCTCCAGATTTATTCTCTTTGAACCAGGGGCTTGGAAATGTACAGTTTAAATAATTTTAGGTGATTTTTGCTATAACAAAGTTTGAGAATCATTGGACTAAATCAAGCAAGGCCAGATGAGTCATTTTCAAGAGTTTGGGTTTAGCCGAAAATAAATGGGAAACCTTATTATGCAACACAATGGCATGATTAAGAGTGTGTTTTTGATAGTTCTTAATTGAAGCAATTTAGAGAATGGACAAGTTGAACAACAGATTTGCCCTGCCTATTTTTAGCTATGACCATTAGGTGGAAGTCCAAGATTTCAGCATATTGAAATACAAGGATTACCAAATTATATATCGAGCTGAAATCCTACACAGCCACATTCTTAATGTATGTCCGCTCCCTTTTGGATGATCAACTATCTCATTTGCCCAGAACTAAGGGATTTCCCAGGATGTGGGACTTCAATGCTAAAAACAAAAAAGTCTCAAGCAAAGCAGGACTAATTGGTCACCCTACAAGTACCAAGAATAATCCCCCACATAGGCTTCTCAGTTTAGTACTCTTTCTTTAAAAAATCAAGACTAAAAGAATCTTTAAGTGAAAATAAAAAGGGTATCAAAAAGAATAGAATTAAAACAATCATTTTGTAGTTTCAAATATGCCAAGCACACTGTTGCTTGAATGCAAATTTAAAACAGAAACAAAAATTCCAGCAGTACCTTTTAATTTATAAGAGCAAAGGCTCTTAACCATGGTGTTGCAATCAGTAGAGGGGCGTGTTGCAAGGAAATTGTTTTTAACTACTCATAATAAAATACCTGAGTTTGTAAATGATTTACTCTTAAAAATACAGAAAATCAAGGTTACCTCACTTGCATTCTGTTAGACTTTCTTCAGCAAGAGAGAAAGTGGCAGAGTTATTGCATACCTGTTCAGAATTACAAAAAGCCTGAGTGGGCTCAGGGATTTGCTCTGAACACAGGGATACATATCACCCATTATCGCAATACAGAGGAAAAGAGATTGAGAAGGTTACTACTTGAGTAGTAACCTGACAAGTCAGTTTACCATTTCCAGACTTTAAAAAGAATGAAAAAAGGAAGAAGAGAGAGAAAACCTAAAACTACTTTTACTTTAAATGCCCAGTTGTTATAATAGGACAGTTTTTACCCAAATATCAGAACTACAATTGAGGTAGTACAATGATAAAGCATTTTATTATTTTAATACTTTAGTACTTATTTTACTATGTAATGAAGAAATATAAAATTAGTACACCAAACCTGTCATTTTATGGATACTGATTCTTAAGATAAGGTTAAGTGTAAAATATATCAATTTAATAGACATCTAGTATAGGTTGTAGAGAGCAAAAGTTTGTGAAAGTGGTATGGGAATGACTCAAGGGTGCGAAATGCTGTACTTCAGTAAAAGCACAAAAAAATGCTACATTTTTATTTTATGAAAGGGAAGAGAGCAGCAAAACTGTCAAATTTTGAAGCTGAATTCCTTACCTTGTTGAAACTTCAGCTCATTTATTTCTACTAGTTTCAGTTGTTATCCAAATTAGATATTTCCAAAACAACTAGCCAATTAAGAAAAGAGCAGATCAAAACAAAAGAGAGCAAAATAACTGAAAAACTTACATTTTTAATTATGATTTTTAAAACCAATCAAATCACAAGGGGTCCAATTTTCCAGCAACTATGTCATGATCAAAATATAACAGCAGCTCACATTTTCAACTTGGTCAAATAAGTTTGTAAATATGATGTATATGTTTGCTTGCTTATAGTTTGCATTGGGTGTAGGGGACAGGCTGTAAACAGGCAGAGTCCTTATAGCCTAAAGTCTTAAAACTAAGCCTTTCCCACCCTTTTGAGGAATCCCATTATGCCTCAGATAAGTGACTTTGTATCAGAGACTTCTTTGTTTGTTTATTGGATTAAAGGTTTTGATTTCTACACTATAAAATGGGGTAGAGGAGCCCATGCTGGAGGAGAGCAGAGAAAAGCCACGTGGAGGAGAGGAGAAGCAGCCAAGATGGCAGAATGCTGAAGGAGAAGCCAGTTTGTGCAGAGAGAAAGATATGGGGGACAGACGTGAATAAGGCTGGTGAGGTACAAACCTTTGATTCTAGCAAAACTCAGATAAGTCAGTAGCTTTGTGAGCACTGAATGAGTGGGTTTTGGAGCCCAGTGTGTGTTTTTACTTGCCCACCAGGTGCAAGCTAGGATGAAAGATAATGGCTCACCAGTTCTTGACTCCGTTGTTTCATTACTGTCAGAATCAAATGTGAACCTGCACTGGCCAGGCGGCTGTGATGGTGGCCGTGGCCCCTGGCCTTACATTTACCTATCCAGATATGCCAGAAAAAAAATAGTCAAAGACAAACTAAAACAGAAAAATTTTTTTTCAAAAAGTACTTTGACCATTATATATGCAGCTTATTTCTTTATTGGATGTTAAGATACAAGAATTGGTTTAGACAATAAAAGCAATAACATTTGTTAACAACTGTGATTTAAAATCATTTTTGTATTTCTCCAAACATATTTTTCCAAAATTCTATTGCAAAATTTTATATAATGCAAAAAAAAAAGCTTTAAAATGCCTGCTGTCATATTATATTTTCTCTCCTTTACAATCTAATTATTTATCATGAGGGCAATTTTCAGTTGAACTCTCTCCTTTAAGGTTTTATGGATGAATAGGGCAGTTCTCCTGGATTTGTGCAAAATACATCAGATTGTACTTTTGCACTCCAAAGTGTGTTTTTGTAAGTTAGCAGGATTTTTCTTCCTGGAGAAGGCATCATTTATTTAGAAAATAAAATAAAAACATAAACATTGCAATTCAACCTAGTTTGTTCTCTAACTTGTCCAATGTGTTATTGTTTAGTTCCGGAAAGTATGTTTTCATGATCTATAGGTAGTCAACAGTTAAACTATAACTCTGAATCCTTCTGTCAATTTATTCCTAATATAGTAAGAACCTTACTTTGTAATACACAGATTTTAAATTTTCAATGCAATTCCTCAAACTTTAATGTTCTTATGGGATTAGAATGTTTCACAGAGAAATCTCTTCAAGTATCTTTTCAGCACGGGGTTGGTTGTGGAGTGATAAAATTTTATACAAATATCTCCACCATAAATAAGGTCACCAAGAAACAGTTTTTTTCCCAGTCTCTCTTCTAGAAAAGAATAGTATGACATCATAGCAAAGATGCCAAGTGTTAGAAGCAGATGCTTTGGTTTAAAAGCCATCTCTTCCACTTACTAGCTGCTGACCTTGGAATATTTACTTAACTTCTCTTTTCTTCATCTGTTTAATAAGAATTATAATAGTGCCTGTCTCATAAAGTTGTTCTGAGTATTAAAGGGTTAACACGTAAAGTACTTTTAAAAGTGTCTACCACATAGTTTACTCAGTAAATTTGTTCTTATCACAATCACTGCCCATCACTCACTCACCACCCGGGTGCAAGCTGCCATTGACTCATCTGGGATCACTATTTCCAAAGACCCATTTCCTTAAACTATATTTGGAAATAGTAACAGGAGGTTTTTCTTTAAGGCAGCCAATATGTACCAACAGCATGATGATTAGACTATATGACATGTGTATTTTTTTTTAATTAAAATGTCTTTTGAAATTAAATTAAATGGTGTTATTAAGGGACAGTTAAAGAGGTTTTCCCTTGCTTTAATTTGCTATACTTCATTCTTCTTGGTCTTATATCTCCAAAATTATGCTCTTTAGCATGGTGGGTTAGTTTGTTCCTGGGTTTTTTTTGTTTATTTGAGGGGGATAGATAATCAGAAAAGTCCCCAGAAACAAACTTGAAGATTACAGAAACCAAGACTCCACCCATTTCTTAGAACAAGCAGACCCACCTTAGCAAAATGTGAAAACGAGGTGGACTAAAAGGATTGAAATATATATTAGAGAATTTATTAATATAATTCATGACATCAATAAGTGGAAGATGATGTGTAGAAGAACTGAACAATTCTTGGTGAGTCACTATGCTTTAGTAAATGTGAGTAGAAATAGCCAATTCTGAAGATCACTCTGCAAGAGAAAGCAACATACTCCACTCCATATTTTTATACTAAATTTAAAGAAGACATATGGATGTTGGTTATTTTTAAAAAACGGTATTTAAAAATAAAATATTACTAGACTTTTATTAAAGTATCACCCGCACCAAGCACATATTTAGTGTTTTGTGCTATGAATTATTCCCACAAATATGTTTTCTCTGTTTTTTTAAATATCCAGTAAATATTATCATATGCCTCAGATTCTTACAATAATAATAACAAGAGTCTCCTACTGTTTTCACCATAGAGAGGGTCCAGTATGGGTTTGTCCCGTGCCATATTCTAAGGATAGCAGAACATGAGTTATAGTGAGTTCTTGTGGCTTTTTCTCCCTTTAGTGGAACATAGAGCAAGGAAAGGAAAGACTTTTCACACGAGTACCCTTTGAAATGAGGACTGTTGCTCCATGGAGCTTTTTCTAGTATGTGAAAAATTTAAATAAAGAAAAGAATGTTCTCATACATTCCCTGTTAACACAACAATAGAACTAAAAATAATTCTGTCCTGCCAGGGCATTTCAGAGTCCCCTGTCTTTGATTCAGTTTAAACCTGGTATTGGTGCCAAGAGAGTTCAGGCTCCTGTAGAAGGGAAGAGAATCAGGCCCGGCATTGGTTCTCTGGAATCTGGATACTCTTAGAGGAGTTCAAAGTATTCAATTGAATCTAGGATTGGAATATAGGATTATGCAGCCAATATTTTGTTTGAAAGTAACATTTTTTAAAATTAATTGTATAAGTCTCTTTCTTATATTTCAGAAAAACTCTAGGTCATACAGCACAAGAGTTAGCTAACTGCGAACTGAAATCACCATCTCAACATCACATTTGCCTGCCTTTACCCCAGAAAATGAAGCTAGAAAGTTGCTATGATATCTGTAAAGTATCCAGAGAAAACAGACAAAAACGGTGCTTTGTCCTCAATTAGCTAAATAATTCAAAATAAAGACTCACTTTCACCTAAAGTAGTGGGGCTAATTAGAGCCTAAAATAGGTTTGGTTTCAATTATCTAGATAATCTCCTAGTGTGTTTATTTAGTTTGAAATTAGAAGCTTAAAAATGAATCAACATTCAAGTGGAAATTAAACCACTTTGAAAACTCACTTCCAGAAGACTTTGACTTTAAAATGACCTCTTTGGGTGGCCTATTTGTCAATACACTTAATAACCCTTGGTTTTATTTATTTTAGATTTGCACTTCAAAATTTAAGAATATTAGTGAATTTAAAAGGACCTTCTTAACCTGCCTGTCAGGAATTCACTTCCCTGACCGATCTCACACATGCGCACGCGCACACGTACACACAGCAGAGCACATGCGCTGTATGCCGCCATCCTCCATTCACCTTCATCTGGCTCTCAGAGAACTGACCACGGTCTGCACTGTGGAGGACTCATAGTCTCAACGGTGTCTCTGCATTAGAATCACCTGGGGTGCTAATGTTCGGGCTCCCCTGAACA
Organism: Saccopteryx bilineata; assembly: GCF_036850765.1. Taxonomy (NCBI): domain Eukaryota; kingdom Metazoa; phylum Chordata; class Mammalia; order Chiroptera; family Emballonuridae; genus Saccopteryx; species Saccopteryx bilineata. The sequence continues at coordinate 35,141,393 of NC_089501.1, read as the reverse complement.
CCAAATAAAAGTCTCTCCCGTTGGAACCCAGGCATCACGTCGGCAAAAATCCCAAGGTGAACCCAATATGTAGTTAAGGTTGAGGGCCACTGTTTTAGGAATTGTATAATTTGTCTACATAATTCAAACACATTAAAAAGACACATTGAAAGCACCCGATTTTTCCTCCTCCCCCTCATTCCCAGTGTTTCCCCTTTGTTTGGTTTGCCGTATACTGTGCTTAACTGAATCTAGTCACTCTGGCTGTAAAAAAATTCTTGAAAAATAAAAGGTCCCTGTTGGTCAAATAGGTTTGTAAACATGATATATATGTTTGCTCGCTTGTGACTTATAATGGGTGTGGGGGACAGGCTATAAGCAGGCCAGGCTGTTGTAGCCTGAGGTTTGGTTTTGGGACTGGGCTTTTCCCCACACCCTTGACTGATTGTATGATCTGGGTGGTGCACTATCATGGGAAATCCAATTATGCCTTGGATAAGTGACTTTGTATTGGAGACTTCCTTCTTTGTATATTGGATTAAGGGATTTTGGTTTTCTACACTATAAAGTGGGACAGACCAGGAGCTCAGACACACAGTTCCTGCTATCACAATTGCAGGGGCTCCCCTGATCCCTTGCCCTTCATGGGAAGAGCTGGTTTTCTGCTTTTCCCTTGTCTTCTTTTGTGGTTTGCCTGTCTTGGTGAGACACCAATAAATAGGATGGCCCCCCATCCTCTGACTCCGCCATTTCTTTATCGCCTGCCCGAATCCAATGGGAACCTGCATGTGAATGGTCACGATGACGGCTCCTGGTCTTACAGTCCCGTATTGATTTAATGTTTTAATTCACTTATTCAATAATATACTTTCTATACATCTACTATAAAGTCTTGTAAAAGGCTTTACAAGAATCTGATCAAGCATAAGCCTTTCCCTGGGAGATTGCACCGTGTTTTAGGGAAGATGGTCAGGAACAAAATTAGTGACAGTACTCAGCGACAAGTGCTGAAATGGAGGTACAGGGGGACACAAAGAACTACTTTCCCGGTGGGCATCAGGGGCAGCTTTACAGAAAAACTGCGTTTGAGTTGGTCAGGAAAGGAGTGGGTGTGCTAAGTAAACAGAGAGGGAAGGGGACTGGCATTCCAGGCGGACCGGAAATCTGTGAGCGCAGGGAAGCATGGACGGGTCCCCGAGTCTCAGGAGCCTGAAGTGGTTTTGGTGCGGCTGGATAGCAGTGCGTGCGTGCGTGCGTGCGTGCGTGTTTCTGGTGGGGGTGGGGGTGGGAATTGTGGCATGTGAGTTCCAAGAATACAGGAGAAAGTGTATTCCATGAGTCCAAGATGAATTCAGCTGAGAGTTAGTCCATGAGGTCACTATGTAAGTGTACTATAGTTTTAGAAACTCCGGAGACTTTTAAGAAACTGGATTATCGTTGCTATATCTAGCATTCTGATGAATATTTTTAAATGCATTTCATTTTTCAACCATTTGTGTGTGAGAGAGAAAATAAGCCACTCATGTGGTAAACAAAGATAGGGAATACTTTATAATTAAAAATCAGGTAATCGTTCTGATTTTAAACTTGCAATTGGATTAGAAGGTACAGAGTGAGATTGGATATCAAGACCTGGATATTGGGTGCACCGACGGTAGTCTCAGAACAAAAGTTATTGTTTTGACTCAGACACTGAGAAGAGATATAACAATACATTTGTAACATCTTCCTCCACATTACAAATATATATATATATGTATGTCTGGGTAGCAACTATTTAAAGTTCTCTCTATTGGCTACAGGTGATCTCACTTCACTCATAATCTCACTTCTATTTGGGTTACCCTTATCAATTTCCTCATGTGTAAATCCCATTCTGCTCAAATGCCAGTTCCTCTAGTAAGTCTCCTTAAGCCCTGCCTGTCACACATCCTGAATACAATCTCTCCCTAGACTCTGCCAAATCCATTTATCTGTATCTCTTTCTGCCTCTTACAAAAGTGATACATGCACGTGTTTGATTCTTATTTTAGAGCAGGATCTGTATCTACTTTTAAAAAACAGACATTTATTAAGGCCCTAGTACCATTCCCATATATCATCTCATTTAACCTTAATAACAGCTGGTACTGTAATTTAGATGCTATTATCCAAATATTCAGATGAGTTAACTGAAGGTCAAAAAATTAAATGACTTTTCCAAGATTATACAATTATCAAGCATACTAATTATTAGAGTCAAATTTGAAAACAGGCTCTCTTATCCCAACTACTATGCACTCAGTACTCTCATCCAAAGAAAGAGATCAGCAGCATGTTTTCTAGAGAATAGATGTGCAATAAATGTGTTTAAAAAACAACTTCTATCTTGCTTTTGCTATATTTAAATGAATGTATGTCTAAATATACATAAATGCACCTGTACTCATAGTCTATATACATGTATGTAAATGCACAGACCGCTCCCAATTTACAAACTGGGCATGCTGCAAATATATGATTGTAGGTCAGTTATGTAAGATGCAAAATACTTTTTTATAAAAAAGCAACAACATACAAAGAAGGTAAGACATAACATGAACCTACTAAATGCATGCTGAACACATAAGGTTTCAGAATACAAGTAGTAGCCACCATATATGTAATGTTTCTTTTGAAAGTATTATATAAATATATTCCTAGGTTTGTTTTCTATTGAATCAGGAGCTAGGACTTGCCATCATTCCCTGATTCCCCCAGCTTGAGAGAATGAGAAACTTTTCAGATGTTCAGATGTTAACGATTATAACCGACCATAAATACATTCTGACAAAAAGCTTAAATACATGTCATGCAATGCACATAACACATAGACACCTGTCACATAAGCTCCAAAAGGCCAGAGATTCTTGTTTTGTTGACTAATACAATCCAAATACCTAGAACAGCACCTAGCACATAATAGGCACTTAATAAATATTTGTAAATAAAAAAGCAGCTTTCTCTTTTTTCACATCACCAGGTAAAAAGCAATACCTAAAACACTAGATATGGTATGCTTCCAAATGATGTCTTAAAAAATAAAAGGTCTGTCTTTCTTGCTCATTCTAGAATTAGAACACAAGGCAATATATATTTCGCCCAACCATGTTCAGGTCAACTCATGGCCACACATAATCTTTGAACGCACAGTTTGGGGAAGAATGGACAGGAGACAAAAATCTAAAAGGGAGCCATCAATGCAGTCAGAAGAATGGAAAACTGGACCAAGAAGACAGATTGTTTTAATTAGATCAAGTAGTTTCATTTCTAGTTCATACAGAACTTGTACTGAATCTATGAGTGGCCTTAGCACAGAAGTGCCAGGTAAGAATGGAAAAAATTGACTTAAGTTGGATAAAAAGATATGGTTTGGGGGTTGAAACCATGGCCTTAGAAAGTTTGAGGTTACCAAGGTAAATTACAAAATTTTAAGAATAGCAGAAATGCTTTTTTTTGAATTGTTTATGTACCACACAAGTTAGAGACAGGGGCTGGAGAAGGGGATCTTTCTGGTCATTCACCAGCCCAAGAGGCTAGGCATACAGCCAAATTTTGATAAACTCTCATATTGCTTTTCTCATGTTTCCCTGGAATTAATAAGTTAAATAACTGAAAGCCTGCATATACATGGTGTCTTATCAATATAGAGATCTGAAATAATTTCTCCAGGGAGCAAATAGCATTTCATTGAGTTCCTGGGGCAATAGGAAGTAAGCACACATAAAAACAGTTACCAGATTGAAAAGCCATTCCCCCAACCTCTTGTAAATCCTAAGTGCTGCTTATGATGAGAATGTTTTTGCAATAGTCTAAAATGATGTATTATTTACCTACTGGGTAAAAAATTAACTGGACATGAAAATACACTCTCAATTAAATAACTCCAACTTAGTTTTGTATTTCATTGTCTGTTACTCTACAGTTGTAAAGAAATGAGTATGAACTACAACAGTGTCAACAAAACAGACTCCTAACATGCTCCTGTTCCCAGAATGTAATGGGGTTTGGAACTTGGGTAAAATCCAAGTGGAAAAAAAAAAAATCCTTCTCTCCACTCTTGGATTAAAATAAATTCAGAAAAAAAACAGGCATAATAAAAAGAATACCAGATTTGGAATCAAAAGTCTTGTGGTCAAGTTGTTGTTCCATAACACACAAGCAATGTGACTTTGGGTAAGTCATGATCTCTCTAAACTTAATGTCTTCCATCTACAAAATAAAAGTAATGCTAACTATAATAAAAAAGTTATTGCTATAACTTCAAATTGGTGTGCAAATATGCCTGAAAGGGTACTCAATGTTGAGTGTTGTTGAAAAATAGTTATTTTCTTACTTTGTTTTAAAACCTATAACCTCCTTTAATAACACAAGCAGGAAAAGGGGATATGCAATCTGCAGGGATCTTGTGGAAACTTACAGTGGTGGAGCTGAAGAAGGAGTCAGTTTACCAGACAAAGTATATACACAGGTTCATAGGTCCCACGTTTCACATCTCTACCCAATGTCAGCCTGATCCATTGCCCACTCATGTGACTTAAGGCAGTCGAGGGGTACAGGAAACACCATCTGGCTGATTCTACCCTGAGAAACAGCTCTAAACCAATTCCAGCCAAGGTGGCTCCAAGTTCTTTACTCCTCTAATGTAACCTTAATATCCAAATAAAGTGCCCCAAGTCCTCACTCCTAGTACTGTGACATTCTGATGCCCTCTTTAAAGTCTTAGGATTTGTGCAGCATGAGGTGAGGGGTGCCTACATGTTTTCCATTTCTGCTCACTCAGAATGTCTGCTCCCAACTCAATTCCCTGTATTCTGCTCCCCGCCCTTCCTGAAGCTGTTCTTTTCTTTCTAGTCTCATCTCATGAATATTGACATGGCCTCTTCTTTCTTACTGCCCTTAAAGAACCTCTAACACAGGGCTGTTTTACATAACAAACTTGACCAAAAGTTTGGGTAAAATGAGAATAATTATTGCACAGGGCTAAAAACATCTGCATACTGAATTTCGGATGTTACTTTTCCAAAAAAAAAAATTGTTTCTCCTCAGCTCATAAAAATTTCTCACTGCCTATGAAAAGTTGGGCTCTAGTCTAGAACTCTTTCTTCCAAAACATGCTTAGACTTCCCTCTCCCTTTGTCTCTTGCAGAGAAACACTAAATACCTGCCATATTAGAGCAATTGATTCTCTAGTTCATGTTTTCCCATCCAGATGGACATGGGGACCTTTGCCCTACTTTTCATTACCAATAGAGCCATTAAGGTAAAAAAAAAAAAAAAAAAATCTCCCTAAGGGGAACTCTCCTGGAACAAATAGTTCAAACAGGAGAGAAGTAAAAAAAGAAAAAGAGCTTCTTCCTACTCCATACAATTTAGAGTAATAGTGTGCTAGCATCAGAGTTAGGTAGAAGGGATACAATCAGGTGTATCTACCAAGGGGTAACACCATTGGCAGGAAAGGAGTTGAGAGGTCACAAGTAAACGTTTCCTTTAGCTGATGTTTTCCCTAGAAAAGAAAATGTTCTCCAGGGGTTTTCATCACCTCCGTATACTCCAACACTTAAAGTGATAAAGAGTTTACAGCCTAAGCCCAATCTAAGCAGAACAGAGTGCCACAGATCCCAGAAAACGTAAGGAGCCATCACATGCCCATGTCATAATAGCATCCTACTTTGCTATACAGCTTCTGAAAGTGTCAGATAAGCAGATTCAGATATCACTGGCTCAAAAAACTAGAAAACAAAGTGGAGATGGCAAAGTGATTAATAAAAAGAGCTGTAGAAAACTCATTTTATTATCTACCCTATCAGGAATTCTTACATGAGAAAGGAGATGCTTTCACTTCAGGACAGGAGCTGCCGATCAAGTTACTTTCAGGAAATATACCAAAACCTTGCCAGATATTTGCTAAGAAGATCTGATCACTCCTTCAGCCTTGGCAATCTGGCCACTTCTTTTTATCTCCACCATCACCTTCCTAGTCCAAGTTTTTATGTAGACCTTTCTCCTGGAGATCTGCGATCTTTTACCTAATGTAGCCATGCGGCCCCCTGAGGCCATTTATCCGGCCCCTGCCGCACTTCCAGATGGGACACCTCTTTCATTGGTGGTCAGTGAGAGGAGCACAGGATTCATCCGCATTTTGTGCTCCTGGAGTACTCTATGTGGCGGTGCCGCAAAGCGCGGCCATGTACAGTACTATTTCCGGTGATGCCGGACGCATGAGTCACAGCTCCGGAAGCGCAGTCATATCATTTGTTAAGGCTAGCAGTGACAAATATGGAACCGGACATTGACGATCTCATTAGCCAAAAGCAGGCCCATAGTTCCCATTGAAATACTGGTCAGTTTGTTGATTTAAATTTACTTGTCCTTTATTTTTAATATTGTATTTGTTCCCGTTTTGTTTTTTTACTTTAAAATAAGATATGTGCAGTGTGCATAGGGATTTGTTCATAGCTTTTTTTTTATAGTCTGGCCCTCCAACGGTCTGAGGGACAGTGAACTGGCCCCCTGTGTAAAAAGTTTGGGGACCCCTGTTCTAAAGGGTAGCCTGTTTGAACTTTGTAAATCTTAACTATGATCGTGTCAGCTCCCACCCACATCGCTTAAAATTATTAATGACTTAGTATACTTAAAAAGGTAAAGACACATCACCATGACAAGGCCTACAGGTCTATGATAGTCTAGCCTTCCCCTACCTCTCAAGCCTCATGCTCCTCTGGTGTATTCAGGACACAAAGGCCTTGTTCAGTCCCTGTGATTCACAGAGCCTGAGCCTGCCACAGGTCTCTCCTACCGCAACCCTCTTCCTTCTGACTTCCCCTCACTAACCCTGACTCTTCCTTCAGGTGTCAGCTCAGATACCACTTTCTCAGGGAAGCCCACTCTATGCTCCTTGAAGGATCAAATGCTGTTAACATCACAGTTGCGATTTTTAATTTGTTTTGGTGTTTATCTGATAACTATCTGACCCTCTAGTAGGTTTCATCAAGATGATACTGTATCTGAAATTTTTTACCAATATATTCCTTTGTTGAATGAGAATAAGAACCGACATTTTTTTTCCGTACCTTGGAAATTAAAAAATCTTCTCAATCAATTGGATCACTTTTCAAATAATGTGAAAGCAAACAACAACAAACAATGTTTTAAAGCTCAATTACAAATGAGGAATACTCTAAGCTCAAAGATGTGTTATGATTAGGTTTATGACTATTATTATCATCATCGTAACTGGTTTATTGTCAATATCATCACCTTCAGAACTCAGCATGGTATAACCATTATTGTACTTATTAATTAGGTTTTATACTTCCATTATTTATAAAATGTTTTCTGTGAAAGCCAAATGGCATTGGAAAAAGAATATAGTAAGATTCTAGAAGTACCACACTGTGGCGGGAGAGTCATTTCAGAATTAAGTGTTGCCTGCCGATCTACTTTATTAGTATTTCCAGGAGGTACATGCCATTTGAAAAATTAAGGCCTTGAGAAAGATCAAAGTAACACTTATAGCCACTTGAGAAGTAACCTTTTCTAATGATAAACTCATCATATTAGACTTGGATGGGACCTTAGAGGTCATTTACCCACACTCCTCATTTCATACCCAATAAAGCTAAGCCTGGACTTCCACAAGGTCACATAGCCACAGCAATTCCTGGATCTATTTTTATTCGGGCCCTCTAAAGCAACCGCACTTCAAACCTATTAAAACTGAGGGTCCTAACTATTCATATCCCACTATCACAGAGCCACTTCGGATGGGAATAGTTTTCCAGGTTATCAGGCTAGAATTTCATATAAATGGACACTCATCTTTATTTGTTATTTAATTCCAGTCAACACTTAGAAACTAGCTCTACTGTGCAATTCTGCATGTGAAGAAAAAGATACTTCAAAATTATTTATATAAGTCACGTTCTCAAAAAAGCTTTCCACCTTAAATAAGAATGCTCTGCCACTATGAAAAGAATAAGTGCCAGTGTAACCCCAAGGTCAACTGCACACCCCCAAATTCAGTTTGTGTATCTGCTGTTTTCATATCACTCAGATACAGCACTCACTACCTATTTGATTTCACCCACAAGAAGGCATCCACTCTAAAGTTAATCAGTAATGCAGCCTTCATTGAAGATACTGGGGGAGAAAGAAGGTAGCATTAATCTTCACTATTCTCAGCAAAATAACTATTAATAATAACTTTATCAGAGATTTTTACTCCCTTCAAATTCTTTCTCAGACAAGTTGTTACAGGGGTTCTTTTTTTGTTTTCTTTTTATAGTGTATGACCTCACTTCTCTCTCCTCCATTCCAAATTGTCCCTTTGCTCCGATATACCTTATTCCTCTTCCACTCATCCATCCCATTTTATTATATTTTCAGAGCAATGTATCTGTGACCTAGCTACTATCTTTAGACCTCATATCCAACTCTCAGGGAATTCCACAAAACAAAGGGACTTCTGATTAACAGGACCTACTTTCTTAGAAAACCATTTAGATCTTTCTTTTGTTATTTGAAAAATACATAAAGGGAAGTGGTTACTGGAGGGAGGGGGGGTGAAGAGGAACAAAAAACTGTGACAGAAAATGATTTGACTTTGGGTGATGGACACACAACACAATCAACAGTTCAACAGCTATAGGTATGTTTACCTGAAACCTATGTATTATTATTGATCAATGTCACTGCATTCAATTTAATTTCTAAATAAAAACAGAATTTTTTTTTCTTTTTTTCAAACACATATCTGATTCTCCTTTGGATGAATTCTGACAATTGAACATTTCCCCATCCTTTTATAGCAGTGAAAAAATAAAACCTCTCTTGAAGTGATCTGAGCTGATTCCTCTCAGGCCACGCTATGGTCATAAAGGAATTTTCTATGGTAGTTTTGAAAATTTGAAAATTTCTTAAATTCCTCAGAGAGGAATAAAAATAACAAACAACAAAAAGTCTTGCTTTCCCCCCCGTTTTTTCCCAGGCTTTCAATTCACCCAACCTGGGAACTGCAACGCAATAACGTGACCTCGCGTCCAGAAATCGTAGGATTAGGAAATGATGAGTTGAAAGTATAAAAACACAGTGCCTGGAATACTTCTCATCCCTTTAACATGCTTTTCCCTTAATAAAATGATAATGAAATGATCACCAATGATCTAATACCCCTCTTTGTCTGCTGCCTTTGTCCTATAACTAGATGACTATTGCTGACCAAACTCTCACTAGTGATATTAGGCCATCTAGAATGCATTTCAATTCAAATGAAATGCTAAGGTAAAAAAAAAAAAATCTCTTACAAGCAAACAATGTGTTGGAAACCTTTGCAGTGCAAGAATCAGCTCTCAAAAATGCTAGTAAGACAAGAATAAAGAATAAAATAGATAATATCTACAGAAAGAAAAATTACTGTTGTTTTTCTTTCATCCTCCTCTGAGGAACTTTTATTATAGTATGAAAATGTTTGTTAAAAACACAGGGACATTGGGGAATTCCTTTCACAAGATGTAAACATTGACATCAGTATTACTATTTTCAAATGTAGAGGATAGAGCTTAAGAAGTTGGGGAGGGGGGAAATGAGTTAGATAAATAAAATTCACAAGCCTTATTTTATGTCACTCTTTTTCAAAATGTTTTCAAGGATAATAATAGATTGTAAGTGAAAATGAACAAATATTAATAATCTAGGAAGGTAAGACTAAGACTTGTTTATACTTTACCTTCTCGTAAAATAGAATTTTATACTGACAATATATATGTGGCCAATTTTTAAAATTTTAATATTATTTAAATTTCAAGACATACCTTCTTTTATGTGCTTCTGTTAATAGTGATTTTAAATAAATCTTTTTATTTTTCTATGTAAAGCACTATTTTTAAAACTACTTTTTAATGTAGAAAAGTATTTATAAACTTATTTTTACTTATTTCTTCAAATGGATAAGAATAAAAAGTAATTTTAAAATTACAAAAATTAAAATTCCAAATAATTAAATAAATATCTCTATTTTATTTTTTTATAACTCTCCAAAATAATAAGTATATTTTGCATTTTTTGGAAAACAATTGTTTCAGTAGTTCCTTACACAGTATAGATTACTCCACAGCACCAAAAAACCTGAGTGGGCCAAATTCATTAATCAAGCAGAATAGTTAATTTGCATGATTCCTAAAGGCTTCAATATTATACCCTCTGTAGCAGCATAGAATCATTCCATTTTAATTAGGAAAAACAATGTATTTGCAAAACAATTCAAAATATAATTTAATTTGGCAGTTTAGTAAACATTCAGGGACTCATTCATTATGACCTCCATACTGAGTTTACTTTCTAAAGCAGCATAAAACTAATCACTTAGAACTATAAGATCTAAGACCTTTTGATCCATAGGTCTCATATATTATATGTACCTTCCATGTTTACGTTGATTCTGTTTGTTGCACTGCTTTTCAAACCTATAGTGTGAGTTAGTAAATTACTGCATCAGTGGCCAGAAGTGACTGACAAGCCCCCACTGGCTCTAAGGAAGGAGGTGGAGAAGATGCCAGGAAGCCTAAAGAACAGCTGTCAGCATGTCCCAACAATCACTAATCTGTAGCCCACCTGCTGACCTGGTACTGGGATTTTCCTCAGGACAAACAACTGTCATGTGAGTTGTATCAAACTATTTAAAGTATGTGTTGTTTTAAACCAAGGGAGGGAGCAAAACCAACCTACCATAAACATCTAATGCAGTGACCTTATTTTGAGACAGATGTTTATGTAAACTCCCAGGTGGAGATGACAACTCCTAGCGAATTAACCTATAATGCCATGTAGCCCCTCAAACTGATTAGTCATTATTTTTATCCAATGAAGCATTTGGTCTAGGGGCCAAACACTTCCATACCCTGAGAAAATTCTATTGTCCTCTTGTTCTCAAATGCTTTCCTGACTACTATTAGTGTCAGAACATTGTGAAAAGAGTTGTTTTCAAAAGGCAACTGAAATGAACATTTGAAATCAGCTCATGTCTCTGAACTAGATAACAAGGTTAGAACAATCCACAAAGTAGAACTTTGGATTTGAAAGGTAAATAACTTGATAATATTATTAGAGTTAAAAAATACCACAAATATAGATATTTATACACCATTCCAGATGAATGAACATGTTTTATTTCTTTGTTTCTTTATATTAAATTTAGATATAGATGAAAACAAACTTATTCAGAAATAAAGAACTAGCTGAGAGGAATAGAATAATATCAAAAGCCTAAGTGTCCTATGTTACTCGATATCAGTGATTAATGATATGTATTTGGAGAAGAAAGTCTTATGCTGCCCTTATTAACACAATCCTGAGATGGTAAGTTTATGACCTGAAGTTCTGGGTGTCAAAGTTTTGCAAGTCAAATTTAGAATCATTGCCTATTCTGTATATCAACAATAGATATTCCCTTAGAAAACTTGGAAGGAAACTTAATTCCACCAATGAAAGTCGGTTTAAATTTGTTGCTTTACTTCTAACCATTGTTTGTTTGGTTAGACTGTAGCAACCATAACCTAGGACATAGAATGTGTCCAATGGCCAAATAGCATTGTACTTTCACATAGCATCATTACCTGGTCTATCAGTAATTAATTACTCACTGTAAACAGGCATACACATGGAGCTGATGCCTACATGGCTACAGACATTTTATTTCTACATGGACACATCATGTTGAAATATGTGTGTGTTTATGTTTACAGAAATGCTTCAACCAAATTAGTATTATGAAGCAGCCTTGTCTACTTGGATTTAAGAGCCAAAATGGATGCCACCAGACTGTAAGTTATATAAGTTCAAGGATTTTGTCTATTGTTATATTTCTAGCACCCAGAATAGAGTTTAGAAAGTGGTAGGAAATAGTTGTTTGTTAAATAAATGAGTGTTACATTGACTATGCACAAAAGGTCATGCTGTTTGTTCATAGGATAGTGCCCTAAGCCCCAATCTGGAGACTGCTTGCTTGTCTTATGAAAGATTCTAGCAAACTTAGTTTTCTGGTTTCTATTTTTTAATCCAATTACAGGGACATGGGGTTGTACTGCTAGAAGTATACTCAACATAGTAAAAAATAAAAGCTTATATTCATCATATAAAGAAAGAGATTTTTTTAAAAATTATAAAACTTAGTTACAAGTCCTCAAAAAAATAACCCAAAAAGGTATGTTTAACATTTTAATTTTTCAGTGTTCCAACATGCATATATAATTTTACTAGATAGATAAATAGATAGATAGATAATATACACACAAACAAAATATATAAGTAGGGTATTTTCTGACACTGGCTTTTATCATTTAAATTTGTTTTTGAGACTGACCTATATTGATGTATCTAGTGTATTCATTTTCAACATGTGAACAGACAGTTTATCTATTCTAGTACCAATAGACATTAAACTATTCCCAGTTACTTGCTTTTACAACCAATATTTTCATGAACACACTTATAAATGCATGCTGCATATAGGATGCAAGATTTCTGAGGTTTATACCTAGAAGTGGAATAACTGGTTTGCAGGGAGCGCACCTTGCAGCTTTCTTAGGTACTACCAAACTGATTTTTTAAATGTTTATCCCACTTTACATTTATAGAACACCTTGAGAGTTCCCATAACTCCACACTCTTGGCAACATTACTAACAGGACTTTTATTGTTGATAACTCTGATCCCCAGCTGGGGTAGTATTTTTCAGCTTTCCCCACTGTAAAGTTACTCTTTCTTTCCTCCTTTCCACATTGTACTCATGTGAATAAACTCATTATCTTCAGCCTACACTGAAGGGATGGGAGGTATGCTCTACCTTCTTGATGGAGAAGTGATTACATAAATTATTTGGAATCCTATATGGGAAATGTGTCTGTTCTCACCTATTTAAGAATTAATTCAACATTGATTTAGATCCCTAGGAATTAATGGACATTTTATTTTATACTTTGGGCGATCATATACTACACTAGTACTTCATTTGCTCAAATTATTTTATATTTGGTGAATGGGGAGTTTTTTCAGGTCACTTGTAGCTTGGTGTCTATCATTAATTTTTTAAAGTTCTCTGTTATTATCACTTTTTAAACCTTGTTTTTGTAGCATCCACCGGGTACGAGAACAAACGTCAGAGACTTTCAGGAGTTAAGATGTTACTTTATTGGCCAGTTTAACCTGCGCAGGGGCGAACTCCCAAGATGTCCGGAGACACCATGCCCACAAGGAGCTGCAACGGAAGCCGCACCTGGAGCTTACAGCCAGGCCCTTATATATCCTAAGTGAGCAAGCATAGAACAGAAGCAGATGTGGCAGTTTAGCTATTGGCTAGGGAGGTCAAGCGCAGCATAGCAACAGGGGCCGGTTTTAGCTTAGTGGTGAATTTCAAACCTAAACTTCTGATAAGGGTCTCTGACCTTCTTTGTTCCCAGCCTCATAGGAGCCATATCAGCACTTACTGTTCCTTCAATAGTTACACTCTTTGGCAGTCCCAGTATTCCCTGAATCTAACAGTTTTCTCTCTTTTTCTCTTTCCAGTAATTCAATTAGGCTTATGTACACCTTTGAATATTGCCGCACAGTTCTTTAGGTGTCTGCTTTTCTGGGGATTTTTGCCGCACTATTTTCTCTCTCTGCATTTCCATTTGGGAAGTTTCTATTAACCTGTCTTCAAGTTTACTTATGCTTTCCTTGGCTGTATCTTGTATTTCCTTTGGACTCTTCTTTATAGTTTCCACCTCTTGACTTATATTATCCTTCTGTTATCACAGAGTGTGGAGGAGGAGTTCTATGATATTCTGAGTAAGTGTCACTGTGTCTCGGGCCTGTGGCCTTTTCTTTTTTTTTTTTTTTTTCTGAAGCTGGAAATGGGGAGGCAGTCAGACAGACTCCCGCATGCGCCCGACCGGGATCCACCCGGCATGCCCACCAGGGGGCGATGCTCTGCCCATCCGGGGTGTTGCTCTGTCGCGACCAGAGCCACTCTAGCGCCTGAGGCAGAGGCCACAGAGCCATCCCCAGCGCCCGGGCCATCTTTTGCTCCAATGGAGCCTTGGCTGTGGGAAGGGAAGAGAGAGACAGAGAGGAAGGAGAGGGGGAGGGGTGGAGAAGCAGATGGGCGCCTCTCCTGTGTGCCCTGGCCAGGAATCGAACCCGGGACTTCCGCACACCAGGCCGACGCTCTACCACTGAGCCAACCGGCCAGGGCCGGGCCTGTGGCCTTTTCAAGTGCCACCGCCCCTCATCCAGTGGTGTAGCTCTACCCACATCTCCTTAGTCCCTTCTCTGGCTACATAGTTCCCAACCCATTTCTTTGAAACACTGTCCCTCCTAGACTATGTTTTCTTTTTTTCCTCATAGGTGATACAGGGAGACTCGCAGCGGTAGGATGAATAGGAATTCTTCTGTCCATCTAGTAGTATATGTTTTCAGAATTGTGTTCTAGCAGAGCTCTTTCACCTGGAGAGTAGGCCTTCACGTGAAGAAGGCTTGGACATCTTTTACCATACTTGTTCTTCCCTTCCTTGTGCAGTATCATGCAGAGACCCTACTCAGATGATCATTGTGAGAAGCTTGTAGAGTTCCAGAAGAAAAACCTGGCAACAAAAGCTTGGCCCACCCCCCAGACTGCAGTCCCCAGGAGGCTTTCACTTCCTAGATAGTCTATTATATTCAGCCTCCAGCAATTCATCAAATTTACCATTAATTATTCCTACCAATCCATGGCTCCCTTGATTTCTGCTGCAGGTCATCAGATTACATTTCTTTGGATATACTTGTGTCTCCAGTTCTCAAGGTGGTTGTTTGTCCTACAACCTCAGTTCTCTGATCGATCCAAGAAAAGTCCTTGAATTTCATTTTATCCAGTTCTTTCTTGTTCTAAGAATTGCAAGAGCTCTATATATCAGAGCCAAAACCACAAGCCTGCCATAGATTTGTTTTTGTTGTGGTAAAAAACAAACAAACAAAACATAAAATATAATTTACCATTTTACCTATTTTAACTCTGCAGTGGAGTAGTGTTAATTATATGCACATTGTTGTACAACAGATTTCTAGAACTTTTCATCTTGCCAAACTGAAACTATATTCATTGAAAAACTTCCTTTTTCCATTTCCCCCAGGTCCTATTAACCATCATTCTACTTTTTATTCAGAGTTTAGTTATAGTAGGTATCTTATGTAAATGGAATAATGAAGTATTTGTCTTTTTGTAACTGGATTATTTCACTTATCATATGTCCTTAAGATTCATCCTTATTGTAACATATGGTAGAATTTTCTTTCTTTTAAGGTTGAATAATATTCCATTGTATGTATATACCACATTTTCTTTCTTCATTCATTCTTCAATGGGTATTTAGGTTGCCCCCACAGCTTGGCTATTGTGAATAATGCTGCAATGAACATGGGTATCCAAATATATCTTCAAGATCCTGTTTTTAATTATTTTGGTTATATGCCCAGAAGTAGGATTACTGAATCAGATGGTAATTTAATTTTTAATTTTTTCAAGAATCTCCATACAGTTTTTACAGTGGCTGCATCATTTTTACATTCCTACCAACAGTGTACAAGAATTTAAATTTCTCTGCATTCTTGGCAACACTTGTTATATTCTGTTTTTATGACAGTGGCATTCCCAAAAAATTTGAGATGATATCTCATTGTGATCTTGATTTGCATTTCCCTAATGACCAGTAATGTTGAGAATCTTTTATATGCTTGTTGGCCATTTGTGTATCTTCTTTGGAGAAATGTCTATTCAAATCCTTTGCCCATTTTTTAATTGTATTTTGTGGCTTTGTTATTGCTGCTATGGGATTGAAAAAGTTCTTTATATTTTCTAGCTATTAATCCCTTACTACATATATGATTTGCATATATGTCCTCCCATCCCATAGGTTGCCTTTTCACTCTGTTGATTTGTTGTTGTTGTTGTTGCACGGAAGCTTTAAAGTTGAATGTCATCTCATTTGTCTACTTATTTTTGTTGCCTGTGCTTTTGATGTCAGATTCAAGAAATCGTTGCCAAATCCATCATAAAAACT
Source organism: Saccopteryx bilineata (assembly GCF_036850765.1). Lineage (NCBI taxonomy): Eukaryota > Metazoa > Chordata > Mammalia > Chiroptera > Emballonuridae > Saccopteryx > Saccopteryx bilineata. Next base: position 35,125,323 of record NC_089501.1, on the reverse strand, counting down.
TTCCCTACATTTTCTTCTAAGACTTTTATGGTTTCAAGTCTTATATCTAGAACTTAAGTAATTTTGAGTTTTTTATATGGAGTAATGTAAGGGTCTAACATCCTTCGTTTGCACGTGTATATTCAGTTTCCCAACACACTGTCAAACAGATTGTCTTTCCTTATTGTGTAGCCTTAGCACCCTTTTCAAAGAACATTTGATAATATAAATGAAGTTTTATTTCTAGGCTCTCTATTCCTTTCCATTGTTCTATATGTCTGTCTTTATGTCAGTACCACATTGTTTTGATTATTTTACCTATATGTTTTAAAATCAGGAAGTACAAGGCCTCCAGCTTTGTTTTGGTTTTTGGTTTTTGTTTTTGCTTTTTCCAGCTTTGTTTTTTCTGTCTCAAGATTGTTTGGCTATTCAGAATCCTTTGAAATTCTATATGAATTTTACAATTTATTCTCCTATTTCTCAAAAAAAAAGGCATTTGGATTCTGATAGAAATTGCATTGAATTTGTGGATCACTTTAGATATGGAAATTTTAACAATATTAAGTTTTCCATTTAATGAACATGGGATTTTTTTTCCATTTATTTGTGTCTCTTTGATTTTTTTTTAGAAATCTTTAATATTTTTCAATGTACAAGTCTTTAACCTCCTTGGGTAACTTTGTTCTTAAGTATTTTTTATAATGCTATTATAAATGAGAATGTTTTCTTAATTCCCATTTTGGATTATTAATTATTAGTGTATAGAAACACAACTGATTTTTAAGTGTTTTTATATCCTAAAACATTACTAAATTTGTTCTAACAGGAAGTGTGTGTGTGTGTGTGTGTGTGTGTGTAGCCTTTATACTTACTATATACAGTAAGTCCCTGAGATACAAACATCTGACTTACGTATAGCTCATACTTACGAATGGAGTATCATAAGGGCTATTGATAATCAACTGCAGTTGGACATCTGTGAAAATGATATCATAGAGTTACTCAATTCCCATGGTAAAGAACTAACCAGTGAAAACCTATGGAATGACAGCAGTGATAATAGCATTTAGGGAAGAACGCAGGCACCTAGACACTCCAGAACCGAAAATATCTTCTACAAGAGAGTTAGCTGATATTTTTCCTCTCATTCAAACAGTAATGGTGAAGTTACAGGAGCAACATCTTTATAGCTAAAGGTTCACCAGAGTTTACTGTACAGTTACCAAAGGCCTGAGCTTCTACAGGGCCATTTATGATGAGAAAAAGAAAAGCTCTGTACAAAGCTCCCTTGATACCTCCTTCAAGAAATGGACTCCAGCAGCAGAATCAAGCCCTAACTCTCTAACACCAGTCTCATCCTCTCTAACAAGTCCATCATCTTGCACATCATCCAAGATTGTTTAAGGTTGTATTTTAAAATGTTTAAGTATTATATGCACAGAAAGATAAAAATAAATACTATATTAAGACAAACATCTGCCTAAGTGGCATTTAGTAGGTAAATTTACCTGTTCCAAATTATATACAAATTCAACTGAAAAATAAACATTCAGAATCTATCTCATTTGTAATGTGAGGACTCCCTGTATAAGATATGTTGCTGTGAACAGTGATAATTTTACTTTCTCTTTTCCGATTTTAGTGCCTTTTATTTCTTTTTCTTTCCTTATTGTTCTAGCTAGATCTTTCAGTACTATGTTGAAAAGAAGTGATGAGAGTGAATATCTTTGTCTTGTTTCTGACCTGAGAGAAAAATCTTTCAATTTTTTCAACACTAAGTATGATGTTAAATGTGAGCTTTTCATATATGACTTTTATTATATCAAGGTAATTCTCTACTATTCCTAGTTTGTTAAGTTTTTTTAATCTTAAAAGGGTGTTGACTTTTGTCAAAAGCTTTTTCTGTATCAATTGAAATGATCATGTAATTTTTGTTCTTTATTCTTTTAATGTGCGGCATTATTCTGATTGATTTTTACCTGAAATCATCTTTATATCACAGGGTAAATCCTGCTTGGTTATGGTGTATGATCCTTTTAATATACTGTTGAATTTGACTTACTAGTATTTTATTGAGGATT